>NW_023596461.1:18222877-18348133 GCF_011947565.3 Pollicipes pollicipes | reverse complement strand
GCGTTGGTCGGTTCTGAAGCCATCGGCATAAATAGACAATGTGAATATTGCTTAATTTTTCCACGCGGCTGAACTTTTCCTATATATCGTCTGTTACGACATGGCTTAAGATCAGCAAAAAGAAGCCAAACTTTTCGTGGTGTCAGTTGCCAGAGGCATTATTAAAGCAGTTGGCACGGAGACCCGCGGTAGAACAGAACTTCTTATAGCATACTTTTTACTTGCACTTTGCACTTTGTATATTATACTTCTTATGTTAGGCTTATGTTCCTGATATTGTGCTTCGGCAGATGTTGACATGAGGCGCGATTGTCGGGCCCGAGCGGCGTTCTGCCGCTCCTACGTGAGGGAGGTGAACTCTTGGCAATATGCGTGTTGAGGCAAACATAAGGCGCTTGGGATTTTTCGAATTTTTTATGTACCTCAATGCGTATTCAGCACGTCGGAGGGCTCGAGGCATAATGTACGCGTCCACCTGAGGCGCGGAAAGTGGAGATGAGCACAGTGCTCCCTGCGTGAGCCGCAAGAACATATTTTGAAAAACACTCAGGGACTCTGGACTGCTGCCAGTATCATTTGCAGGTGCCGCAGAGCCGTATCCGCTAATGGGTAGGGCCAAGGATTTGTAAAATGATCATAGGGTGTCGGTCAGCGCCATATCTTGACTCTGACACGCATCTGAACAACTGCAAGCGTGCCATGTACTTCGTGTGAACAAGCTTGGCGTTTAGCAATTTGAGCGACGAAGCAGAGGGATATGCGGGCTGTCGAGGCGATGGGAATATGCTGGTGCATGTTGTCACCTTTTACGGAAAATCACAACGGCCGATTTGTAAACGGAAAACTGGAGGTCAGAACGTCTCGACCATTGTTGTACCTTGTCTAGGGTGCCTCGGAGGTCTCGTAGTGAGTGACTGTGTTCCTGGTAACCGCCTGATCAGACAGCCTGTGTTTAATCGTATCGAAAAGGGCAGCATGATTGTAACACAAATTGCTCACGTATATGTCGACATCTCGGTGTTTATTGTAGGCATCTTCGCTCTAGCACAAGGGCGGCGGAATCGTCTGCGGGCAGCTCCAAACCCCTACGTGAGGGAGGATGGTGAGCTGCCGAAGCTGGAGAGGTTATGTCCTGAGGCCAGTTTTATAAGAAAATGAACGCCAACGGATGGATTTTTCCTTCAGATTTTCCTCCTCCGAGTTTTATAAAGCTCGGGAGTAAAACAATGTTCCTCCACTAAAATCCCCCGCTGTCTGGTCGCATGTAGGGAAAATATATTCCTGTCGGGAACGATTTTCCTCCGTCGTCTTACAAACAACATGTACGGTGAGAAGCGCAATAGTAAATGTGCAGTTATCGTAGGAAATGCGCCGATAAAAATTCCACCTTTTCGTCGCGTTTTTTTTTTAAGCAGGACCGACGCACTTTTGTCAGAATGCGCCTTAATTAGATTGCAGCGGCTCAGAAGCCCAGCTTAAGGGTGCGTGCATCTTAATTGCATAACTTGTGTCGCTTTGCTCCCGCCTGGTCGATGTCGCAACTAATATCAGACTACAGTTGACTACTTATTAGGACCTGCAGCGTTCATCGTGCTTTGGGATGTCTATGTAATGCTTTATTCTATTCCATGCGTGTAAGACGCAGAAGTATAGGCGTCAAAGAAATTCGCTGGAAACATTTCCAAAGTTCAGCAACATGCTATAGCTTACAGGTGAGCCTCGATTGATAGATACCTACGCTATTGCTGGATGTATCACAGCTTTCCCCACTTGCCAACATCTTGCTGCCTGAAGCACGCTTAGGCGCAAGGGGGTGGTTAGTAGTGGAACCTCTGTCTAGACGCTTGATGGAGGCGGGGGGGGGGGAGCAGCTCATGTTAAAGGCTGCTCTTATTTGTGCGGCAGCTCTCTCTGCCTCTCCCCCCCCCCTCATATCATCGCCCGTGCTTAGGCGATGAACTGGGGGCGGGGGGGGGGGGGTATGACCGGTGATCTTTACTTTTAAATGAGTACCTGAAGTATTCGTATTATTTCTAGCGGCAAGGGAAAGGGAAACAACGCAATGCTTCAGGGGATAGGCATCTAAGCAGGCCCTTTGAACTGCCTGAACTTCTACATTTTAGATGCTTAGGCTGGACTTAAAGTCTTCTGTTTACATGCAACTTAAACAGCATTTGCATTTTCATCCCTGGTTGCGATTGCCATGATGCATTCACGGTCCTTGTGTGCTTGCCCCTCTTTCTTGGAAGTTACTCGTTTATTTATTGATAGACCCCCTCCATCCAACCCCCCCACCCCTAAACTCCTTGGCAACAGCAATAGTTCAAGAGGGTCCATGACAAAGTTACCTGCTGCCCTGCTCTAATCCCCTGGCGCACCAAATGGCCTCTCTCACCCATGAGCTGACTAAGTTGTGACGATACCGCGACTAATAGCTGCGTTCATTCAGAGTTGCCCTCACTGCGCTGAAGTGCCTCGAATGTATAACTGTGCTGCTCGCCTTATGATATAAAATAGCAACATGCCAAGCGGAGAGGGGAGGGGGGACGAAGATTACCCCGAGATCAAGGCAGCTAGGTCAATGTCCACCTCCACTTTGTCAAATTTTCATTAATGCAATGACACTTAGTACGGTGAGAGCATACTACCGCCGTGGTTGTTCCCCAATCGTTAGATTGGTAGCCTATTTTCATCTTGGCAATGTCAAAAATATTACCATAGCTTATAAGTCAAGAGGGCAGCCCCCCTCAGAGCTCTAGCGGTCAACCGCACGGCAATACTTAAAACTTGCACTCTCGCTTAGCCCCCCTCCCCCTTACGAAACCCGGCCGTACCTCGTTTTTCATCCCTTTTGACTAATGTTCGCTGTGGGCTCCTCGGCGATATTATGAATCGCAAATTTCTTGAGCCTGCACGTAGGACCAAGCCACTGGTTTTCCATGATGTTTATGAGCCCGTTATTTTATGGTCCATCGGTGGATTTTGGAGGTACTGAATTTAATCAGGTGTAAGTTCCCATCAGCCATGTGTTTCCTACTCCATTTCGAGCCCAAAGGTTTTTGCATGCTACTGTGATTCCTGTGCCCCCCCCCCCCCCCTCCCTACCGTTGTTGTACGCACTTCCGTGTTCAACCAGCACACATTCGGCATGGAAAGTAAGCATGTAGGTAGAGTGCAATGACCTGCAGATCTTCTGGCAAGTGTATACGTAGCTCTGATGTTATGTGAGTTAAATCTATGCATTCCGTAATTGATGTGCTGTCTCTAGTTGCAGATGGATGACAGAAAACGCTGCCTGATTTCAAGGTCCCAGCGTCGTGCAGCCCGCATCACGCCCATCAAGTAGCAGCGACTAGATAACACAAACCGCTTTAAAAGTAAATGTTACTGGCATTGCCAGAAGCGAAACACCAAGTTTTTTTCTGTTGTCATGTTGGCAGATTTTTCCTCAAATACCTAGCCTTGCCTCTGCCGTTTATTTGTGTTGAAATAACTTATGAAAGCAGGGGTAGGACCTCTATTTGTTATGCAATATAATCTGGGCAGATCTCTGGCATTTTCAGTAAAGGGTACCAGTTTTTGTGGTTACCGAGTCATTAGGGAGGTACGCGTTATGCATTGATAATGGGTGGCTAGAAGTCCACCTACGTGACCATCCTAGGATCTGCTGCCCTCCCAGGCGCCTGTAAAAAGCGCATCTGCTGTCGAACGGCTTGCTGTCCGCCTTCGCCGCTAACTATGGCACCTTTTAGGTGTCGATGTGCCGAGTAAAAAAACATTTATCTTCACAACCGCCTAGCGTCGCTGTCAACTCTTTCGTCGACGTCCTCAGCATGTGCCGTCCTTGAAATAGCAGCTGTCGGCAGTGTTATTTTTGGTGGCGCAGCTCCAGTTAAGTGCGTGCGATCGATAGCGGGTAAATGCAGGCTAAGATTTCGGCTGGAAAAGATGGCAGCGAACAACAGGCATAACTCTTTTTCAAGAGTGAATCGTTGAAAAAAGCTGGGAAAGTTTGGCCTTTGTAGAGCCTCCAGCCTCTTAGAACGCGATAATGGGTGCATGCGTAGACCCAAGGCTACTAGACTAAAAGGCCACGCGTCACCACGGGACTAAAGTTTGGTAGCCCGTAGTATGGCTTTTGGTTGATACTACAAAAAGGTTGGTACAAGGTGCTTAGGCCAATGCCAGCGGGCTCGCTTTGCTTCGAGTGACGGCACGCGTGGCTGCACCTTGTCGTGTGTCTAGAAAGAAGCCTACCTGCCTAGACCCTATATCCTACTAGACCTACTTGCCCAGATTCTGTGACCTACTCACGATTTCTCGGCCGCCAAAAGGTAGGTTGGTCGTTGGGAGATCATGGGGAGGATTGGAGATATCCAGGTACATCTAGGCCTTGGTAGGTAGAGGGTACCGTGTGGCATGAACCAAAGGGTGGAATATTTGTACGGAGGGGGGGCTGTAAATAGTGTCGTGAGAACAGGAGATGAGTCGGGCAGCGAGAGGGGGGGGGGATGCTATGCCATGACAGTTCAATCAATGATAGTTGGTAGGTAGGTACCTCGCCGCATGGTACCATAATTCAAACGATATTTCCCCTCATTTTGTGCGCGGTATTTTGTCAGTGTGATAACACTGGGTAATGCATTCAAAGTATGCATTTCGATGTTTTCGTTGAATTAGTTGTGATATGCTTGTGGTTGAATATTCACTTACGACCAGCAAACTGAAGGGGAGGGGGCATGACCATCTCCTAGTCTACCCTAGACGTAAGCTGACCCTCTCACACGAAGTTACCCGCCGTCCTCCAATTTCTTTGTTCAAGCAACTCTGAGATTTGTCAACGTATAACTTCCTGCAAAGGCGAACAGAGCAGCGACCATTATGCATAAGCGCATAGGCGGATCCTAGGGGGAAGGGGGCACGGGGCCATGCCCCCCCCCCAAAAGAGAAAAACCCTGAGAGTATGTTTCCCCCCCCCCAAACATTCCCAGAACTTCATAAAATTTTCGTCTTCTTATCGTCTGTTTTAACTTTGATAGTGCGGTATCAAACACTTATTTTCGTTTCGGAAAAACTTAATGAAGAAAAGTTGGCAGCGATTTGAATATCAAAACAAAACGCATGTTGACGTGGCTTAGTCATACTCGGCGCAAACATCGTGTTTCATAAGTGTACTGGACCTCGCATCCCACACCAGCCAGCTGGCGACGAACGGTTGCCCCCCCCCCCCCCCAAAAAAAAACTCCATGCTAGATCCGCCCCTGTAAGCGCGTTATCATGCAGTTCTACTTTATTCAGATCCGGCATGTGTCTCAGTAATGAATTTTACCAATGAGTTATGTGCTACACTTACTTTATTTCTGCCCCGTATAACCATGAACATTTTTGACTTTTATGCGTCTCGGAATGCTTCATAACTTATTCAACTAGCCCGGAAACGCAAAAGTTTCACACGCAATGCTCCATCTTCCTGCGTACCTTTGACCACTGCCGACCGCTCGGAGAGAAATTTATACTGAAAATAGGTGTTAAAATGTTAATGCCACACAAAAGCGACAAATTACACACATAAGACACTTGTTGAACCTTATTTGCAACAACGAAAGCTATGCGTCATTCTCAATGAACATAATCGACCATCGTAAAAGTAGGGTGTTTGCAGTACGATAGCATCTGGTGTTTCCAACTCGTAACAACTGATTTTGGGTCTGAAAAAAATCGTCGCCAGCAAGGCGATTTATGCCAGGTGAAACCGTCCCGCCACCGCACTTCTCAGCAAAGATCCCCATTTGACGTCACCGGGGGCACTCGCTTAACGCTGAAACGGCCGCACGCGCCACATTGACCATGAGAGATCGCACGTATTACAACACGTTTGATGGGTGAAATGATCCGCAAGGTCAAAGCAGAGATGAATGGATGAAGGAACTTGACAGTTATGCCTGATTTTTTAGGCATTTCAAGAAGCGGAGCGGTCATATAAGACCCAAGAAGAAAGCTATTCGAGGACAATCCGCCGCGCTTTACGCCAAAGAAGTGCTTGCTGTAAGGACCTATCTCTGACTTCGGTAGCACCAGATGAACTCAAACTGCACCCTCGTGATACCAGTTTTTTTTCGTGCGTCACAGCTATCGCACTGCGCGGTACATACTCCAAGCGAATCCGAGGAACTTCTGAGCCCCTGTTGGCATTTAGACTGGACTTCGGTTTGGCAGATCACCAGACAGAACAAAATGGTCGCATCGATGTAGCCCATGACGGTGTACCGGAGCGAGTGCGGGCGTTTCTCCTATCTTCCTGGCCTCAAATTTTTCGAGGAACAGTCGGGTATAAAAGCGCAAGAAGCTTATAAGGTGCCCCAAGCTCCTCGGCAGGGGCTCCCGACCCGGACCTGGGCAGGCACGTTCGCGCGGCTCCATCTAACGGGAACAGTCAAGTCAGTGCACACTGGGGCATAATAATTCACCGGAGCTAGGCCCTGACGCTTGCTAGTTTCATGGTGCAAGAGGCACTGCTGGTTTGCTCCACCTTTGCTTGGCAAATACCGGATAAGACTTGCTCGATGATTAACGAAACGCAGCCTAAGAGACCACCATAACCCACGTCCACAACCCTTCGGCTATTCATGAGTGCAATGGATCAATTAACAACGATATTCTTCGTGTGACAGCAGGCTCAGGTTATTAAGACTGTCGGCCGTGCAATGTTGTCTCGCTAACGCAGAAGCAAGACCAGATGCACTCAAGCGAGTCCATGGTCTCCACCGCCGGCCTCAGCACCCTGAGTGCCGCATGGATGGTGCCAGCATCGAGCTGGAACTTGGAAGCCACGCATCCACCTTGATAGCGTGCTGTTTGAAAGCAGGGGATGCTCATGACATGCTTGGCGAATGCATAGGTCTTCCATCAGCTGGAGCGTACTGTGACAGTGTTGGTGGCATCAAAACCCTCCATCGACCCTTGGCCAGTCCATGCTGGCTGGGTTGCTAAGTTGAGTGACTGAGTTGCTGGCGGCTGAAGACACTCTCGTTCTGGACGTGCTGCAAGTTCCGAGCATTCCGCAGCAGCTGGCACACCTGGCGCAGTGAGCGAGCGATCCCCGAGGCCAGTTCTGACGGTTAGTTCGGTGCTGGGCACGTGACTTCATCCGCCGAAAGTCAGATGGGCATGCTCACGCCCCGGTGATCATCCAGGCCTGAAGATGACAAAAGCTCCAACAGTGAAAAACGCACAGCGCGGGATGCCTGGCTGTTAGGGAACCGAACAGTGCACAGCTTTTTCCACCGCCATATTTGTTATTTGTTAAATACCCAACACTTGCACCGGAGGCGAAACCAAGCGCTCTCCCTTTCAATTTAGATTCATCGGGCCGCTCTTATTCACTTTAGAGCTGAACTGGCACAGATTCAGGCTGATTGCTCAAGCGCTAATATGAGAGGCCCGTACTGTCCCGCGGATCCCCAATCGATGCAGTGGCCCTCTGACGGGCCTTGAAGGTCACGGCCCAACGGGCGGGCTGCGTTCTTATTGCAACCTACGTGGAGTCCTGGCCCTATGGCTTCTTCAGCCTTCCTATAGGGCCCTTGATCTTTGGTCCCGAGGGGGCATTGGGCCCTCTTTCGGGCTCCTCAAACAAGGCCCGTGACGGACTCGGGGACACCTGCCGATATATGGCCCACTGTAAGGCACGTAGACCCATTACCAGCACTGGGGCCCAGTCATTGTTTCAGGCACCCAGAACAATGCAAATCATGGGCCCCGGCCCTGTTCTTGCTCGGGAAATGGGATCCCAGGGTTCAGACCGACGCGTAGCCAGCTGTTTGGTGTTGCAATGCCTCAGGGGTCCTCAAATGGCATAAGAGACCCCTTGTCTCATATTTGAGGTCATAGCCCTACGGGCCGTGATCCTTTGCGTGGCGTACCTTCGGGCCCTTATGCGCTCCAATCAGATTGTTCATTGTCGGTTTCGGTGAGCCCTCGGGCCCGTCTTCGGGCCTCATTGAACGCTGCTCTTGGTCGACTCGCGACCCCTTGCCAACACAGGGCCCTCTGGTAAACACTGTAGGCCCCTGATAGATGCAGGGGCGTCAGATTGGTCGGTGTTCGTTCTGAAAGTGGGCCCTCACGCACATACCAACACGACGCCGACTATACAGCACTGGCGGTGCCAGACTCAAGTGCCAGTGCTAGTGCCAGTGTTAGTGCCAGCGCCGGACTCAGTGCCAGACCCTTATCGACTCAGGGGTCCCCTAACGGCGCAAAGGATCCGCTGACTGTTAACTGAGGGCCCGTCCACGCAGGTCGGGCCCCTGAAGAGGGCTCCGTCTAGCCGCGCCCTTAGGCCCTCCGATCGGGTCCTTGATCATCGGCCCGGTGGGCCCCCCCTGGACCATCGGAAGTCGCAACCTAAGGAGGGGAGGGGGGAAGACCTTGTGCCCCTTGTGCCCCCTCCCCTTCCACATGCGCCACTGGCGCTGCATTTGGCTCAATTTATACATGTCATGATATTTGACACATATAAATGATAGAAAATGCGGAGTTCCAACATCAATGTCCCGCTATTTCCTAAATGCAAACTGCCAACCGGGGAACCAGGACACCAGTGGTTCTTCCTGCGGATTGAATGTCATCAAAAAGATCATCTTTCTGCGGCGGATTAAAGGGGCAGACCCTCCCCTCCAACTTCGCGCAACATTGAACATTTGAGCACCAAACAACAGCTCTTTGAGGGTGCATGGAGAGGAATGGGGTACAAATCATTGCCGTACAAATCACAGGTACGAATCGAGTCACCCCTCCCCCTCTCCACCCTTTCCATAAATACTCCACCGCTACTTCTTTCATAGACAAAGACCGCATTACGCCTACAACATGCTGCATAATATATCCCTGCCTTCGCCACGATGAAATGTTTGAAGATTCGAAATAGTATTCCCTACAACGTTTTCAATGCTAAATGCAATTTCCACTCACTATTCAGCTCTCATCCTCCCCTGGGTCCGTCAACCACCCTCGCGTTAGATAGCCTTGCTTACATGCGCGTTAAAGCGTTACGCTGTCTCCAATGGCAACCGATGGAATTGTCGGCAAAAACTGCCTAAAAGTGTTGCAATCCGCCATAGCGGTCCACTAATTCACGGCAAAATCTAGATGGAAAGGTATAAGTTTCACAATTTAAAAAAGCACTTAAGTTGATGAAAAAGACCAAAGATGTCCATAAACCACAGAAAGCATTACTTTCACTAAAAGGAAAGTCTTAAAAGACCACGAAAGTGTGCCTATTGTGACGTCAGTCGGCTGAAATGTGCAGACACTTGAAGAGGCATTGGGATGACAACGACCTGGTCGCCAGCGAAACTTGGGCCGGGTTTCAAGAACGTTTACAAAATTTGGTAAAAGGAGGAAATACTTTAGTTGGTATATTTTTAGGCCTGGAGCGGCGATTTTTTAATCAAACGGGCCTCCGATCAAGACAAATAATCATCAAAGCTTCAGCCCCAGCAGGAGGATTACTACAAGGCCACAGTATGACGGCCGGCGTGGTGAAGGGGAGAAATACGTCATGTAACGGATTTCATCATACTGTTCCGTCATCAATCAGTGGCCGATATAAGGTCCCGGCAGCTTTCCCAGTACTAGTGTGGTGGTGCAACGGCTGGCAGGTACCCGGGCGGCTCCGGACAGTGCGTCCCGCTTCCACGTGCGGTACAGAATGGTGCGACTCTGGCTGTGCCTGGCGCTGGCTGCCGCTCTTGACCTGACGTCTGGACGTTTGGTCTTGCAGATGGACAGAGGTGAGGCTTAGAGACATTTTTGATAGCGAACACGTTCACGCAAATGACAGACACTGATTTTTGCAGGGTATTTAATTTTGCTGGTTGGTATTAGACGTTTATGTGCTGCAAGTGGCTGGTCTAATTTGCTCGCAACGTGTGCAAGACACCAAAGAGGGTAAAAAACGTCACTCCAGTGGCTGGCTAGCTATTTTCTGCTGTGATTTAAGTATGTGGCCAGCGATCTGTAAGAACACAACAAAAGTAGGACCTTTGTCTCAATGTAACGAAACATGATTTTCGAGGCAGCAATAAACGCCCGTTACTCATGAATCATCTCCATTTGTTTGGTATATGCCAGACGTGACGAGGGCAGCAGCCAAGAGGATGTATTTGTTAAACACTACGCCAACCTGTATGGCATCATCCCGGTGTGTTCTGAACCTTTGCATGTTAAAACGCGCCCGGTGAATCGGTGATTTGGTTTTTAAGGGCGCCTCGGCATCGGGGCCATAAAACACGCCCGGGTGACCGGCTAAATGCCCTTCGCTGAATACCTGTTGGGGGTCAAATTGACCACCCGGATATCCCAAAAACTAAGATAGCTAGAAACACCAAATTCATAGGGAAGATTGGCCTGTACGTGAACTCATTTGAATCAAATTTGAGGTTTCTAGGTTATACGCTTTGGGGTCAAATAAGGTCAAACGAGGTCAAATTCTTACTGAGTGTATCAAGTGCTCCAGGCCTCCTCATGCTAGAGACCTGCTCAAAGAAAAGGTCAATGAGGTCAGTGACCTTGTTTGACCTTTTTAGGGTATAGGTAACCAAATACGCACGAGATTGTTCCTATCTTGCCATTCGAATAAGCGTTAGGGATTACGTTAAAGGGCATGTTCTTTAAAAAATATGCTGACCTGGATCCTTTAAGTCAGTGGCCTACTCTGGCCTTTAAAAAGCCCATGGAAGATGTTTTTGCGGCCCCAGTCATTAACGAATTTGTAGGAAGCACCAGAAACTACCCCATAAAATCAAGTCCTCGAGTAAAAGAGCAGGTTGCTTATGACCTCGTCCTGGTCTTCATATCTGATCCTAGGTCAGTGAAATTGATTGTAATTATGAATTCAAATGGTTTATTACTTAAGAAACTAACTCAGATATGCATGGATTCGTCAAACACTCTGTTGTTGCACCACACTAAACGATTCCCTATAAATGCCCTTCGCTGGCAGCCACAGCCTCACTTTGACCTGCCATAGCTCAGCGATTCAAGTTAGAGGATCCGCTATTCAATTCTCTACTGCTTTGCAAAGTTTGGTGTGGCCACGCCGCGCCATTTGGAAATTATTCAGGAAAACCTCGCGGGAGTCAATGTGGTTCCCCACCCGAGCGTGTTTTAAATCTCACCCTATGGGAGTTCATTTAACCTGTTCGCTACCAGGGGGTCTCACATCTTCTCCAATAACTCTGGTGACCAAGGCCAAAATTTGCGCTAGACTGATCTTGGATGGCCTGACAGAATGGTTGCCAGAACAAAAGTGGTACACTTGAAGTGTGAGCAAGAAGAAGTATCTTTACAGCTTATTAGAGCTGCATTTCCTGCAAGAAAAAAGTACGTCTCGAAGCAGAGGGTCGTGCAGCAGGAGCCGACGTGGTCAGCAGCTTTGTGCTCACAATATTTGTAAACGTATGCACTCACGTGCCCATTTATACACCTTGTGATCAAAGCCATTTTGGACATTATTCTGGGTAAACCTTCGGGAATCTCTGTGGCTTCCACCATAAAGCGAATGCCATTCACAGTGTTCTATAACTTAAAGCATCATTAACCTGCCACCTAACACTCCCGTCCTACGGTCAGGCAACTCAGCTGCCTCGTTGTCGACAGGCGCCGCTGGCTCGGTCTGCCTGACGTCTGCCGGTCATCTGGGCACGTGTCAGCCGGCCAGCAGCTGTCCCCTCTCAGACGGCGTCACCGGCGCCGGCTGCCGGACCGGGGAGCGCTGCTGCCCGCACGACAGTGGCGCTGCCATATGGCCGATCCTCCTGATCTCCGAGGGCAGCGGTGCACCGACGGCTCCGGTGGACGCCCGCACCGGCCGCCGCCGCCGCCAGGCCGGCAGGCGGGATCCCTACCGATCGCCTGCTGGGCTCAGACCGTATGAGCATCCCTCTGATCCGCACCAGCGGCCGCCCCGGCCCGGTCCGCTGGGGGACATCAACGAAGCCTTTTTTGTCAACGGCTCACCGGTGGACAGGCGCGGCGGCCAGGGCACGGGCGTGATCAGATCCCGCCCGAAGAACTTTCCCAGGTTCTACCAGGTGTTCGGCCGCCTACGGCGGCCGCGATGGCCTGTGGTGTTCGGCCGCTGAGACCTGGGGGTGGTCAGAGCCGACAGCGTGCGGTAGCCAGGGCCGACAGCCTGTGGTGGCCAGGGCCGACAGCCTGTGGTGGTGAGGGCCTGATAACCTGTGGTGGCCAGGGCCGACAGCATGTGGTGGCCAGAGCCGACAGCCTGTGCCCTTACCGTCGCACCCACACACACTGTGTGACCATTCACTTCTCGTGCTGAGCGGCTCACCGGTGGCGCAGTGCAGCACGTCATGTCGTCTGGTGTTAGCGCTCACCCGCGCGGTGCGAGTGGCTGACCGGCTGCATGCAGCTGATGCAAATAAAACACTCGTGAACCGTTATTTTGTACCGTATATCATGTTGGACAGGATATGTTTTCAAACAACTGCAAGCCGAATGGTGTGGGCGGTGATCCACTTGATGTAAAAAATATATATATTGCCCCCGGAAGATGAATCGGAACGTGAGCGGACTATTATTCTAAGCATCTTCTATGACAGCGTGCTGCACAGCTAACGACACTTCAAGTTAGAATAAGAGTGACCTTTACTCGGTAACACAGAAATCCTTGAAGGCGACACGATGATCCCCTTTTCAGGTAAGCAGTCGGATATCCCACACGCTCCAATCGCCATTGTATGAGCTACGCTGGGCATTTCAAAGACCGTCCAGGCGTGGAAAAACAAATGTTATTGAGTTATCATCAGCAACACAATCAGCATTAACATGAGATCGATTGGAGGGGGTTAATTTGACCTCATGTTTACCCCCCCCCCCCCCTAAGGTTTGTATTTCAAAAATGACTTTCGAACTCCAAATGGGCATGCAAGGGCGATCAGGGACGTAGAAGACAGTAAAGTTCCTGTCCTTTTGCATTCCATGTACTACTTGTTATCTCGACTAACCCATGATGGGCCAGTTACCGTCTTTTTGTTCATGGAGGATCTCGGATTACGGATGAAAGCCATTTTTAACACTCACTCGTTTGGAGGGTTACTTTAAACCCCAAAACGTGTTCCGAAAAGCTTCCCAAACTGTGTGGTGTACCCGCGTTTAAATTGGTTTAGCTGTATCCGATAAAAAATATTGTTGAATTTAAAAACTATTTACACCTTATAAGATTGATGACCAGTGGCAGGTCAAAGTCAGGCCATAGCTGTCATCAAAGGCATTTCCCAGAGAATTGTCCCTATGATGTTACAACGGAATGCTAAACGAAACCTTCGAGACGGTTTCTTTACCAGGTAGGTAGTTGGAGTCAGGATCACTCCTGATTCCATTGGCCAGGTGTGGCGGTCAGGTCGAGGTGAAGGTTTGACTTCCTAAGGAACGAAGTCAAAACCGATCTCAGAACCATAGCTGACGTCATTAATTAGGCTCCGAGTACACGTATGTACACTATGCCGATGATTATCTAGCAACTGCTGTTCAGACCTATCACATTGCAAGAGGAGTCACTCATCAGTGGTGACACCTACCTTACGTTATAAGGTATGCACGTTTTTCAGGGCGTCCCCTTACAAATGCGTTATAGGCATTAAGACGTGCATCGAAGTGCCAAAGCTTGAAAATTCGGAGAAGGCACGTACAAATAAGTAAACCAAGATTGTGCGATGTTGAATGCCTTGCAATAAATTGAGCACCTCTACGGCTTGATTAATTTGGTTTTCAGGAGAACACTTTGGGGCACATCTCTCTGTCACGAAATCCAGTGTAATCCACCGCTTTTAAGTCATCCGCCTACGGCTCGTCTGGTTGTGTCTGGTTCGCAGCCCATTCGTGCGTTACGAGACAAGCTAGAGGGGCAAGACACCTTCCACTGGTCGGAATTTCAACCAGGAGCTATTGCCGGGAAGTCCCGACAGTCCCCACCATCGCGGCACCTGTCGCCCGCCTGGAGATTAGCTGGACGTCAGCAGAAGAGAGTCCAGGGGCGCAGCGCTGCAGCATACACTTCCACGGAATGCTCAGGCAAGCTTGAGCAAGCTTGAGCAAGCTTGTGGAGTTTCGTTTTGAGAAGTCACATCAAAGCGTTGGTCACTGCTGCCTCTCAAAAAAATACATTCTATATATACATACATATATATATATATATATATATATATATATATATATATATATATATATATATATGTGTGTGTGTGTGTGTGTGTGTGTGTGTGTGGTGTGTGTGTGTGTGTGTGTGTGTGTGTGTGGTGTGTGGTGTGTGTGTGTGGTGTGTGTGTGTGTGTGTGTGTGTGTGTTATAGTTCCCTATTACGTTGTAAAGAGCTGTTTTATGCTTTCTCTCATCATGGACGCTAATTGTCGCCCACCGGTAGCCGCCTTCCGAAAAGGCATTTTCAAATTAGCCAAAGACAATGTTTTCTAGGACAATGCCTTGCTAAGACAATGATTTTTCTAAATCAAAGACAATGCCTTGCTAACGGGGACCGCAGCAAATTAAAGTTCTCCAGGGGGAAAACGTGACGTTGCTCGAACGCTACCGTCAATTTTTAGATGATTGGCTTACAATCCTACAGGATCAGAGGGGACAGTTTCCACTCAAGTAGGAAATAACGTTTCCGGACCCTCGCGTGCGCTGTTCGCGAGCCGCCAGAGATGCCCTGGGACTTATTTTAATAGAGACGCCGCTCGTAGCAGGTGGTGTTTAACAAAACACTGGTCCCGCCACCAACTGCTTTTTTCTCGCTACTAAGACTTTGGGTGTACAAAGCCGTCACAGCACATGAGCGAAAACATATTCGTGAAGACCAAAGGTGGTGAAGAATGTAAAATACATCCAATATTTGACACCAAATCTGTACGGGCTGTAGCACAAGAGATAACGAAGAAAACTACCAGCACCCAAACAAAAGCTGGGTCTCCCGAAGCTGATCATGCATCCAGGATTTCCCACACCCGGCCCATCATTTCTTGGAGTTATCCTTATTGCTATCATGAAGGGAATCAGATTAACACGCGCCGGGGTGGCCGGCTAGATACCCTTCGCTCGGGTGGGGAGGGAGGTCAATTTGACCCCCCTGAGATCTCGGGAGCTAAGAAAGCTAGAAACATCAAATTTACAGGGTGTGTTGACCTGTGCGTGAACTCACTTAGGTTAAAGTTTCAGGTTCCTAGGTCATGACCTTTGGGTCAAAAAGGTCAAACAAGGTCAAGTTCCAGGTTGGTCTTCAAAGTGCCCCCAGAACGTAGATAACCGTTTCTTAGTAAAAGCTCACATTCCCATTTAAGGTCAGTGACCTTGTTTGACCTTCTGAAGGTCAAAGTGACCAAAATCATACAAGATTGCTTTGAGTTTTGCATTTGACTAAGCGACAAGGATTACGCTAGGCAGTATGTTCCTAAACAAAATGTCGACCTAGGTCTTTTTAGGTCAATGACCTATTCCGACCTCTAAAAAGTCCATGAAAGATGTATAATGCAGTTCCTGCTGTCAATAAACTCGAAACGAGCACCAGAAACCATATCATACAGCAAGCCCTAGAGTAATAAAACAGGCTGGTTTTGACCTTGGTGTGACCTTCATACCTGACCTTAGGTCGAAGCGATTTGCTCATTCAACTGTTGTGTTGCCTAAGAAAGCATCTTAGATATGTGTGGCTTCGTCTAACATTTCGCTGCTGGATCAGATTGGACGCTTCCCTAGAAATTGTCTTCGCTGTAACCATGGCCTGACTTTGACCTGCCATAGGTCAGCGACCTTACAAAGTACGTATCAATTTTTGATGCCAAGCGATCTGCTATTCAATTGTCTACGGCTATGCAAAATTTGGGGCGGCTATGTAGCGCCGTTCGGAACCCATTCTGGAAAAACCTTCGGGGGGGGGGGGGTCAATTTGATTCCCACCCGAGCGGGTGTTAACACAAATGGAGATGGGTGCTTTAGCCACTGACCTTGGTCGTTTGCAAAGCATGCCCCGATCGCATATAGCCCAGACTGGAATCGAACGGGAAACACAGCTGTGCAGTACAAGGTGAACCGGTAAAGACACCAAGGAAAAAACGTCTCACCACCTGCTAAAACAGCTGATTCACTGATCGCTTCTAAAAATTCAGCGAGCGCTCCACGAGATGGAATTCTGATGATTAGTGACTCGAATGTTAAGTACTTGCAAGGATACTACCAACCACACAACAGTTCAAGATAGCAGATACAAGGGGAGGGCGGTACAAGATACAATATGTATATACAATGCGGGACGATCCATCATTTGAAAGAGCAGTTGCCTGCTTCCGCGAATGGGGGCAGGGTCAGGCCGGTTGTTCGTCACATTGAAACAAATGACGTAGCGATCGAGGGATTGGAGACCGATGTCTCCAAAGTTCTACGTTTAGCTTACCTGTACGATGACTAGCAAACTATCAAACGTAGATTTCCGTGGAGCACTCGATAAGTTCCGTTGTGATAGTGTGGGAAGAGACGGATGCATTTTAACAGGCCAGTGGCAACTCTGGCTGTTCATGAACCTTCTAAATCGGTTGATGTTTTTTAGAGCATTGGTATAGTCGAAGAGGTGGTGAGTCAGTGTTACATTGCAGGCATACATCAAGAGGGTTATAGGCGACCCAGAAGCCATGATTGCTATAAATTTGAACTTGTCGATGAGTTTAAAGGAGCACTCATAAACTGTCGATTCATTAGGTCTGCAAACAAAGTTGGAGACTTTGTAGTGTTTGTACGGGAGTATAGGACACTCGTTTCACTAGGCATATCTTGGCTAAAGAAAACATTGTTTTCAGCAAAGTGTCTCCAAGCCGTTATGCAACGTACAGAACAGGTGGGAGCGATGCAATCGGAGGAATGGTTTTCATACGTGTGAAGGAAAATATTGCCAGTTACGGTGAAGACGTCCTTGCGAAGTATCCAGAACCCATTTGGCAAATAATAGTAGAAACTAACATGACAGCAAACTTGATAGGTGTGTTCTATGACCCACCTGGTGAGGATGACAAAGCGCCAATGTATTTCTTGGAGACAGAGGAGTTCAGAATCACAGAAGTTCAAGGGCTTGAAAGGCAAGGGTTCTACGCCTGAGGAAAATTATTGGAGTCGATTCCAATCTCCCCGACATTGGCTGGTGCGCTACACACCACACGCCACGCACATAAACTTAACTACACTAGGTCTGGTGGTAGGTGTCATGTTTAAAGGGGATTTTTTCTCGAAACCTTGAAAAGCCTTGGTTTTGAAAATACGGCCAAAGGAGGTACCAGAAACGCTGAAAATGCTGAAAACAATTTATGTTTTCTTATAAATAATGCACGATGGGTAGTCAAGGGTATAAACGCATGCAGTTATGTCAGTGAGCCGTGATGTGTTGTTAAGTGAAACGATCAAAGGCCAGCCGACAGAAACAAGTTGACAAAAAATCCAAAGCAAACATTATCAAAAACTGCGTGTATCAGGATTATACCGTATCGTCAGCATATTTACTGCCGGGTGAAATTTCGTTATCTAGATAAGTTTTACAGTCTTGAGATGATACCAATAGTTAGTTGCCAAGTACGCTTTTTCCACCATATGTGCTGCTTGCCTCCTTAACACATTGAACTGTGAAACATCCCTTTTAACACGCTTCGGTTGGTTGGGGGCGGGATGGGCGGGAGGGCGTTTATATTGACCCTGGAGGCTCCTCCGAGCAAGCTGCCAAGCGGCATGGCTTTTGGCTGCCGACGTGCGTACGTACGTACTTTACGTAGCCGCTCCAAACATCGCACAGCCACAGACATCTGTACAGCCGATCTTTAGGGGTACAAACCTAAATGTACCTCATAGGACCGCTGCCATATGGAAAGTCAATGTCAGGTCATGACCGCCTGTGAAGGCAAGTCCTACAGGTCCGCTCAATCTGATGCAACAACGAATCGTCAGACGAAGCCAGGCATAGTTGGGATTGTTTCATGGATAGTTAAGCCCGGCTCACGTCGGCACTGTAACGGATATGGACCACCACAACGCAAAATCTCTCGTCAAATGTTTCCGCGAAAAAGTCGCCAGACGAAACTAAAAACTGATAGCGTCCGGACCATCTGGCCACTTCCGTCAATAATTTTCAGGAGATAGATCTTCGATTGAGTCATGGCCTTGCATGTTCGTAGTTTAGCGGCGATGAGCGTGTTCGGGTGAATGATGTCGGTCAGGTGTGAGTTTTTGAAGTGTTCGTCGAAAGAAGCCTTATTTTCTTATTCGCGCAGGTGCCCGTTGGAAAATTTTGATCGCTGTTTTTGCTTCGCCGGAGTATTTAAGGGGTTAATTTTGTTGGGATGATTGTTTTTGTGGTGAGTTTTTCTGGGGGTGGATAATAAGCCATGATACCCGATACCTTATACTTGACACCTGGCACCTGATACGTTCTCGCTGGATTGTGATATCTGTGGGGGAAGCTTTTATCGTCTTTCTGCGTTGCTACCTTCCTGGCTAAACTACCATCAATAAATGAAAGGCTTACGTAGGTTACTTTTGATTTTTTGTTAGTGGTAGATCGCAAGCGTGTATGTCCTTTGAGGTGCATCGTTATCAGCGCGCAACTGTGCTTTCATCTTTTTGTGAGAAAAAAACGATGTCTGTCTCTCTGGATTTGCTTTTTACCACTGAAAAAGCTGAAGCGTGAAACATATTGGCTTTTACTTTGACCATTTTCGTCTTGATATGAACAAAGGCTATCTAGTATTTGCAATGATTAAAATTTAGTTGCATAATTACTTGCTCAGGTGACCCCGGTGTTTCTTGGTGGTGCAATTTTATATTCGGGGTTTTGGTATGCTATCAGGGGTCATGTCCGAAAGTTCATACACAAATACAACTTCACCTATTTCAAACATTTTGTAGAGAGGTCATTAACCACTATTTATGACTGATTGGTTAGACATGTTTTATACAGTGCTTGAGATGGCCAGCGTGGCTCACAAAATAGTGAGCGAGGTGTGTGGGACTGACTGCTGATTATCCGATATAGTGACCGGGGTGTGTGGGACTGCGTGCTGATTATCCGATATAGTGATCACGGCGTCGCACTCAACGACTTTCAGGTTACCGAGCAAAGATGGCTGATATTCTCACCTTTGTGTTTAGCTATTTGTTAAGTTAGATCTATCAATCAGATTGTAACTTTTTGAGAAAAAAAATTCCTGTACAACGTGACATACAGTATACAGCAACGGCTGACCAGCGTTTTATTTGTATCAGCTGCATACAGCCGGTCAGCCACTCGCACTGCGTGGCTGAGCGATTACACCAGACGACATGACATGCTGCACTGTGCCACCGGTGAGCCGCTCAGCACGAGCTGTTGTAAGTGGTCGGACAGGGTGAGTAGGTGCGCCAGTACGGGCACAGGCTGTCGGCCCTAGCCACCACAGGCTGTCAGCCCTGGCCACCACAGGCTGTCGGCTCTGGCTACCACAGGCTGTCGGCTCTGGCCACCACCATCGGGTCTCAGCGGCCGAACACCACGGGCCATCGCGGTCGCTGCAGGTGGTCGAACAACCGGTAGAGGCTGGGAAAGTTGTTCGGGCGGGATCTGATCACGCCCGTGCCCTGGCCGCCGCGCCTGTCCACCGGTGAGCCGTTGACAAATAAGAGTGGCCTGTCGTCCTCCTGTGGACCGGGCCGGGTCGGCCGCTGGCGCGGATCAGAGCAATGCTGGTGTGGTCCGAACCCAGCAGGCGATCGGTAGGGACCCGGCCTGCCGGCTTGGCGGCGGCCGCGGCCGGTGCGGCCGTCCACCGGAGCCGTCGGTGCACCGCTGCCCTCAGAGGTCAGGAGGATCAACCACATGGCGGCGCCACTGTCGTGCGGGCAGCAGCGCTCCCCGGTCCGGCAGCCGGCGCCGGTGACGCCGTCTGAGAGGGGACAGCTGCTGGCCGGCTGACACGTGCCCAGATGACCGGCAGACGTCAGGCAGACCGAGCCAGCGGCGCCTGTCGACAACGAGGCAGCTGAGTTAGCTGGCGAGAGGGCTAGTGTGTTATGTAGCAATTAACGGTGTTTGAATAGTCATGGGCCATCGTGAATAGCCCTCACCTCGTAAGGGGGCTATGAGCCTCCCTTTGGTTATTGAGAACAACGTCTGAACAGTTTTAATCACAATGCACACAGCTGAACACGTGAGCTCGCTGGTTTGACATATATTGCGACAATTTAAGCTTTCTGACCACGACGGCTCATGCTCCATGACTTGGTTCCGGAGGTCATGTCCGTGACATCTGGCTTTAAGGCGTGCTTATGTTTTGTGAAGAGCACCCTCCAAGTAAGTTTTTAAGATACCTCATCCTGGGATTATTCTCAAGTGTAATAAAGTCGTTCTGATAGCCATTTGCATGTCAGGCTATCCGAGAAAGATATAATTAAAACTGCGGGCCTTTTTCACCAGTGATTACAGGGGAAGATGCTGTGAGGCCCCCTCGTGGTGCGAAGGTCAAAATAAAACTCCTACGGGGAGAAATTAAACTTGCAAACATTACAAAAACTGCGTGAATGTCACCCAAGCTTATGTAATTTCTAATAGGTACGTGCTAATGTCCGGTGCCCCTGCCAGGACATGACTTGCATGTTACATTGAGACGCAGGACCTTGATTTAGTTGTTTTCTTACAGATCGCGGGCTCCATACCTAAATGACAGCAGAAAGCAGCTTGCCAGCAGCTGACGTTACATTACTTTGCCCTGATGGGTTAATTGCATATGCTGTGATCACACTAGATCAGCGACTTGTAGCTCACAATCATCTAATTCTAAGTATCAAAATTAAATATTCTGCGTATATCAATGTATGCAATTTACATGAACGTCTCTGCAATCGCAAATGTTTCTAAACCTCACCTCTGTCTTTCTGCAAGACCAAACGCCCAGACGCCAGGTCAAAAGCGGAAGCCAGCGCCAGGCACAGCCAGAGTCGCGCCATTCTGTACCGCACGTGAGAGCGGGGCGGATTACCGGGAGCCGCCTGGCTACTTGCCAGCCGTTCCACCACTGGACTGACACTGGGAGAGTCGACGGCAGCTTATATGTGCTACAGCTAATGGCGGAACCGCAGGGTGTACTCTGTCATAGAACTCCTTCTCCGCCCCCCCCCCCCCCGCCTCCCCCCCCCCCACATGACGATCGTCACGCTCCAGCCTTGTCGTACCCCCAACAGCTCAGCCGGCTGCGTCCTAAAGGAAAAATCGCTACAGTTTACAAGATGCCTCAAACATAAACATGGAGGAACATCTTTTACTCAGGCCGTTTTTCAGCATCACGAGGAGAGACAGTAGTCGGTGTATGTTGAAATTACGTTGACGGGTAGCTAGATTTATGCTGCAACTGATAGAGGACAACAACCCTCAGGTTAGCGCTGTTCCTCAAAATGTCAGTAAAGGTAGGCGTCATCTATTTAACATCCATCTATCTCTTCGGTCAAATTGCTGCACGATGACAGGCATAGCGCATGCTAATAATGCACAGCCATCAGCAAATCTGTGCATTCTGGACTCATCCACTGAAGCTGTGCGCTGGTTTGTGCTATCCAAACGAGATCCCGAAGGCTACGGGCAGTGGTGAAAAAGATTCTGATTTACGAGATATGATAGGTGACAAAAACGGACACTTTTGTGAGTCATTTAGCGACGAAAGTGCGAAAAGGGAAAACAAATTACAGGAGACCAAACTATATTACTACAGACCATCCCAGCCAGACGAAGCTTGAAGCCTAGTTTTGGTCTGTACTCGCTAACGCTTGCAGCGTGAGCATGTGTAGAGTATATGTCGACACGTTGGCTTTCCGCTGTATGAGCAAGATGAGCCAAAATATGCTGCCAAACACGGTAGCTTTAATTGGGATAGGTTTGAGCAGGTGATGGGTATATTACAAACTATATTATATGAGTGCTGACGTCACAAATCAGCGGTGACACAGTACTTTTCCAACGCCCCGCAGATCAGCGTTTTTCGCAGATTTTTTTCAGCCAAGATTCGCTTTACATACTAAACAGTACAAAACACCCGAAAAGCTAGGTTGATTACCAGCTGTAAGAATGGTGGCTGGCCACAGCATCTTGCGACAAATGTGATCAGTCTGTTACGCGGCGTTTTAAAAGCGTTGTGCCATTAGCGACAGATGTGCCCGAATGCTCGTCACGCGCTAATGAATTGGGTTCAGTGCAAGGCTGTGGGCTTCCGCTGGTTGTGTTCATGTGGTGAGAAGCTGACTGGCTTGAAGAACGCAGCCAATCGACAGTTGTTTTTTCCAAGGCGCTATGGTGCTTTTCTAAGGATCTGCCGTGGATGGCGTCGCTGAAAATAGCGCTAAAAATCCCTGCTGATCCAGGGGGCTTGTTCTTCGTGGATTCCCGAACTGTAGCTCTAGAGCTCAACGGAGCAGCGTTGGAGCCACACATGTCGAGGATTCATCCGGGGCTTTCTGCTGCTGAGAGGAAGAGAGGCTTTGAGGCAGAGATGCTTCACATTGTTCGTCACACCTCAGATCTGGTGTTCTGACCAGTGGACAAGCGCGACATAACACGCTTTTAATTGTCATCCTATTGTCTTAAGTTCAAAATGAGGGTGCCAGAGACATTTAAAAATGTCGTCTGCATCTATTAATACCAATATGGCATGGGTTTCACTCTAATTAATTGGGATCGTGTTAGGAAGTGCGAGTTTTGTGCGGGTAATGATCATGCGAAGAGAGTGAAGAAAGTGAACACGTCCAGCTGATTGTACGATGACGTCGCAAAAGCAAAAGTGATATTATTTTCAGAAACCTGTAGACCCATGTTATTGGTAAATGTAGGGCTAGAGGGATAAAGTTTTGCAAAATGCGCAGGGGTCAGGGGGGGGGGGAGAGGAAGCAAAATGACTGAGCCTGCCTCCGAAATGCACTTTAAACAATTGTTCAGCCTTGGAGGCAGAGATGTAGTTTCGCAAAATATTTGTTTTGAGTGCTGACCCTTATTAATCATGACTTATAAAATATAATGGATAAAAGATGATAACTGAAAGTCAGAAACCACATCCCTGGTTAGGAGGCACAATACCTCTTCCCCAAACTGATTAGCAAACTACACGCCTCTAAGCTGGTTATGTCAAGTATGCCTGTATCTGATAATTTTTTACCTTAGTCTCAATCATCATCCAGTGCTTGATGGCCAGCAAATGATAATTTAATGAAAATGAATTCCCGAGACGAGAATGTTTGATAGTTACACCGTGTTACATTTTGTTTGCCTTTTTTCTATGGTGTATCGCATGTAGAGTTATGTTGCAACGATTCCTAGGTGATTTGGCTGCAGGTGACAAATTATGCGATTCCAGATTTCATCTTTGACAGAAGACGTACTTTTCTCACCGCTGGCTTTGGGCTCCACTCGGTTAGGGATGTAATCATCTTCGTGATGACACCACTCCCGCTGGTCATCACCGCGCTTGTCCCGTGTGACACAAGAGGTCTGACTGGTTTCATTAGTTTCATGGCGCTACAACATCCGGTCACTGGGATCCCAGCCCGTCTCCGACCCGCTTTCTTCAGTTTGTTTTTCGGAATGGGAAGAATGCACGTAACCGGTTTTTTAATGGGCAGGTAAGACTGCGGCCACATTGCAATGCTGCAGAAATAATCGCCTGGTCAAATGCTCTGTATTAAGTACCTTGCAAATCTCATCGCGTGCAGCTTGGAAAACTGCGATGGTTGTTGTTGAAGCTTCTTAGGGGACGTGATCAGTGGTTGGAGAACCAGTCATGGCCTGTGGGTTCGAGCCGGCCGGGGAGACACGCTGCGGTGCACGCCGGGTTTTTCATGTTTTAGCCGTGTAAAGCCTTGAGAGGTCATAGTGACCAACCATGAATTATGTAACACGGTTCGTCAGGGTTTTTACATTTCCGATGACGTTATTTTACTTATGCTCTCTAACTCTTAGCTGCTGGTCAACGCATAATAACACTTCTTTCCTGCTCTCCCCAACGTTGGATAACTTGTGGATGTACAAATTGTTCAGTTAGCCGACATAATAGACACTTTAAACTTGTTTTGACAGGTGTAAACTATATTTTATCATTACAAGGTGTTCGTGGTTCGGGAAATTTTCGGAAAACCGCATGGGGCTGTTCCAGCTCTCATGTCTTGGCTGCAATTATTCACCGCTGGTATCAAGACTCCTCCACCGTTCCGTCATTCACATATCTCCATGAGTGGGTATCTGCCGTGAAAAGAGCAGTCGAAGGTAACTGTGTCCCACTTGCTTACCCATAACTTCGCCCTTTCTCGAGCGATGTTGATGTGGCATGAATGGATGCATGGCATTGATCACACATAGCGGGTAGGTTTCTTTCCTGAGTCCATTGTTTCTAAAGCGCCGTTTCTTGCACCTCTCTTTCTCAGCTCGGTACGTCCTGTATCGAACAACAAGTGAACAGGATCACCGTTGGTTATGCAGTGCCTGGGCTCTGCGAGAGCTTTATGAATACAAATGAAACATTGCATTCGTCCTTTTGGTTATTACCCGCAGCTGTGGTTTTACACACCGCCGACTCCGCCTTGGAAAATTCTTTCACAAAATTGCACATGAGTTACCGGATTCATTTGTGTTTTAAGCATATAATGCCGTAAGTGGGAGAAGTGTGCGTGTGTGCGAGAAATATTCTAAGTGTGCGAGAAATATTCTTCGGAGAGATGAAAAGAGTGGTAAAACCTTATTCCTCGGCGAAGAACCAGGATATTGCAAATATAAATGCGTTAATATTTCAGCGACATTGCCTTTACCGAAACGAATATCTTTTGCTATTTGTTTTCGATAAAGGTGTGCTGCCTAAATATAAACGCATGCATATTTATAAACACACACAACACACACACACACACACACACACACACACACACCCCACACACACACAGCACACACCACACACACACACACACACACACACACACACACACACACCACACACACACATAATATATATATATATAGTATCTCTATATATATATATATATAATATATATGATATATAGAGATAGAATATATAATATATAGATATAGATATAGATAATATATAATATATAGAGAGAGAGAGAGAGAGAGAGAGAGAGAGAGAGAGAGAGAGAGAGAGAGAGAGAGAGAGAGAGAGAGAGAGAGAGAGAGAGAGAGAGGAGAGAGAGAGAGAGAGAGAGAGAGAGAGAGAGAGAGAGAAGAGAGAGAGAGAGAGAGGAGAGGAGAGGAGAGAGAGAGAGAGAGAGAGAGAGAGAGAGAGAGAGAGAGAGAGAGAGAGAGAGAGAGAGAGAGAGAGAGAGAGAGAGGATAGAGAGAGAAGAGAGAGAGATGAGAGAGAGAGAGAGAGAGAGAGAGAGAGAGAGAGAGAGAGAGAGAGAGAGAGAGAGAAGAGATGAGAGTAGAGAGAGAGAGAGAGAGAGAGATTATATATATATATATATATATATATATTCATATTCATCTATGTATATACATTCTCGTGATTTTCCTCCGATGAGGAGGACTGTTACTACTGTCTAATCTAATGCCGTCTTTTGTATATTTTCCGGTGGCAAGCGTAAAAAAGCACCTTTACATTTCCCACGAAACCACAGAGTACGTTGGTCTAAACGTAAACTCACTGATGTCAAAATTGTATGTTTCTGGAGCATGACACTGTCACACCCTGCATCGCTCCGGATCGGTCCCTGTGTTGTGTGACGTAGGAAAGACTTGAGGCGTTTGAGGCCGCCGATGTCAGCGGTGAATGTGGACTTGGTGACCCGTCGACCGGGCCGGGCCGTGACGTGCCGGCAGTGGAATCAGGAGAGTGATTCCGTGCCACGAGTGGCGAGCTACCCACTCCTGCGTCTGCACCCGCCTTGTCTTGTGTCGCGCTGGCGGACCTCTCGGTCTAGGATGGGTCAGTACCACCCAACGACTTCATCCGCCAGTGCTAACGACTGACAGCACTGGACGACATCTCTACCGAACAGCTCTCCAGAGTCATGGCAGTGAGATGTTGTGGACTTGCTCTGCAGGTCGTTGGGGGCCATGCCGACCAAACGGACTTGCCATCCTTCCTGAAGAAAATGCTCGACACCAGACGACCGGAGATAGCAGTTACTCAGCCAAGTAAGGCCCAGAAAGGCACAAGGTGTGTTCTGAAATAATCTGTCTGTCCTCTGCCTTCATCAAGCGGGTTGCTCAGGATGTTTACCCAGAGTTTTTACCAGGCTGGCTACGTGAAAAAGACCTGTGCTCCAGCCTACCAAGCTGCAACCGCGCGGCCCTGCAACCCTGCAAGCTGACCGCGCGGTAGGCGGTGCTGGCCGCGGTTCTGGGCGGTCGTCGGAGCGGTCGGCTGCCACCTGGCGGAAGCCCCACCAATCACCGTCTCCAAGTCGCTCACCAGATGGCGTCGCGCGCCGCATAGATTCACCGGGCGGGCAGCAGCGCGCGACGCGGTCGCCTGCGCGGGCGGCTGCCCTCTGATGGAGGCCCCGCCAATCACCGTCCTCACGCTGCCCATCAGATGGCGGCGAGTGTCGTGCTGACCCGCTGACCTTTTCCGGTGGGCAGCAGCGTGCGACACGTGACGACGACGGCTCGTCTTCAGGAGACGATGGTAGACGGCCGCCTACACCTATACGAGAACGTTGACGAGTGTCTCAGTGCTGGTCCTGGCGGTGGTTCGGGCACTTGAAGGAGGCACTGCCCAATCGGGCAGTCGGGCAGGCTGGCAAGGAGTGGTAATCCTACCCACGACGCATGTTGACATCAACGGGGGATCCGTCCCTCTTATCCTCTATCTTGCTTCATCCTGCATCCTCGCGACACCCCGCTTGTCCGGGGCGGGCTGCGTGCGTCAGCCACGAGTGGGCCGAGAGCCCCGTGGGAAGGGGGACCCCGACTGGGTAACCAGCGGTCATGCGCGGGTTAAAGCTCGGCGGTTGGCCCCCCCAGGCGCATGCAAGTCTGCCTCACCATTACCCGTTTCCTTCAACCCATAGCCCTGAAATTATCCTTTCTGGTCAAAAGGGCTCTAAGCCAAAATAAAAACAAAAACAAAAAAAACAACGAAAAAGATCAGCGGCTCTTTGGCAAACGATGCGCATTTGGACACTGACATTCAAGTCAGCCTGGTTAACAGCCGCGTCTTTCATGTAGTTGGTCCTAATGTTCAGCTCAAGCCGCCTGCCCGCTTGTTGTCAGCGTCGAGCCATCATTTAAACGCGTTGGGTATCTGTTCCCTCAACATAGAGGCTCTAGGGGTGAACGGATAGGCAACTGTAGCCGAGTCCGTTGCGCTTCACCTTTTGCACAATGTAGTTTTGGGACGGGATTTCCTTTAGGATAACAATGTTGTGCTGAATTGTTTTGTGAATACTAGTGGTAAGTGAAAGCTGCGACTCAAGAGGGTTGTACCTGTCCCTCCGCAGTCAGCTGTGTGTTTGACGGTCAAGGTTGACTAGCTTCTGACGTGTGAGAGCGAGTATTTGTTCGTGGAACAACGCTCAAGTAACGCTGAAATATGCGATTCACTGGTAGCACCATTTACGTCAGCAGAGATTCCAATGTACAATCGCAACCGATCGGATCGTCTGATCACCGTGCATAGGCGGAGTGCCATTGGCTATGCAGGGCGGATTGACCACAGTGAGACGCGCCAGCCCGAGCCTGCTGGGAGAATCGCCGGTGACGTCACAGTAGAAGTGAACACGGTGTCTACTAACGAAAGCCGGTATGTTGGCAAAACCACCGATGATGCGCTATCCGAGTTTGTGGTTGGCTCCCTATCACCGGTTCTCAGCGAGATCAAGTGGCGACATTGATCCGTCCATTTCCGGAGGTGTTTTCACGCGGCTCTTCAGATATAGGCCGATGCTTGTGATACGTGATAGGCTTATTCTTGTGAACAGCGGTGATATTAGCTTGGAGCTGCGGGAGGGAGCACAGCCTCAGTTCACGCAGCCATACCCAATTCCATGGGCCTGTGAAGACTAACTGAGGTCGCAGCTTGATGATCTACAGGCGTGTGGTGTCCTCGATGAAGGGGAACACTCCGATTGAAACTCTCCCATCATTTTGACTCCAAATGGGTCTGATGAATTGTGCAGGACATGAGATCGTTGAATAAGCGTCTCGTGCCGAAGCGGTTTGTCTTCTCTACGATTGATGAGTTTATCTGTTCTCCTCACGGGTGGGAGGTAGCTTCAACACCTGACATCAAGCATGTGTTTTGAAACCAACAGCTTTCGAAGGAAGAGAGTAAAACTTGTGCGTTTTACGCGCTGGGAAAGGCGTCTCATCACCGGCGAATACCCATGGGATGCGTGCAGCTCACGTGCTTTGTACAACCCAGCCATGACAAGGGTCCGAGAGGACTTGGAGCATGTACGCGTGTACGCAGACGACATCTTGCTCACGGGCCCGAGCGTTGAACAACATCACCAGCTTTCACACACTTCTGCTGGAGAGACTCCGCGGTGCAGGGCTCAAACTCGCTCCAGATAAGCCTTTTTTAAATAACTGAAATATCCTGGTCATAAGATCACTCCTGACGGGATGAGGTTTCTTTTGGTCCAGATCGTATTCAAGTAATGGTTGACCTGAAGCCGCCTACGTGAGCGAAAGAAGCTAAGAGGGTGTTTCGTTCCTTTCATGGTTCCATAAATTCATGCCGTCTTTCAGCGCTGTTTCAGACCTCTCGGTCACTTTGAGCAACTCGGGTATTTTTTTTTTTAACAAGAATCGGGGCCAGTGTTTTCCCCACCCTTTTGCGGAGATGATCGGGGCCAAAACTTTTAGCTACTCGCGCGAGACTGTCTATTGATTTAATATACCGATAGTAGTTCCAAAAGGTCGGGCCAAGCTCTGCCTGAAATACAGGACAGAGAGGAGCTCATAAGTGCTTATAACGGTATGATCGGGTTCAGAGGAAGTGGATGATGTTTGAGCTAGAAGCTCTTTCAGGTTTTAGGGAAATTTTACAAGTATTTAGCGGGCGTCGCCTTTACATGGGTTTGCGACTGCACGAGCGCTCTCAAGAGTTTTGCACAACCGATATCACACCAACCCGCCGCTGGTACGCTGGAAGGTATTCGTCAGTCATTTCTGTTACTCCGTGGCGCATAGGCAGGCCGTACAGATGCAACATGTAGACAAGCTGTCCCGCTTGCACGAAGTCGGTGACCTGGCGCAACACGCGCCGCTGCCAGAAAGGGCGGCGGCCGGGGAGTGCGACTGAACCGCCGGGCACCCCGGGCCGATGCTGGCGCCCCTGGCGGGGCATTCGGGAAATGTGCGGAGGCGTCCGAGTCCCGTGTGGCGAGGTCGGCGGCTCGCTGCGCCGGCGGAAGCGGCTGCGGCGCAGATACCGGCGCTGGTCATGCTCAGCCAGAAAGCGACGACGGGTGTAGATATCCAAAGCAAGAAGAGTCTGCGTTGACTTGCACGGGTGATTGGACAGACGTTCCACTTGCGTAGGCAGAGGACAGTGCATATGTCACGAATTCAGGAGTGACTTGGGAGGCCATTTGGCATTTGCAGATTTTTTTCTCATTCGCGATGGCTGCGCTTTGCTCCTCCACATCCGGCACGAGAGCATCCCAATCGGTTTTGCCTGAGGGACAGGATTATACTCTGAAGGGCTCAGCCAACAGGTGTGTTGATTTGATTGTGTGGCCCGTTACCAGCCTTTTGAGCTCCTTTTCAACCACCATGATTCATCCCATCACGCTAACGGGAGCGGGGTTAAGCTGCGTGACCAGTTGAGCAGCTATATTTGGGCTTAGATGCACTGTGGGGACTATTTTCTAGTGGGGACTATTTTCTAGTGGGACTATTTTCTAGTGGGGACTATTTTCTAGTGGGGACTATTTTCTAGTGGGGACTATTTTTAGGGCTTAAGATGCACTGTAAGGACTATTTTCGGAGCTGGAAACAGTGCAGTAAAACAGAGCTCGAGGCTGCAGGATTCTCCATTCTCTCTCCAGGAAGCCAGCTATCCAAACGAGGCCCTCGCCGTAGACATTCTTACTATGCCTCGGAGTTTGGTGACAGGGCGATGTTACCTGCCGACCTGTGTGGATAAATTTTCTGGTTTCTTGGCGTGTTATCCGCTTGATTCTAGGTCGTAGCATGGTATCGTAAAAAGCTAGAGCATTACATTTTGACGTTTGGGCTGCTCAAACTGGTGGAGAGTGACGCGGGATCGAACCTGCTCAAAAACTCAGGCGTTCCGGTGCAGTGCGAGTATTTTGGTGTTCGAGCACGGTTCAGTGTTGGCTATCACCACGCGGCCATGGGAAAAGTTGAAAGAAAACACCTGGATGTTAAGTGACGGTGACGCGCCGTGTCCGAGTCTCATGGACCTGACTGGGAGCAGCGTCTTCCGAGGAAAGTCTTTTCCATAAGTAATGAGGTGTGCAGTATCTATGGCCACACCTCATTCTTTATCCGTTTTCTCCGCCATCCAACCAGCCCCATTTCTCAGCTGGTTGGGGGCCGAGTGAGTTTGTACAAAGACAATTTCGTCCACGAAAAGCTTCGAAATCTCTAGGCGACTTTGCAGATGGCTCAGATGAGGCAGGCGGAGAGCATGAACAAATACAAAGCGCAACACCATAAGCGACATAGAACTAGACTAGAGAACGGAAGCTGGGATCAGACGATCGAATCTGGTGCTGCAACGTCGATATAAGAACAAAAATGGACATCCCGTGGATTGGACCAGCTGTTTTGTGTCGCGCGCGCCGCCGACATCTCGTTTTTTTTGGATGAGAAGGATGCTGTTCGTCGTACACATGTGAAGAATGTAAAACCCGTCATTTACCGCTGTGTGTAGCGTCTGTGCCCACGTACTTCACCCGCGTTGTCGAGCGACGTGTGTACATTGATAACAGACAGGCTAGTGAGTAGTGAAATCATATTTTCTTTGCTTTGGCACGAGGGCCGAATTCGAGTTTTGTGATTGGGAGAAATATCACCCCTGTATCGCTCTGGATTCGACTCTGTCTGGTGCGACGTAGGAATGGCTCGAGGCATTTGGGGCTGCCGATGTCGGCGGGGTATGTGCGTGTGGCGAGCAATTGAATGCAGACCTCGTTCGGGTCACGTGTGTTACCCGGGTGAATGTGGACTTCGTTACCCGTCGGCCAGGCCGAGCCGTGACAAAACTATGGGTCAAATAAGGTCAAGCAAGGTCAGGCTCCAGATTGGTGTCCAAAGTGCCCTCGGACTTTCTCATGCAACCACCGGTGAACCTAGACACCTGCATCAGGTGAACAGGCATAGAGCAGACATCTAGGTGGACCTAGATGCCTGCGCTATGAGAAAGTTCACTGGTGCTCATTGAAGGTCAGTGACCTTGTTTTATCTTCGGTAGGTCATGGTGATCATAATCATACCAGATTGCTTTGGTTTTTGCATTTGAATACGTGTCAATAATTATGCTAAGCATGATCTTTCTAAAAATAAAACGTTAACCTGCGTAATTTTAGGCCAGTGACCTATTGTGACTATTAAGAAGTCCATGCAAGATGCATAATGCGATTTCTGCTATCATTATATTCAAAATGCGTATCGGAAATTGCTCCATGCAGCAGGCTATAGAGAAAAAAACAGGCTGGTTTTAACCCTGATCTGACCTCCATATCTGACTCTCAAAGGAGCTTGTTATTTCAGCTTTTGGGTTGCCTAAAGAACTATCTCAGAGATGCACGGTTTCGACTAATACTCCCTTGTCGCATCACATCGAATATTTCCCTATAAATTGTCTTCGTTGCATCCATGGCTTGACTTCGGCCTGACGGTCGTAAGTCAGCGACCATGCAAGTTACATCAAAGTTCTTTATACCAAACAGTCTGTCATTCAATCGTCTACAGATATGGAAAATTTTGCGCGTTCGAAAATTGTTCCGGAAATACCTTCGAGCGCCCAAATTGACCCATTACTCGAGTGCGTGTTAAGGAAACGCACAAAATGATATTGAAGCGTCATATACTTAGTCAGCTTTGATATCCTTAACATTCGCAATAATTCGCAGTTTTTCATAACGCAGGCTGATAGGGGGTCGATGTGACCACCTAACGTTTCCAAATTAATGAAGATAGTGTAGAACCTGATCCTTCCAGAAAAAACAGTCTAGAAGAAAAACAGTAGACCATGGGTGTTGCCCGTCTTTCTCCTTTCAATTACACATCAAAGTGAAGTATTTGAACCAGAACTGAAGTACCCCATTTTCCAAAATGATAAAAAAAACACACATAAACAAAATAAGCAGCCTCACTGCATTGCATAGATAAGCTAACAAGAAGCATTATGATACTTTATGCATTAAAGGCAACGTTCCACCTTTGAAGACATTAGAGCAACCATTAAGTATGATGAAATAAGCTCAGTTTTAGCTAGTCGTATTCTTTTCGATGGAAAGGAGTGCTCTAAACAACACAACTTCGCTGTTTCGTAAACATTCTCCTCAATGTGCCGTTTCTTGAATACGTCATCGTACCCTGCACAACATTGGTTAAGAGCCAATTAAACGACCGTTGTATCTGGAAATCGTGCTCACAAGCGTCAGATATGAACGACTCGACAATGGCAATGACAACAAACGACAATGACATTTTCCTTGGCCTTTATCGCCGCAAAGCTATTGGAATAACAGGATTTGAATGATGTCATTATGGCGTCAGGGATGCCCGGGTGACCTTTTGAAGCAGGCTCTCCGAAACAGGCTGCACATCTTCGCGGCGTGTAGCTCAGAAACCAGCAGGGTTTAGGTCTTGGGAGGGGCAGGGCTCTGAACTGCACCGAAAGCTGTTCAAGATGGCTATTTCGGTTCAAAGCCCTCATACAGACGTGACACACTCCCTTTGGACGCACTGGTAATTCCAAGGAAACACGGAAAATATTACAAACTCTTACAAATTACAAAAATGATAATGTTAGAACTAAGGTCAGTGAGGCGAATCATGGATCATTTCCAGGTGATCGAGATATAGCAGAGATATTTAATGGCTTCTTCACTGAGATTAGAAAAAAAGTTAAAAGACAAAATGCCCAAATCACCAGTTAATCCATTCCAGCCCATCCCAAATGTAGACAATGAAATGCATGTATCATCTGCTAGTAGGAGAGGTTATTTATTGACATCAATGGATTAAACATGGTCGGAGGTGGAGTGGGCAATCCTAATAACAAGATGTTCAATTTTCTCATAGGATAATACTCAATGCAACTCTTCAGCTTTTCACAAGCTGTTTGTCATTTGGGATATTTCCAAGAATTTTCAAAAAAACGTCATTAAACCGATCCCTATCTGTGAGACCTTCTGATTTGTAAATAACTATAGGGCTGTTATTGTTCTGCCATTGACGACCAAACTTCTCGAGAAACTATACACAATAGATTTATCTTTCGTCGAAAATCACCAAGATCACCAAACGCACTAAAATTAGTTTAGATTTAGAAGAGCAAAAGTGCCTTCACGCTACTTCTTCCTTTTTCAGGTACTATCAGAAAGGCTTTTGGATACGGGGCATATTTGCTGGGTTTGTAATTAGATTTGCATCAAAAACATCATTTCGTACTGTGAATGTAACGTTTCTTCTACGTAAACCTGACAGAGATCGTGCCCGACGAAAATCTCGTGAAATTCTTTCTTTTTGCTTGTTTAACAGAACACAATGTGTGAAAACAGGAATTATCTATCTCATTCAAAAACAAAACAATGAGTGCTTCCCAAGCAACAATTTTTGAACCCAATTATTGTCATTATGTACAAAAGTGACATCTCTTACCTACCCAGTGCCATACTTTGGCCCTCTCATGCTGATGGTGTTGCTATTATTTTCAATAACACAAATATTGTGGAGCTCCTGTCAATCTCATGTCAATCAATGTCAATCATTGTCAATGCACTGTTTTTTCCAATTGCTTCCTGATTTCGTCCGAACTTCTTTTTACTCAATGTGTCAAAACCATCCACACAGCATTACATTACCCTTTCTTTTTATTTCCAACTAAATGTTTAAAAAAACTATTCACCTATCGAGGAGAACATGAATCAACGATCTTGATATGTTTATCGTTAGATTAGGTTTTTACTTATAAAACACGTGCCTAATTTAACCGACAACTCTAATTCTGCTTCTAAACTAGGTAGGTTAGTAATGTTGCAAAAGAGCTGTTTTTAGGTAAAGTATGCACCCTCCACCAAGCAGAGAACCATTTCATCTAAGTGGTACAAACTTAGAAATAATCGGATGCTGCTAAATCCATAATATCAATTCCAAAGCATACAGTTCTACCTTCACATCTTCCCCTCATCATCTGATTCAATATATGAGTTCTACGAGTGAAATAAAATGCATATGAGGCGGATGGAACATTTAAATCACCCATTCTAAAATGGTGATTATAGGTTATTTACTTATTCCTTGACCCTAGGCTGTGGAACAATATTATCTTTTTATATTTCATAAGAATAGCTGATGTTGCTGGATCAAAAACCATCGTATCAAATATCATTCGCAAGCATCTCGTAAGCACACATTAAGGTAGCCAACACATCTAAAGCTGTTAAAACAGTTGTTGCTTTGATCTGGTCCTGTAGGTGTGTATTGTGTAACTCACTCCATACCTACCCCATTCCTGTTCTATAATCACTGGCCTATACATGTTCATACACTTTCCGGTTTACTGCTGGTGCGCCGATGTGTTAGGTGTATTAAGACCGATTGCTGGTTTATAGTCGGGCCGTTCACGTCTACCGCATACCTGGTTTCGCGTCCCTCCTGCTTTGGTTGTCGTGATCGGTCACAAAACCTTAAAATGCGCCTGAAAACGAGGGACCTCATGGATTAAGCATGCCGATGCGTGATCATCTGTACAGATCGAGCCACATGTTGTCCAGCACGACTATGCATTTTCCTTATAATCAGCATCAGTTGGTCGTTAATCAGTCAGCCACGTCGCCGCCTGGTCGCCGACATTTGGATCTCGTGCCTTCTACGATCTGAAGCTTTTCCGCGATTTGAAAATTACATGTTTACCGTGCTGATAGAATGAGGATATTGCGCGGTGAAAATCTTATTACTGTGCAAAAATAAACCGCCTGATCAGACGGCCTGCGTTTAAGTAACTGGGAAACATTGCAGTACAACTTAAATAAATAAACAACGTTCCTCAAAACTTCATGGCGCGGGTTAACAGTTATTCCAGACATAAAGCCGACAAAAACGCACCAGACCGGGCTAACGCCTACCTCGGCCGCTGAAGCCATAGCCTTTTCTCAGTTGAATTCAGACTCGCTCGGCCTACTGCCTGGCGAAGAACAAAACGTCCTGCCAAAAACGTGATTTGATGTCTTCAGGCTGCCACTTGCAAAATTTGCAAACCAAGGAAGCGCCACTTCCCGGCTATTTTTGATAATCGATGTCAGGTGTCGGGGACCATAGAATATGGAGACGTGAAACATGCAGGTGTAGATGAACGTGGCGTTTACATAAAGTCCTGAAAAAATTAACACTGTCCATCCCACATATGCACCAGTAATTGGCAAGCAACTAACCAATACTGTCTATCCCGAACACGGACCAAAATATACGTGAAGCCCTGACCGATGGTGCCACGAAAATGACTCGTGCGCACAGCCCTGTTGATTGTCACCGATATCCGCGCAAAATCACCTGACGTTTTTCCCAATGCTTTCGCTGCAGAACACGAAGACTTTCTCTTCAAATATTTTCCACCTTTCAAAATTAAAATTAACTTACTTCAGCAATGCGTGCGCTCTTGGCAGATTCAAGCTAAGTCATGCAATGGCATTTGTAGATTTGTTTGCCAAAGTAAACAACATGGCCTCGGAACTGGGTGTTCAGTGCATTGTTAATTCCCTTCCTCCATGGTTTCCAAGCGGGACGGATTTCATTCGTTCATGCTTCGATAAGATCTGCATGACGGTAACAGCCACATCTGTTATGAGACGGCTCACCTCGGTTCAAAAAGGCAATACACTGTTGTGATAACCAAACTGACGTGTGTCAGCGGTCATGCAATCACCATTTCAGGTCAGTGCCACTTCATCCGAGTCTTCAAAACCGTCCAAAGTGATGCTGATAGACCTTTTGCAAAATGACAGTTTCATGGCCGAACGTAAGTGCAAGGTCATCCATCGTCAGAGTCACAGGAGTTCATTGGATCATCTCAGCTGATCTTCTACATTGTCCTTTTCAAGATGTTCGGTGTCAAAGATAGTCGATCTGCTACATTGCCCGTTTTGAGCAGATGGTTGAAGTAAATGGGCGGTATTTTACTTTCCTTTTTAGTAAAAGACGGCATGCTTTTACCTTTAATCTGCTCCCATAACCAAAGCTATGCAGATAAGGCAGATTGACCAAATCAAGCACATCCATCGTGGGAGATGCTGGAGGATGACCTGACCTGAGGATATGAATGTAAAAATGCAACTCATTGACATGTTTGAGGTCTCTGTGTTTATTGTGTAAGGTGTCAGAGAATTTACCTATGTGCTGCCAGTGAATGTTTGCTTAGTTTAGTGAGCGTGGCTTCGAGGCGCTCGCGTTTCCCTCCTACGCCAGGCGAGGGGAGCGGCCGCGGTGTCATTAATGGCGATTGCACAACTGTCATTCATTCCAGGCGGCTACAGATCCTTCACTCTTTTTCCTCTTACTCTTTCCTTTGCCTCTTTCAGAACTCAAAGTCATCCACAGAGCACAGGACCAGGCAGAAAAGTAAGTGAATCTATTCTCATGCGAAATCGGCAAGCGGACCTTTACACACAGGGCCCAGTATGGCCGATTATGCGGGTGGAATAAGTGCTTTTGTGTGTAATGCGTGCTAGCTTAAAGTCGTTTATGCATATGAGTGATGCCTGACGTGTGATACGTGATGCCTACTTAATTGGAATCGTTTTTATGCATAGGTAGATGATGCGTGGCGCCTGTCTACTTGAAATCGTTTGCATGCATGAATGGTGCGTGATGCGTAATGCCCTTTGACTTGAATGCATTTGCATGCTAGCCAGCGTCAGGCACAGTCAGACTCGCACCATGCTGTACCGCACGTGGGAGCGGGGCGCACCGTCCGGAACCGCCTGGTTACCTGCCAGCCGTTACACCACCGGACTGACACTGGGAGAGCTGCCATATGAGCTGATATGGGCCACAGATTAATGCTGCAGCCGCAACCGCATGGCGTAATCCGTTGCATAACTCCCTCCCAGCCCCATGATGGTCGTCCCACTCCAGCCTCGTAGTAATCCACCAGCTCAACAGGCAGCATCCTCCATTCTTTGTTTCTTTCAGGAAAAAACGTCCATCTTCGCCCACCCGCCTTCTTCCGTGACGTAGGCCGACCCCCTGGCGATTCCAGGCCGGGAATGGGCGGTGGCTGCTCGAGACAGCCAGATACAGAGACAGCCCGCTGCTGGGCCATTCCGGTCATAAATCGTGTGTCCCCTTCCCCGAACTCCTTGGAGTCAAATTCTGGGGTATCTTCATCGTCCAAAGTTCCAACAAACCTCCTTGCACAACCAGTTTTATGCTAGATGCCCTTGTAAGCAAAAGTTTATTGGTATGCATGTCAAGCCAATTCAGTAAGGCGACGACTAAGTACAGTAGTAGCCACGCGTGTATTTTACCTGTGTATAAAATGCATAATGTACTTGAATGTGCTGCAACGCGAGTGTATGCATGTATACATAGTCGTCTGATCTGGTAGTTTAAAGGGTAAGCCTAGCAACTGGCTTATTTAAGAAGGTTAGAAAAAAAAACTATTGCTAAGCTCCGAACGCGACCAGCTTCCCAATGGCTCAGAGATCACTTAAGGGCCGCGTTCCCCTACTATCAACAGCTGTCCACAGGTTACATCATATGACGTCCCAGGTAAGTGCGTCACAACAGCTTGTATGACTTGGAGGATGGTTGCCTATGTATGACGTAGGTACTTGCGATGCGATGTCCCGGGTAGCAACTCAAGTGAGTACTTTGCCAGTGAGGAATACGGCTCAGGTGTGTCCGAATGCACTCCGGGTTCGAACCCCATCACTAGTGCAGTTTTATCAAAATGGCTCCCAACTATGTAGGTTATCAGTGTCTCAATATTTCTAGGCGTTAATGAGGTCTGTAAAAGCCGAAGCTTGAGGCCGTTCTAATTGACTCCCACAAACCGCGATCGGTAGTCGGTGGTGAGACCATCCTTTCCTAGGCTACAAGGCCCCGGAAATTCAGCAGGCGATACTCGCTATTCGCCGCACTCGGGGCTCACAACACAGGGCTGGCTAAGGTTGCGGTTTGAACAGGGATACGGAGGGAGCTTTACGGCCGTGTAACAGGACCGCGGCCGTCGGACCGCCGGGCCTCCGGCCGGTCCGCCGAGTACATCCCGTGATGTAGACAGGCGGCCGGCCAGACGCGACAGGGTGGGACGCGTCCGGGAAGCAGCTGGGGTTCCCCCACCCGCCACCTCAATATCAGGGCCTCATCTTTTCGGCTCTTAAGGTCCGCCTGCCGTCCGCCCAGTCGCTGATTGTTCATCGGTGTTATCTGATCGAGTCACACGGATAAATAACCACAAGCCCCGGCGCAGAACGTCGGCAGCTTCCATGCGACAGGGCCACGTTATGAAAGTGAACGGTTTAAAGACAGATCAACTGGTTTGCCTACAATATCATTCACCCCATTAACATCGGGTACAATATTAAATTAGACGTCGTGCTAAACAAACGAATAATCTCCTCCGGCTTTCTTTCCCATGGCCTAGCATTTTCAGCGGTGGTGCTCGACGGCCTATGGAATAGCCTGAAGCAAGGCCGTGGCGCGTCATTTTACCCACATAGGAATAATTTATAACGCGCCTGCCGTGCAGGTGAAATATAGTTTGTCAATCATTGCGAGTTCAGAGTCCTAATGCTGAGCTATCGAACTTCAGTATGTCAAGAGGTGCTGATTTAACGATAGCGCGCAAAACATTGGTTGTATCGATATTACTTACTACAGTGAGTACTGTGAGTCAGCACAGTGAATCCCATTGGGTAACACAGTGAGAACAGTGAATGCTATCAACCTAGCCATTATTTGTACTATAAAGTTAACCCAGTGCCGCCTGGTATATTAAAGGTCGATGACTCAGCATGAGTATTCTGAACCCATAATGCTGAAAAATCTGGAGCTGAAGGTCTTTCTTCCGTATATGAAGTTCATCAATCAATCCAATCGATCACATCGTTGCCAATCAATCACATCATTGTCAATCAATCACGTCATTGCCAATCAATCACATCACTGTCGGTACGGTTCATCACTGATACGACGTGTCCCATACACAGCTGATGCAACATGTTCTCCCAGAAATCTTGGAGGAAAGCTCGCGACACTCGGAAATGCTTGGCTTGCAGAGGCAAACCGTATGGCGACCTATACGGCACGCGGTCTTCCCCACTAGTCAGGAAAACAACCAGGTTAGTCTGGTTAAACCTGAAAATTTTCAACATGCGCTTAGGTTACTTCCGTAGCATAGCTCTGGAACAATTGTCCCCGATACTTCCTGGATATAATACAACTCCTGACTCCTGCATGTTCGTGTTTTGCGGCCCTTTTGACCTAAAATTTAAATATTGTTCGGCAGCTGGTGCCGCAGAGCAAATCTATGGCGGTACAAGGGACGCCACGCACGTTAACAGGAGAAACTCGATCCACGTCTTTAGGCTACACTCAACATTGCCTTTCCATGTGGAGACGCTGTTTACACCCCCATTAGGTGCTGCCAGGACAAACAGTCCCAGTGACCTGTGACATTCAGCCAACCGTGCCAAAACTTTGGCGGAAAGTAATTTCGCAAGATGTTCGTGGCGTTGCTGCAGAAATTTGATCCTTGACTGTATTTGCAGCGCGGTTAAAAGACTACAGAGAGCTTCAAAAAGAAGATACCATCAGCGATCTTATGACATGTCGCTCAGCGTTAGTTTTAACGTCTTAAGCACATCGTGGGAAGGCCTCGCGGATAACTGCATTGGTGATCGCACGGACTGTTGTACGGACCGCAGTGACTACACAATGCTGATGAGTTGCTGCATGTATGATGAAAAGGTCAACAGCTATATGGTTGGCAAACAAGAGTTCAAATAAAATCATCGCTTACAGCGCTACTTTTCTTAGCAAAGCTTCAAAAGTAAGCACGTCATGGCAAGCATGTTCCAAACTTCCTCCACCGTCATCACTACGGACGTGATAGAAATATGACGAATTCCTCTTCCTTTCGATGATAACAAACTTCTTATCATTTTGCGCACAATAATTCGGTCATGGCATCACGAATGAAAATAACGAGCTAAGACAGTTGTACTAGCCATATTCCCCGGAAAAAACCAGGAGAATGGAGATATGGATGCGTTGATCTTTCGGCAACATGCCTTCATCGAAACAACAGCAGAAGCGAGTTCCAAATTGCTTGTCGATGATCCTAGTCGATTTTGGCAGCTTTTTTGAAACAACGAGCCACAGTTCTTACAAGACACCAGCATTCATGGGATGAGGAAAGGAGCAATTGCCAGCCATTACTACGATACATTGCATATCTCACGAAGCGTTGGAACACACGGAAAGAAGTTTACATGCAAACGAACTCAAGAAAACAGGCAGCACGCATCACGCTTCATTCAAACATGCAAGCGAGTTGAAGTAAACAGGCATCACACATCACGCATCAATTATGCATGCAAGTGATTTCAATTAAACAGGCACTGCGCATCATGTGGTAGGCATCCCTTACACATGTTAACGATTTTAAGCTAACACACATCACATATCAAGGCACATGTCACGTTCGTATAATCGACCATGATGAGCCCTGTACGTCAACGTACGTACAAGGTACAGGACCCATCATACGTACATCGTACATCGTACGTTGAAGTGCGTACAATGTACAAGGCTCATCATGGCCGATTATGCGAACGTGATTTGTGCCTTAATGTGTGTTTTGTACTATCTCAAAACTGTTTACGAGTGTAAATGATGCCTGACGCGTGATGCGTAATGCCTCTTTAATTAAAATCGCTAGCGTGTACAACTGATGCTTAATGTGTGATGCCTGTTTACTTCAGCTGGCTTGAATGTTTGAATGAAGCGTGTAGCGTGGTGCCTGTTTATTAGATTCGTTTGCATGTACACGTATTTTCGCGTATCCTAATTCTTCGTCAGGCATGTAACGATCGGAGCAATGGCTGGCAAATGCTCCTTGCTTAATACCCTGAATGTTGGTGTCCTGTTAACACCATGGCGCGCTATTTCCAAAAACAACTGAAAAATTATGCAGGATCATCGACAGGCATTTTGAATAAAGGCATACTGCCGAAATATCAGCACATGTATATCTCCATTCTCCTGATTCTCTCCGAGGCGGTGCAGTGCATTGCAACTGCTGCCTTATCCATGTGAATAATGCTCCTCGTAAATGCACTTGAGAACTTACGAGATGGACGAGTCTCGGAATATGTAAGAAGTGGTATAGCACGGACAGGGAAAAGACCTGAGGTTGAGTTTCAAACCACGCAAAGTTGCGTTCTTTGGTCCCAGTCCGGGGCTGCCAGACCCGGCGACTGGGTCTGGCTGGGTGTGTGGGGCGAGGCTGCCGGGCTCGGACGCGCGCCGGCTGAGTCTGGCTGGGCGTGTGTGGGACGAGGCTGCCGGTCTCGGACGCGCGCTGACTGAGTCTGGCTGGGCGTGTGGGGCGAGGCTGCCGGGCACGGACGCGCGCCTGCTGGGTCTGGCTGGGTGTGTGGGGCGAGGCTGCGGGGCTCAGACGCGCGCCGGCTGGGTCATGCGATATGCTCCGATGTTGTAATGACTGGTTTGTTTATTCACGGTTGCGTATGGCCTGTATGTTCCCGGGAATGTTTCGGTTTGCATGGTCGCAGGAGCTCAATCGTTCTCACTGTATCAAGGTGTCACTGGCATGCATGTGGTCTTCGTCATCTCGCTCCCGCAATACACCAGTAATGGGCCTTGTGCGGCGTGGCACGAGCTGAACGATAACAGATGTGGAACTCCATTCGCTATAGAGATTATAGGTGATGCCAAAAAGCAGTCTAGGCCAAGCAATTATGCAGCTTCTCACAAATAGGATTGCTTGAAAATTGACTGGCGGTGGGACCTTATGGATCGACCAAGTTACGGTGATATTGGCGACTATAAAAAGGATTGCGAACAGGGGAAATATTTTTGGGGTGGATGTTGGTTGTAATCGTTGTTATTGATTGTGATGACGGTTACCCGACCCACGCTTGCAATAAACAACTACACCTGTAATTTTAACGGCCCAATCGTCGGTGTAGGGAACGTCGCTCTTGCCTGGTCGGCTGCTGGACGGCTAACAAGCCGAATAGTGTTGACGTTTTCGCGTCTGCTGTGGCTACTGACATCTAATATCTTAAACGTGCCGTCCGCTTGTGGTGCGGAGGTTATAGTGACTGCTGCTTTTCCAACTGCGTTCCAAATTGTTTAAGTTTGCTCATTAAAACTTGACAACTTACCCAAAAATTGGTTTCATATCATATTTCAGATGTAGGGGGCGGGGAGCACGCCAGGACGAATCACAGTGCGTTCGACGCGAATATGTCTTCGATGGTTCTCGGACTACATCCAGTGGCATAGTCAGGACTTCGTCCGGGCACACGGAACCCGTTCAACCAAGGGGCTTTACTTACTCGCTAAAAGACCCTGTTAGGCATTCGGGGATCTTCCAGGATCGTGGTATTATTTTGATGCATTGCCGACCCGGTGTCATGTTTTGTAAGCTCCTCGTCGTAAACGCAGTTTTTAGGCGCCTCAAACAGCCAAAAAAGCACTTCTGCCCGCCGTCCCGGCTCGCCATCTCCAGCGGGTGGGGTGGAGCACGCCCCCCCCCCCCCCCCCTCCTATGATCACGCCACTGGCTATATTCTGTGACCAACACAGGAGCCTCTCATTCTGTCACTGACCTCAAACATTGCAAATCACGGGTCCCAGCCTTGTTCCTGCTTGAGAAATGGGTCTCCCAGGTTCAGACCGACACAGAGCCGACTGATTAGCTGCGTGTTGAGGCCATGTAAAATAGGAAAAGAAGACCCCAATAGGAGGGACCTTAGCGAGGCTCTCTGTGACCGACACAGGGGGCACGTCCCTCCCCCTGTGTCGGTCACTTACATTTCAGGTCACGGTACTGCGGGCAGAGGGTCAGGCATGGGTCCAATCGGTCACCACGGGTCGGATCGGCACAGAGACGGCTGTTCGGTGTTGGTGTCTCTGGCCGAAATAGAGGCCTACACTGTCCTAGCGGTCACCAACCGGTGCAAGAGGCCCTCTGACTGACATTTCATGGCACGGCCCTATGGGCTGGGATCCTGATGTGAAGCACAGCATTGACAGATGGTAGGGAGGGTAGGGAACCGGGACAGACGGTAGAAATGCTTTTTTTTGGATGTTTAAGGCATCTAAAAACTGCGTTTAAGACGAGGAGCTTCCAAAACATGACACCGGGTCGGCAAAGAACATCACGATTCTACAACGTTCCCGAATGCCTAACGGGGTCATTCCGTGATTAGGTGGGGCCCCTTGGTTGAACGGGTTCCGTGTGCCTTCGGGTCTGTACGCCCCGTGATCGGGCCCTTGATCGTCGGTTCCTGTGGCGGGTTCCGATGGTTCCGGTCGTGACTGCCCTCGGGGTCACCTTGCGTCCTCTCTGCACGGTACACTGGTAGAGACTGACCGACACATAGGCCCGTGTATCGACCCAGAGGTCCCCGATCGGCGCCAATGTCAACACGGAGATGACAGTACAGTAGCGGTGGTGTCCGACCAATATGGTGACCCTTGTCGACTCGGCGACCTGCAATCAACACAAAGGGCCCTCTCACAGCTTGGACCCCTCCCTGGGGACCAGGGGCCCACCACCCTTGGACCACAAGACCCCAAATTTCCGGTTTCCCGGGACCTGAGGACTGTACCCCCGACCCACACAGTATCCCCAGCCATGGGAGGTAGCATAGCGGGGACAAAGCCAAGGGGGGGGGGGGGGTACACCTTTACGTTCGCATTTTTCGCTGTAGATATCTCACGACAAGAGCAGTTCAAACCCGGGTGATGCCTATGCCGAACTCCCCCTACCCTCATAAAATCACGGTTGGTCGCCTCGATCTTTTCATAGTAAAAAAGGTCACTGACCTCGAATGAAAACTTCACCTTTTGCTTAGAACAGGCATGTAGGTTCACGGCAGTTGCGCTAGGTCGGGGTCGCATTCGACACCAATCTGGAGCTTGATCTCGTGTGACCTTATTTGACCCAAATGTCATGACCAAGGAACCTCAAATTTGGGCATAAGTGAGTTCACATGCGGCCAACCCGCTCTGTGAATTTGGTTTGTCTAGCTATCTTATTGAGATCTCAGGAGGGGGAGGGGTTAAACTGACCCTCCACCCGAGCGAAGGGTATTCAACCGGCCACCCGGGCGCGTGTTAAACCAAGAGTAAGGCTGTCATTGCAGTTAACTCTTCTGGATGTTGTGCACTGGCAACCTCCCATGATTCGGCACGCACGAGACGCAAGAATTGGAGTAAACGCATCGCGGTGACGAACGCGATCTCACCCCGGAGGTGCCCACTCCGGCCCTCCGGACCAAAATGTACATGAGCATCACCGACATGAAGTGAAAACATCTCGCCAAGCCCTGCGCACGCCGCCGGACCGCTTCTCAACTTGATGCAACATTACTCCACATCTGGAGTGGACAGCTCAGTAAGGACCGGAGAACCGGCATTGTTCCCGGACTAGAGCTCGCCTTTTTCCGTTTGTGACCTTAGCCGGCGCGTTCGCCCAACCCCAATCGATGCATTTGTACCTATGGGGCGCACCCCTCGGGGTGTGGTGCACACCCGCGAAAACCAAGCTAGCTCGAGCGAGCGTTAGAACTGTCATGCGCGAGATGTCGGAGATCATGCGCTCACGCGACAAGAGGCCAAGAGGCATGCCACAGCGCAATGAGCGGGAAGGAAGGTACTTGGGACACGCGTTCCTGCGGTCACCGATTAAGTCATGGTTCTATAATCTGAATGCGACACGCTCCAGACAAGCGTGCATTTCTTTCATTTGGTTCATAATTGAAGGAATTGTGGCCGACATAATTGTGGTGCCTACATTTCTGGGGACACCCGGTAACACGTCTGTGCAGACGGATCGCGCGGGACTCGCGCAAAGGCACACGAGTTCCGCAATGTTCGCTCACGCGCCCTGCGCTTAGCGTGCCGCCACTCACGGGTCATGGCCATGGTGAGCACGCCCCACAAGTCCTACTCATCGACAAGTCCAACCAAGAGAACATCGCACGCGAAGGAGACCTCGCGCGTCCTCTCATCCATTACGGCCCCTTCGACTAAGCAGCTGTGTATTGGTGCCATAGCTTGGACGTAAACATGATTGGCGCTCGTCTGACGAATACAGGGGGGCCGACATGGAACCACTGCTACGGAGGTGATCACTAACAAGGTGGCGACCCGACAGGACGACGCGATAAGCAGGGAAAGGTCTAGATATCTGCCACAGGATAACAACACATAACGGAATGCACGCCAGATTAGAACCACAGAACAACCACGCTATTACATCCATGCGCCGCGAAGACGGCCGCGGTCCAGCGCCTCCTCGCGCCGCCCGCGAACAACGCGGCCTGTATCGGCCGGGGCGTTCGCGAGTAGCGACGTGCTCACGGCAGCGCCGGGTTGACATCCCGGCCCGCGCGCGCACCGCTGGACACCCGTGGGAAGCGGCACCACCAGATCTGTTAACGACGCGCCCCGGTCCTGCGCCTACGAGGAATGTCGTGCGATCCGTGGTGAGATCCACCCCGCGCCCCGACTGACGCTCGGTGCCAGCCTGACGCCAGGCCGGCTTCATGATGATATTGGAATTCTCACCGCCCCCAATATTGAACTAAATGTAGAAAAGACACTTCCGACCATAAGCAGGGTTTTCATAAAGTCATACACGAATCCGGGCACGTGGAGATACACCAGCATTGTCAATACGACCTCTCCCAACGCGAGCCGCAAGCAAAGCTGTCTCGTAGATCGAAGCGACCCAACCGTGCGCATACCGACGCTGTTCCAATTCTGTCATGGGCGCATAACGTCACACCTAACATGCAGCTGTCTCTCAATAAACCAAAAACGGAAGCAAACGCCTCGGACCGGACGGAGCACACGGGAGCCTGTCACCGGTGCCCCCGCCGCCCGTCCGCCCGTCCTCGAGCCTGTGCCGGCGCCCCCGGCCCGGCCGGGACGCCGCCGCCTCTCGGCTCGGTCCTGCGCTGCTGTGTGGCCTGCGGCGCCGCGGACGCGACGCTAGCAGCGGGTCTCGTAGAGCCCACTGCGGCCGATGTAGCGCACCCATTTGATGACGTCATGGTCTGAGTAGTTCAGCTTGGACTCGAACACCTTGAGGTAGCGCACCTTGAAGCCGGACGGCGCGAACGGCACCTGCGGGGAGCGGGGACGTCACCACCGGCGGCACTGAGCCCCGACCTTGAGATAGCGCACCCTGAAACCATACGGAGCGAACGGTACCTGCGGGGAGCGGGGACGTCACCACCGGCGGCACTGAGCCACGGCTGGTGAGGTTCTCGCCAGGGACGACCGGCCAGTGCCGGCTGCAGACATGTCTGAGAGGTACCGCAGCCGCGCCAGCATCGCCGCTAAACACGGGTAAAATCAGGCGACTCACCCCTGGCGTGTACCTGATCTCGCCCGCAGAAGTGTCGGCATCTCCATCAACTAGACGACCCGACAACAGGTTGTTTGCAGCCCAGATCACCGTTGCAGTCTTACCACGAGTCCTTCAGCTTCACACGCTCCAGGTCCCCACTTTTCTCCCTCCATTCACCCCTGCCTCAGTGGCGCCCGTCTGTCGGAGCCGCCGCCAGCAGCCCGGCCTCCCTGTCTGACCGGGCGCGCCCGTCACCCACCACCCGGCCGGCCAGCCCGCTCCCGGGCACGCCTCACCTCGAAGTTCATGGAGATGGGCGGTCGGGTCCACTTCCGCTTGTTGTCGGTCTGCAGCAGCTCCACCTCGGCCGAGATCTGCGATTCCTTCATGCCGCCCATGCGCTTGATCCTGCGGCGGGGCCGGGCGGGACAGGTCCGTCAACGGCGCCGTGCAAGACGCCGGCTCAAGGCGAGAGTCCCTCTCCCTTCCCTGACAAACCACACACGACCGGGCTGCGGAACTTGCTCATGCAAGGTGGCTAGCTGCTGACACATCGCAAAGGTAGCAGCCTCCAGTGAGGCCGACGCATTTTTCCATCAGCGTACTATTAAAACACCAACTGAACGACAAACGCTGCCAACTCCAGATAACTCGGTGAACACGGAGACCGTCGTCCGCTCGCGGTCGGTGCAGCCGCCACCGCACTGGCCGGTCGGGAGATGTGGGAGACCCTCTCTTCCCGGTCGAGATTGACGCGGCGACTCACTTCCAGACGATGGCGTTCTCCGAGGCCTTGTACTTGGCCTTGCCCTTCATACAGATCAGCTGCACGCCGGAGGTGTTGAGCGGCGTCGGGATGCGCACCTCGATCTTCTGCGCCAGCAGCGACGGCTTGAAGCTCGACTTGATCACCACCTGGACACGAGGCCGCGCAGTGTCAGACAAGACGACCGCGCATGGGGAAGGGGGGGGGGGACGACACTTCAAGAAACACAGCAACAAGTGCTTCTTACTGCCCTCCTCTCCCCATCTCCTCAAAGGCAACCTTTAATCAGTCGCTTTCCGATACTTGTCCCAAATTAGTTCTGGTACCAGTCAAAATTATCAAGCTCGCTCAGGATTCATTTTCGCCGCGTCGGGAATGCTCCACAATGCCGGCCGGACGCCATCGCGGCTCGCAGGGCAGCTCCCTCCCACCTCTGACCCCCGACCCGGCACGCTGACCTTGACCTCCATCTTGGTCCTGCCGACCTCGCAGACGAGCGGGATGACGCGGAACGGCAGCGAGATGTCCTTGGTGGTGCGGTAGCGCATCAGCTCGTACTCGCCGTCCGGCGGGATGAAGCTGATGGCGTGCTCTGTCTCGAACTTGGACAGCTTAACGCACTGGTGGAACTGGCAATCGTCGATCGCAATGCTGGTGCGACCCGAGCGGGTGGCGTCGTCGCTGGCGCCTGGCGGGAGCGGCCCCGGAGGTCAGGTCAGGTGGGGGGAGGGGAGGGGAAGGCAACATCAGGCACACAACAGCCGACGGTGCTGCGTCCTTTGCAGCTAAATCACCTCACGGCTATTTTCGATGCATTTGTTTAGGACTCCCTATAATCCAAATGGCATAAATTTAAAACGTTTGAACTCCCATAAACCAGGTTTATAAGTTAGCCTCTGTACACACATCCAAACCCCAAAACATCTATACACTTCAGATTCTTCCGGAGGTTCTCACGAATTTCTGACATCCCACCTTTCTTAGCCTCCATCAGAATCTTATCGTTGATGCCGAACTTGCACTCGGGCATGCCGGAGAGGTAGGACTTCATCACCACCTTGCCGGCCACGTGGGCTGACAGCACCTGACCTGCAGGCGAGGCAGAACGCGCAGGCTACCGATCAGGCTCGCCCAGACTGGACCGGGCGGCCGGACGGGCAGGCCGGCAACGACTGACGGTGCTTCCTCATGGACGGTGGCGAGAAGCCGAGTGATGAGAACGTAGCTGGGGCCCCTCTTGGAACGGTGAAAGATGGGGGCGGGCACCTGGCACGTGGCGCGGAGATTTGTACCGTGCCACTAAACAGCGACAGACAGCGAAGCTCCATCGTCCCCGAGATGGCAATCGTCTTCCCATCAAGTGGCAGTCAGCTCCACCAGTCAGCTGATCATACACTCATACTATGATCAGCGCTGTGGCGGCAAACTTCGCCGAACATGGACAGGAGGTCCTTGCGTTGTGCCACCCGTCAAGACCTACACGTGCTCCACTCTGGCGCACCGATCTCCATTCGCCACCGGGACGAGCCTGCGCCACCGCCGGCTGCGCGGCTCCCACGTCAGCGGCCAGCACGCCCTCCCCATCCGGTCGCACCAGCAGCAGCCAACACACCCTGCCCGCCCGGTCACACCAGCAGGTCACACCAGCAGCAGCCAACACACCCTGCCCACCCGGTCACACCAGCAGCGGCCATCACACCCTGCCCGCCAGGTCACACCAGCAGCCGCCAACACACCCTGCCCGCCAGGTCACACCAGCAGCAGCCAACACACCCTGCCCGCCAGGTCACACCAGCAGCGGCCAACACACCCTGCCCGCCAGGTCACACCAGCAGCGGCCAGCACACCCTGCCCGCCCGGTCACGCCAGCAGCAGCCAACACACCCTGCCCGCCAGGTCACACCAGCAGCGGCCAGCACACTTGCTCGCCCGGTCACACCAGCAGAGCCAACACACCCTCCCGCCAGGTCACACCAGCAGCGGCCAGCACACTCTGCTCGCCGGTCACAGCAGCAGCCAACACACCCTCCCCGCCAGGTCACACCAGCAGCGGCCAGCACACTCTGCTGCCCGGTCACACCAGCAGCAGCCAACACACCCTGCCCGCCCGGTCACACCAGCAGCGGCCAGCACACCTGCCCGCCAGGTCACACCAGCAGCGGCCAGCACACTCTGCTCGCCCGGTCACACCAGCAGCGGCCAGCACACCCTCCCCGCCCGGTCACACCAGCAGCGGCCAGCACACCCTCCCCGCCCGGTCACACCAGCAGCGGCCAGCACACCCTGCCCGCCCGGTCACACCAGCAGCAGCCAACACACCCTGCCCGTCCGGTCACACCAGCAGCGCCAGCACACTCTGCTCGCCCGGTCACGCCAGCAGCAGCCAACACACCTCCCCGCCAGGTCACACCAGCAGCAGCCAACACACTCCCCGCCCGGTCACACCAGCAGCAGCCAACACACCCTGCCCGTCCGGTCACACCAGCAGCGGCCAGCACACCCTGCCCGCCCGGTCACACCAGCAGCGGCCAGCACACCCTCCCCGCCCGGTCACACCAGCAGCGCTGCCACCGCCGCTGCCGCCGCCACCAGCGCCCGACGGCACTCCACTCACCCTGCGGTGACATCAGCAGGTTCACATACTCCAGCACGTCCAAGAAGAGCTCGTTGCGCCGGTACTTGATGCCCTCGCGCCGCCAGCCAATCTGGCCCGTCACCTGCGGCGCCCGGCGCCGTCAGCGGGGTCCGCCGTCCGGTACCGCTCGGGGGACTCACGCCCCCACCCGGCGGGCGACGCCGCCGGGCCACGCGCAGCGGCGACATGGGCTCAAGCGTGCCGGACGGCGGCGACCGAAGCGCCTCAGTGACCAAACAAAACCGGTGAGGCCAAAACGCAGCACTTTTCTGCTTTAAGTTCTCCTGCATCTCATCCTCCGGAGCGCAACTACATCTAGGACGCATCAGGGGGCTTCCCTTTCCCCAACCTTTCTATCGCAACTGAGAACAAAAACCAAGAAACAATCGTTAGGCTTCTGGGTGTAGGGAAGGCATGCCGTCGCCGTGGATTGCTTTTTACTTGAAGATCCAAATTTGACCTTGCATGTCAAAAGCTACCTTCCAAGCGAGGTGAAGTCGAAATATATGCGCAAATCTAGATAGACATTTACGTTGAGATGCCACCCCAAGGCAGCTAGGGAGGTGTCACATTGCATGGCGTAGCTCCTGGCCTTTGCAACGATGCCCGGTTATTCTACGCATGCCAATCTACCCCATCCCAGTAAGATTCAAACCTTTAAACAAAAATATTTTACGGAGGTCACTTCCGAGCACGTAATCATGTTTCAGTGTCCAAGCACCAAAATCAGTTGAATCGGGAGTGTCTGTGCGCTCGCGTGCGAAAAACGGACGTGAATGGTTTTGCCTAAAGAAATCAGCGCAAACGCGATACAGCACAAAGGCCAATACCGTCCAATAACATTGAAAAGGCTGTGATGAAAACTGCGTTCATCAAACGGGAAATGAGTGCGACAAGTGGTTCCAGATCCGGAGTCCACATCCAGTCATGTGAAGGACATCTCAACAAGCATCTCCCCATCACTTTATCCGCATCATTCGTCTTTATTTGTCACGGAGAGCGCGACACGTTCACAGAAACCGGGACACAAATGCTGCATCTAATTCATTCCACAGACGAGGGCATTTATCTTGCCGTTGATCAGCGATGATCCTAGCAATCCAAAATTACGAAAACGACGACGCGTCCCGACCCAGATCAAGACAACGACGCACCGCTTCTTAAAAGGCGACTCAAAACCCGGTGGCTTCGGGACCGACCATCGGACTGGTGGTGTCGCGTGGCCGTCTGCCGGCACGTGCATACCTGAGAGGTGATCATGGCCTGTTCCTCTTTGCTAGCCGACTTGATGCCCGTCTGCGTGATGAACGTCTTCAGAATACCCGTGTCGGTGTTCTGCGGGTAGCCGTAGTCCAGGATCTCGTCCAGCAGCTCATAGATCAGCACGAAGTTGTTCTTGATGTTCTCCTCGGAGACCTACCGAAGGGGGAGGAAGTTTCAATGGCATGTGCTGGACTGCAACGCTGACCACGCTGGGTCACTGGGACAAAGGCGCCAGAGATGAAAATACGTCAGAGGGATTGGTAGAAGGCCACGTGACTACAATGAACGCAACCTTTCCAATCTTACAACTTTACCGACTTACATCTGGGTCTAAAACTCATTTGGAAAACCTTTACTGTCAAGTAAAAAAACAAAACAAAAACAACAAAGCCTCGCGCACACCATGAAGCCACTGTCTCATCGCCAGGTTCCATCAACCGTTCCGCCCAGAAGCCCTGCGATCGAGACCTCCACCAACTCGCCCCCGGTGCAGGGGACCGTCAGCCTCACCTTCCCGAAGTACGACTGCATGACTTCGATCATCTTGAGCAGAAACTCGAACACCATGGCAGCGTTGACATTCTGCTTGGTGACGGCAGCCAGCCAGATGTTGGCCCGCTTGATGTGGAAGAAGGAGGTGCGAGCGATGTTGGTGACCGGCGAGCGCACCTGCCGGCGCAGACGACGACGTCAGGACAAGGGTCCTACCAGCAGCGGTGGGTCAAGCCACGGCGGACTGACAAACCGGCCGATCAAGCCGGCCAGCCCGCGCACGCGCTCGGCGCTGCGGTGGGTCAAGCCACGGTGGACTGACAAACCAGCCGATCAAGCCGGCCAGCCCGCGCACGCGCCCGGCGCTGCGGCGGCCAGCCCGCACGGCAATGCCTGGTCTGTACCTCATGTCCGCATACATGCGTGTCTCATGACATGAATGCATGGCCTAGATTTTCTTCGGATGCTGGGGGCTGACGAATTAAATACTCGCATGTACGATGAAGGGAGTCCAGAGCGCTGCTTGTGGGGAAGAGGAGGCGGATAGGGGCAACGCCGCTTGGAATGGCGCAGTCCGAACAGGCACCCAGATTTCATAAACTCATGACATTTCGCTTCCGTTTGCCTCAGAGCACTCTTCCAAAACACCCTACCCTTCGTAAAAGTTGGGTGCATTTTGTCAAACTCCAGAAGCGTCATTTCTCGCCAGACTTGACCATTGGGGTGGAAATGGGTGGGGGGAGGGGGGGGGGGGGGCACGGCCCGATAGGCCCTCTCTGCATCCGCTCCTGTGTACGGCGATTGCACATCAGCCACCAATATGTGAGTGCACAGCAACAACGGCCTCACGGACTAACAACACAACTCGTACACACAGTGTTCAAGTTGAACGCACAGGCAGGGCCGCTTCCATGATAACGATAGTTTTCAGTTGTGGCCCCATCCGCATCGTCGTTTGAAGCCGGCCGCCACAAAACCTGGCCCAGGGTCGGCCTTTCTGACGTCGCCACCCAGTCCAACATAGGGAATAACATATATAAGGGAATATGTATATACAACATAGATAAGAATAGAGAATATAAGGCAACAAGAATATAATAACAACATGAGGGAATCTGCAACACATTCTTTTCACGGCGCGCCACAACAAAGACCCGAAGCAGTCTGGCTGTTGTCCTGCCCTGGTCCCCCACCCGGACCTACTCCAGCCTGTCACCTGGACCCCACCCGACAAGACCCCTGGTTCTGGCCTGTTACTTGACCTCAGCCGGTCCCGGGCTCTCCTGTTCCGTCCGGGGGCCCGCCCCACTCGACGCTCACCTACTCGCGGGCGTGAATGATGTCGACCCAAGCCGGCCCCGGGCTCTCCCGCCCCGCCCGGAGCCCGCTACACTCGACGCTCACCTACTCGCGGGCGTGGATGACGTCGACTCGAGCCGGCCCCGGGCTCTCCCGCGCCATCCGGAGCCCGCTACACTCGACGCTCGCCTACTCGCGGGCGTGGATGACGTCGACTCGAGCCGGCCCCAGGCTCTCCCGCCCCATCCGGAGCCCGCCACGTTCGACACTCACCTGCTGGCGGGCGTGGATGACGTTGACTCGGAAGGCGTCGACGGCATTCCGGCCGATGTCGTCACGGTAGACGCGCGAGATCAGCACCTCGCCCTTATGGTTGTAGATGAAGAGGCCGCCGATCATGGTGACCGGCTGGGAGCTGACCGCGGACAGCGGCGGGCAGCGGCGGCAGCGGCGGCAGCGGAGGGCGGCGATGGGCGGCGGCGACGCTCACAGCCTCAGCGGTCCCGGCCGGTCGGCCTCACAGGCTCGGCAGAGCGGCGGCACGACGCGCACGGCGCCTGTTGGTGCAGGCGGCACGGTCAGACCGGGCCGCGCGGCCGACGTAGCAGGAGCGGGAGCGCGGGGTCAGTGCCAGTGTTGCAGTGGTACTCAGTGTCAGCTGGCGGGGTCACGACTCCGAAATTCAGCCGGTTCGGCAGGCATGCGCCGATAAATTCGTGACGTTGGTGCCAGCCAAGTACCATCTCGCTGCCCCTTCTGACTGGCACCAAGCTCATGACTGAACCCAGCGTTCCAAGTACATCAAAGCAAGGGTTATGGCATTTCGAAGTCTGTGACGTTACGCTATCACCAGCTGTTGCGCCGCCCTGCGCCACCATTAGTCCGCAACGATGACGTCAATGGTGGCGTACAACCCCAACCCGACAATCCGACAGAGTTTCAGCGAAGCAGCTTGATACCGGGTAACGTTAACACTGTTACGGAACAAGCATACAACCCAAACAAGGCCCTACGTGCACCATACAATAGATGTACAAGAAAATAAAATAATGTACATGGAAATTATATTATTTTATTTTCTACATGCAACTTTCTACATAAACATGATAATAAAACACATACACAAGAAAAATGCCGCGGAATCTATCTCAACAATAAAATGAAGCATCCACAGCGCGAACAAAATCTGGCTGCAACATTTTGAGCATCCTGATTAGATGAGTACACGATCAAATACATATTACTGGAACAACACAGCTGCATTTTATATGTCAAAACACCATCGCCTGAGTAGGTAGTGTGCACAAGGCACACCTACCCTTAAACAGCGGCCTATGCGATGTGCGGCATGCCTTCCACAGAGCAATGCACTGAGACTTGTGGAGCAAAAGCGATTACACGCGTCAAGCCCGGCTCACGGTCCGCCAAAGCGTCGGCGGAGCGTGGTGCTCAGATAAAGCTCGTGCGGTGGCAGATTCACGACATTCAACACATTGCAACCGCTCGCTTCCGATTTCTAACGACGAACGGTCTGCGCGGGTGACTCTAGATCCGAGCAGAGCACGCAAAGCTGCCGTGTATGCGCCCTGAACCAGACACCCCGCATGCGCTGGTCCCCCTCAACCGGCAATTTATCGCCGGCTTTCTCAGTGAGGCAGCGCTGCAGCGGACTATTTTCCGTGCTGTACGAGACACAATCCCCTAAGGTAGGCTGACACTCAATAGTCAGCTGACAAAAGCTCTCCCATACTGACTGGGTCAAACGATGCGCCCACTCTGAGACTCGCACCATGCTTCGCTGCACAACGAGTCCAGCCACGGGGTGGCTTGGCGTGAGTTGATTGTAAATCGTACGATATTTGCGTGAGAGGCGAAATTAAAAGTAAAGGCAGCATTATTCCTATTTCACAAAAAATTCAGTACGACGTAAGCACTCTGCCCCAGTTCTTAAAGCCACAGCTTCCGAGCATCCAAGTCGCAGTCCACTTTAGCACCATCGAACGCTGTTATCAACAGCACAGTCCTGTCACTGCCGTCAAAATGACCTTAACAGCTACACTGTTACGGCACAGCTAGCTAGCGGTGGCCGCCGGCAATTGGAGGAGCCCAGCGCTCGCCGCTCTACGACGAGCCCTCATTGGCCCGCCACGCAGGGCCAGAGCGGCTCCCAAATAAAACCGCCGGCAGCCGGCGGCGCGCGCACAAACGAGGCGCAGCCAGCGCCGCTCCACCTAGCACCGAAGGTCGCAACTGTTGTCAATCACTGGCGTATGCCAATCGAACCGCTGCGTGCACCTGTGCCGGCGCAGCCGCATTTCGCCACCACACCGCCCCCGGAGCCGGTGTCGCGCGCGCGCGCGCGTGCGGTCGACGCCCCAGCCGCCATGCTCGAGCCGTGGTCATCGTCCGTTCTCTGGATCGTCATCGCCGCTTTCGTCATCGCCTTCGTGCTGGCGTTCGGCGTGGGCGCCAACGATGTGGCCAACAGCTTCGGCACGAGTGTGGGCTCGCGCGTGCTCACGCTGCGCCAGGCGTGCCTGCTCGCCACCGTGTTCGAGGTGGCCGGCGCCGTCCTTATTGGCTACAACGTCTCCGAGACCGTGCGCAAAGGCATAATCGACGTGGATCTGTTCGCCGACCACGAGCGTGAGCTGATGCTGGGCTCGCTGGCGGCGCTGGCCGGCTCGGCACTCTGGAACCTGGTGGCCACAGCGCTAGCGCTGCCCATCTCAGGCACGCACACGGTGGTCGGCGCCACCATCGGCTTCTCGCTGGTGGCGCGCGGCGTCGACGGCATCCGCTGGCTCACGCTAGCCAAGATCATCGGCTCGTGGTTCGTGTCGCCGCTGCTGTCGGGCGTGGTGTCCGTGCTGCTGTTCCTTCTGGTGCGCGCTGCGGTGCTGCGCGCCACCGAGCCGGTGCGCAGCGGCCTCCGCCTGCTGCCCGTTCTCTTCGGCGTCACCGTGCTGGTTAACGTGTTCAGCGTCGTGCACGACGGACCGCGGCTGCTGCGACTGGACCAGCTGCCGCTGTGGGCGGCCGTGGTGACAGCGCTCGCCGCCGGCCTGCTGGTGGCTGCGCTGGTCCAGTTCCTCCTCGTGCCGCGGATCCGCCAGCAGGAGAGCGGCGGCGCGACCGTGGAGCTCGCCGCCAAGCCGTCACCGGCCGCCGGCCACACCAACGCCGCCTTCGCCGAAGACGGAGGCGGCACGCCGGCCGACAGAGTCACGCTACCGGACTACGGCGCCGCCGCCGCCAGCGACCAACCGGACAAGCAAGACAAGCCGGACAAGCCGGAGCTGCAGGAGGACGTGCCGGGCGAAGCCCGGCTGTTCGCGCCGCTGCAGATCATGACGGCCAGCTTCGGCAGCTTCGCGCACGGCGGCAACGACGTCAGCAACGCCGTGGGGCCGCTGATCGCCGTGTGGCTCATCTACACTGAGGGCTCGGCGGCGCAGACCTCCGAGACGCCCGTCTACGTGCTGCTGTACGGCGGCCTGGGCATCGTGGTCGGCCTCTGGGTGTGGGGCCGCCGGGTTATGCGCACGATCGGCGAGGACCTGACCCGCCTGACGCCGGCCAGCGGCTTCGCCATCGAGCTGGGCGCCGCCACCACCGTGCTGCTCGCCTCTAAGGTCGGCCTGCCCATCTCCACCACGCACTGCAAAGTTGGCAGCGTGGTGCTAGTCGGCTGGGCGGGCGCCGGCGCCGGCGGCGTCAGCTGGCGCCTGTTCGGCGGCATCGCCGCCGCCTGGCTGGTGACGGTGCCGTTCTCGGCGGCCGCCAGCGCCGGCATCATGGCACTGCTGCGCGCCGTCGCCCTCTAGTGACTGGCCAGCTCGGCAGACCGGCATGGAGGTCGACGCCTCTGCCTTCTCAGGGAAGCGGAAGCGACCGGCAGAAGCCGCCTACAAACGCGTCCCGCCGGCGCAGAGAGCGCGACGGAGCGATTTCGCCCGCTCCGAGACCGGGGTGCGGGAGGCGGTGGGCTGCCGTCAAAGCGTCCCGCCCACTCAGAGCACGGCGCTCCGCCGACGTCCCACGCGGCACGGCCGCGCCTCTTGTGCACACGCTCATGTTACAGCGTGCCCCGACGGTCGCCATTTCAGTTTTTTCAGTGGCGTGCGTGATCACCTTATTTAAGACGTAGCCATAGACTTCACGCAGTAGCATAACCGCAGTGACGCGTTCACTTGGTTCCCCCAAACATATGAGACGAAGCTTATTTGATTGGAGTTGATAATTTGTTTTGAGTAAGTTGCAACCGGTATCCACAATACTATCGCAATTTCACACTTTCCTGCCCCTGTTAGGTTCTTTAGAATAAATCACGCTTGCAGGTCATGAAAAGAACATCATTCTCGTAAAATAAATGACTTTGAATGTTGGTATAACACCGATGTGCGTTATCCTATGACCAATGCGCCAGAAGCTCCGAGAAAATGCGAAGACACAAGCCATCAATCACATCTCAACAAGCGTCTGTTGCACATGCCATCTTAGGACCCGTTTAGATATAGCACCAGCTGCCGACTAAACTGTGATAATATTGCATAGAATTGATTCTGTAGCGTTTCCTCGCAAGCGAAAATGGTAATATCCTATTACACCCTACACGGTCAAGGTTTCATTCGTTTACCCAATTACAATTGCTGAATGTGAGATTGTCCTTGCTCGGTTCCTTGCACACGAACGCGAGTAATGACATAAAATGTAATGGCGTCACAGACATTAGTACGTTCCTCAACAAAAAGCAAATAATGCGTGAGGAGGAAATTGGCACCAGCCAGCCAGAGCAGCGCCGCCGCTCTGAGCGCGGCTGTCCAGAGCAGCGCCGCCACCCTGGGCGCGGCTGTCCAGAGCAGCGCCGCCACCCTGAGCGCGGCTGTGCAGAGCAGCGCCGCAGCCGTGGGGCCTGCGCGACGCCAAAGTCGCTTAACTTTAATACTGTGAGTGTACTTGCACCAAACGTGTCACACTTCGAGCTTATGTTGTGAATGAAGTAACTTAAACTGCAAGCACCAACCTTTACTGCCACAATGAAAAACTGATATGACATGCAAAGGATAAATTACATGCTGTAATACCTCAATAGGTTCAAAATGTTGGCAAGATCATAAAGCAGTACCAGCTTGCCTTTGTACACCCCTGCAACATAAGTACTGGTGCTTCTCTTGGTTTGCCAGCATTCCTTTGTCACGTTCAAACACAAGCATAAAGGTAGAGGCGGGTATCAATATATCCCATTTTCTTGGGAGTCAGTAGACTTAAACAACACCAAAACAATGTTCTCTCTCAGAAGAACAAACCTCGCACGCACACTCCCCATCACATCAAGATCAATACAAGCCACTGGCACACACCACCAGTGATCACACACATTTCAAGCCCCCATTCACACTCTTTTGTGAAAGAAGTGTGATCTCACACTTGCACAGCTCGCGGGACTATCAAATTGCTGTTTTTTTCGCAATTTCCGCACAGATTTTCAGTCATAACAACGCATTGCAACGTGATCTCCCTTCAAAACGAGGCCCCAATGGGGGTTCATGGTAATGCGGCTCAAGAGGTCGTACTTGTAGAACACAATTTCTTGCTCAAGATTTAAAAGTGTGGTACAAAATGTGTGAAATATTTAGCGAAATATATATATATATATATATATATGGTTTATATATATATATATATATATATATATATATAATAACTGCAATGTTTCCCCAATTTCATAATGCCTCGCCAACCCATAACCCGCGCAAGGTTCTGTGTTCCGGTACACAAGGCGTCAACCGAGCTGTCTGTAAGAAATACGTCAGAAGAAGAAAAAACGCCAGCGGGGGAAAAAGACAGATTTGACATCGCGCCTTCTTTTTTTATAACTTTCGGGAAAAAACCCGTTTCTTGGGTGCCGTACTTTTATGCAGTGTCGCTCTTTTTATATAGCATTAACCTGTGGCCTAGAAATAAGGAAAAATGACCCGTTCACGACGAGTGCCGCACAACCCGGAAGTGCTCACGCTTACGTCCGCGACACGCATTCAGCAGCGAAATCTTGCTAACAGCCAATCATCTTCCGCGCAATGTATCATATGTGACACACCATCGCTTTTGCGAATGTACCAGCGGCCACGCTGTCTTGACCATAAGCAGCAAACAGCCTGTAGTATGACCGCAATCGCATGACGTTTCTATGACGTCATTAATGCCGAGGCAACTTTGAAATAGGCTCCCAGTAAACTTTAAAGCACTTTGTGGGCGTGTAACTCAGGAACCAGGGCATTTTGGGTCTTGAAAAGGACATGACCATGAACTGCATCAAAAGGGCCTTAAAATAGCTATTTAATGATGATGATGATTTGGGCTTTGGGGCACACCGACTACATTGGTCATATGGCGCCCATAACCTACTTTTTATCTAACAGCCGCCTGAAAAAGTGGGGAGATAAGGTTACATTTGATAGATGACATGGAATTGTATGTCTTTAAGATAACTAAAAATGTGACCATCATGTACTGAGTCAGAAAATGACCACTTCAGTTTGAAACGCCATAGAAATGTGGAGCATTCCCTTTAATGCTATGACTAACATGCCATGACAAACACTTAAAGTACCAGCCTATTTAGCTGTACTTAGGTCTCACTTTGTATACTAAAACCTTGCTGTTTCAATGAACCCTTTTAAAATGGTTGATCTTTTATTTTCCTGAAAATCCTTTTTTGAGTTTCAACTTCTTTCAATTCCTAACACCAGCCTTTTATGGCAACCTTACACCTGTCTTCCACAGATTAGCCTCCTGCCCATACCAGGTGGTTCTTATTCCAGTTGCAATGATAAGCCCATAAGTGTGCAGAACAAGTTTAGACTGTCACAATACTCAGGGCAGCTGTTCCCAACCTATGACATCAGCTGACCTTCAGCTCAGCCAATGCCACTGGCTGTAGGCCTATCTCAGTCAGGCAGCATCACCTAGATGCCTTCATCATCTGATCCACTAGAGGCTGCAGCCTTTTTTTGCCTAAAAGTGGTGTGGTTGAACCATGTCAGCCAAACTTATCCCCTCAACATTCACTTTCAACATGTTAGCCTAAGAACATCCTTGCCTCTAGGTGTTGCACAGGAAGCCTTGACCCTGGAAGTAAATAACTATGCTTTACTGTTGCCATGGGTGGCAAACAACCTCTCACCACTTGGCTCTGGATTGCACAAGAACCATGACATATACCAATGTAAATATCTCATTGTTTGGGGAGTTTAACAATGTCATAAGTCTGAGTTTACCATCTATACATTTAATGTTTACCTGAGATCAATGATTGATCCACCAAAGATCAGTCATTGGTTTACCTGAAATGAGGCCATGGCCATTCTCCCAGGCCAGGCCAACACCAAAATTTTAGAGCAGCCAAAATTAGAAATATTTCTAGAGCAAAAAAAAACATAACTGTTTACCAATGTAGGCATACACTTACATAAAGCAGTGACAAACCTTGCCTAAAATGTATAACAAAATAAGGTCATGTTGGGGATGTTTTCTTGTTTTCTTTCCCCTTATTTGACATTGACAGATTACTAGCCTGCAAATGAGCCACATGCTTGTAAGCTAACATCCTCCACTGATAACATTTATGACAGCACTATTTGCACACATGGAATAGCAAAAAAGATGTCACAAGATCAACCACGTAGTCCTCAAGATCAACCATGTAAGTAAAGCAAATAAAACAAACTATGATCTAAGTAAGATTGTCCACCTATGTGACTGAGTTGGTTACAGCACCCTCCTTCTGATTCCACCCATCCATGGTGGGGTGGGTTTGAGCACCTATACATGCTTGCTATTTGCCCTTAACAGGTATGGCCTGGCATTGGCAGCAGTCATGGTTGTCTCAAAGGTTAGTTGATACCAGAGGGCAGGATGAACCATGCCAAGTAATGTGACACATTCAACATTTGCCACCAAATTCTGCCCTTACTTGGAATCACATAATCAGATGGTAGTGATCAGGGCTCATGTAACATGCACTCCCTAGCATGAGCTCTGATCCCAGAAGTCCATCCATTCAAAGGGTTTGGATAAAATTGTTAGAAAACCTACAGACAAAACAGACAAGGATAATTAGTTGCAATGTTTTTTGCAATCTGTACACTCTTGCCTCAGCATACTTTCTCAGCAGACAAATCTGATTGTGCTACAACATACTTAAGCCTCATTTTTACAAACTATTGCATAGCAATCACAAAATAAAAATATAAGCAACACACTTTACAAACACAAACTTAAGTCCCTCATGGCCACTCCATGCACATGTGCAATGGAAGTAAAAAAAATATATGAGCACTGTAAAAATAAATCATACCACTGTCCTAATATAGCCAAGAATGCCCAGGGATGAACCAAGCCTTACCTAAACCAGACTACACTAAAAAAATAAACTAAACCAAACTAGCTCTACTCCTGTGCCATGACCACCTAACTTGTCTTACACTCAGCTGACTCACCTACCAATTTGATCAGCAACATCTTTTGAAGTTGTGTTGTGATGTGAACACCACCACCAGCATGACATTGTAACAATTTTATTTTCATAGGCATGATGCTGGTACATTCTGTTCCAGATAAATCCTAAATAGTTATTTAAAACAATTGCTTTATTCTGAAAGGCTATGTGAGCCTCAATCAATGCCAAGAAACATAGCTCACAACTGTTTATATAGTGCTTGCTTACACTGGGAACATGTAGAGGCCAAATTTGCATCATAATCACAAGGCTACTGACAAAAAGAAACATGACATGACAAGAGTATGCAGAAGATATAAGTAAAGTTGGAGGTACACATAATACATTAAAGAGAGTATTCTACAATGTTCTGCATGGTTAGCTGACCAAATATTCCCTGTGGCCAGAGCCCCTTTTAACAGCTGTGTCATCCTTGAAGTAAAATGATGGCCATGGGGTTTACCGGGAATGTTGTTGAGGACGCCAAATACTTAACAAAATTAGCTAAAAACGTCAGAATTTCAATCATGGGCCACCGACTTTCACATCAGCAATACCCACTGAATGACGCATCGTTGATTTGCGATGCTGATACTGCGGGCGGCTACCTACCTGCTTCCCATGACCATCGTACAACACACCGCACATGAAATTAACAACACATCAAGCATAGAATGTTCGACGGCCTACAAATATCTGGACCAATGAACTTAATTAAAACACGGATTTCTGCCTACCTTTTGTAAAATCCTGCGGAGAAAATCTCTCGCTATGCACCAAACCCCTGTGAGCTGCGCTACGAACGCCGAAGTCATCCGGTAAAATCCGCCCACTGTTTTACCCCAGCTTAAATGTCACGTGACTTTGATATTTCTGTATTAATATGAGATGTTATTGCACAGTTAAAGTAAATTTTTCGTCTAAAAATTATTAATTCAGGTAATAATAATTTTAAAATAAGAAAATATGAATTTAAATAAGACTCTAATGTGCAATTGACTAAATATTTTACAATAAGTCATTCTGTATGTCTTTATACGAGTCCCCAAATCATCCGTCAAAAGGTCTCCAGAACTGCCGCAATTTTCCCAGTTTGTTTTGCTACGGGGATTGCAACGAAGTATGGAGTACTGACTGTACTGAGTACTGAGTGGGGTTGGGTTGTAATACGGCATTAACGTCATGTGTGATAGATACGTCTTTGTCACTTGCCACTGAATACGTTGAAACGACGAGATTAGAATCAGGAGTTGAGCGTGGCGAGGTAAGTAGAAACTCGATCCCCACAGGTCAAAATCCTGGAGACAGGTAGCACTACAATGGATGAGTTTGTGTCACTCCTTTCTGTGTGACCCTGACAGTGTCAGGCCTGGTTTTACATCTTGTAGTGGTGCTTGAATGGGAGAGGGATTATTAGTCTGTCTTGTCTTGAGCTCAGTTGTCAGGTATATACAAGAACACACCAGTTTGCAAGTACACCAGTGTGCTTGCAAACAGGCATATGCTCATGTAGAAGCAACACAGGACATTGTGTCAGCATGTTAGATCAGTTAAACCCTGCCTTGTGTTATCCTGATATCTAATACATCTAAGGTAATTTATTGCAAATTAGTGAGGCCATTGTAGGATGATGTAGTTGTCAAATGTTTTTTGGCAATTGTTTGGCAATGTGCCACAGTCTACAAGCCGGCTATGTACTGGCTCCCATAAGGTAAATAATTAACTGTGCACTTTTGAAGTTTGATTTAATTTTGAACCCCAACACCCAAGTATTATAGGATCATGAAAGCATTTGCAGCATGTGGGATTTGTGGCAGGATATGCATAGTCCTAACTGCTTCATTGTTAGTCACATGTGTTTCATAATCATTGTTATGCCATTGCTCTTTGGGATATAACTTAAGCAACATTTAGTCTTGATATAATAAGTTTGCTCATTCCTCTGAATTGTGTGTGACAAAAAAGCATTTTAAACAGATTTGCTTCAATATATCCTGTCAAACCATATTAAAGCACTCAAAATTTGTTCTGAACACAGTATGTCTGGTTTAACTATGCATGTTTAATGTGTTCAGTAAATTTGCTTGTGGTGATCAGCATTTTTATAATTGTTGTGTATTTCTGGGAAAAGATGTTGGAGAACCACCTGTCTTTACCATATGAATGAGTTTCACATAAGTCCATGATGCTACATGGCATGAGGAGCATCAAATTTTGCTGATGGAACTTCTGAGAAATGATTTCTTCCTTTGACAGGATAAGGCTGTATCATGCTTTCTCATACAAAATACTTGATGAATTTTTGTAGCTGAGTCCTTTGTAATGCTTGTATATGAACCGGTGAACCCCATTTCTTGATCGGAACATTGATACAGAAATGATATGTATACAGAACATGCTACCAAAAAAATTGTGTTAACCTTTCTTTGTACTGTGGTATATTTGCATTATCTATATAATATTTGTTCTTGAGTTCAATTCTGTGCATGAAATATTTGGCATTGTGAGCAAAAGCCAAGAAGTCCAGGATTTCCTTACTCCCCATAATTCCACTCCTTTGCCAGTGGCCTTCTCTTCCCCTGTTTCTCAAACATATTCTCCCTGCATTTGAAATGGTCCTATTCCAGCATCATGCACCCTAGGACACTCCATCTCCAAAGAAGGCTATTTGGAGCTGGTAAGTGAACCCTCTCCCAACCTCAGTGTCTGTAGCCTGATGTTATTGTCTGAAGCCCAGATAGGGAATACAGCTCCCAACTATGTTTGTCAGGCAGTCAGTTGCACACCCCAGATACAACTGATGAACATGTTCAGCTGCAAAGTCATAAATTACCTGGAGACATTGCCTCAGAGTCTGTGATCTATGATCCATAGCTAGAACAGATTGTCAATTTCATATGAATCAAGGCAAGTGCTGTGATGCTACAGTTTGTCTAGTTTGGCATGACAGGCTCAATGCACCAGCTTTGAAATGTGTAACACTGTCTCTAGTCTGGTCCTTGGTGTGTAGAATAGCAAGAATGTCTAAGTGGTGAGTGTTGTGCATACAGAGACACTCCTCATGTGTTTTTGTATTCCCCAGTGAAATCAATGAATGAATACTTCTATGCATTATGAAATGCATACAATAGGAAGCAAATGTACAATTGCATCATCTTCAACGTAAAAAGGCCGCTAGTATGATGTGATTTTTGTGGACGTTTTTCGGTTTGTAGGTCGTCTTTCGTGTGCATAATTGTCACGCCGACCGTTGTGGGATGCTCCAGAAACTCGATACTTTCAGATGCATCACCATTTCACTACCGATAGGTTAGGTGAACTTCCGAGAAGTGTTCTCAACCGTAGTCCTGTTCACCAATATCTGTGCCCCATGGAGATGCATGGAAGTCGTAGCAGAGTTCTCCAATCTATTTGGTGACAGTTATGTTCGATCTGCCGTCTGTGAAGAAATCGTTATCCTCACAGTGGACAACCTTTCGCTCGTCATTGGAGCTTTACGACGCTCTCAGCAACTGAGGCTATATGGCGACGCCTGCCTCTCACCCTGGCAGGAAGGGCGGGCGCCGCGGGGAATCGAACTTCGTACCTCTGGCTTCCCAGACGCACAGTGGTTAACGCAGGCGCGTTAACCGCTACGCTACCGGCTAACCTATCGCCTGTACGCCTTTGCGTTTACCCTGTAATTGGCCGGGCCGCTTATGAAAAGTGCGTGTTCTCTAGATACGCTCGGGTTTCCTGGATGCATCGCAGTGATCATGAACCCACCGGCAGCTGGTCGGCTGGCTGCAAGTTGAGGTTTGTTTGCCCTGGAACAGAAGTTACTCTTTCCAACATTTAAGAACAGCCTTACGCTTGTTGTCAGCTTTACCGAAGCGTTCCAAGCAAACATCTGCAGATTTGCCTGCCCACCCAAAGGGCTTTTTGTACCCGAAAGGAGTGTCTGTTTCGTGCCGAAATGACGTCAGGCGAGTGATCCCCGGCTTTTGCCCAAAACTGGATCGGAATTCAGCGACTGCTAATGGGTGGCAAGAGAATCGGCTTCTTCCTGTCTGGTCCGCCACGATCCTTCGTGTTTCTTGGGCTTGTCCTCTCACCGTTTGCCGTGCCTTTCGACATCTTCTCCAGATGGTTAGGAGTCACTGGCACATCTGACGTGGAGGCGTCATATACAGGCAGGGCGCCCTCTTGGGTCCTAACCAGGCAATTCTTAGCTTCTGTTCTTGGTATGCGATTCTTCTGATTTCCTCCCGGTTCTGTCTAGATGAAATCGTCATCTCTCTATACGGCACAACTACGGAGTCGGTCATTTGATGCTGATCAGACTAGCATCCGCGCGGTCGCAACATTGGGACAAATGTTCCCGCCAGATCTCGCGCCAAACAGTCGACCCGCAACTACTGGACCGGTAGCAAACACACAACAGTTCGCCACGCCGGCGTCAATGCTCCACGCAGAGGTGCCCCTCAAACACCAATTCGCCCCACGCCGAGATTGCGACCGAGGTCGCCGAAGGTGTGAAAATGAGACCGAGCCGTCGCCGGGTGGTGCGGTGCTCAGCGCGGGCGGTTGTCCGCGCGCGGCCAGGCCTCGCCGGGGTGGGCGGCGAGCGGCGCCGGGTGAACGGCCGGGTCGGAGCGGGCGGGCTGATCGCACGGTGGCGGCCGCGGGAGGCGGGCGCGCCCGTCAGCCAGGTGAGGCCACCGGCTGGGCCGGCCGGTGGCTGTCATTAGCTTTGACGGCTTCTGAGTGCGCCCGGGCCGGCAGCGCCGCCGGCGACAGGGACGGCCTGGGCCGGGTTCCGCGCGGCGGCGCACGGCTGACCTCCCTTGCTTTGTCGGCAGATCGGGGCTAATTGGCCTCCACACAGCCATCACAACCACTGCCAGGCACCAGATGTGCAGATGTTTTGAATGTGGCCAAGGCATCATGGCCTAACACGGGAAGTCTTTCCATGAGAAGACCTCATGCCATGAGCAACTGCTCGTGGGGAATGGCGAACGCAGCATCAGGGACATGATATTTGGGGCTCGGCTGGCCCGGGCTCGACGCGACACCCCAGCCACAGTTACGCTCTCCGGCCGCTGATATTTGTTGGGTTGTTTGCCGACTCACGCCCGCCGCATGGACGCTTGCCACGCTGGCGGCGTGCACCGCCCCCGGGCGGCTCAGAACAATGGAACAGGCATTGTTTCTCGGAGTGTGTTCGAGGCTACAAGGCCGACACCTCAGCAGCGACTAAGCGTGAAATTATGCTGTTGGTGCTGTAGGAAGTTCAACGCGATTTTAGTGCCCTGTCGTGTAATGCGTAAGTATTCACTGTCGTGACTGAATTGCAACAAGGTTTGCTCGTGTTTAGAAAATGCGGTCAGACGTCTCATGTAGAGTTTTTGCCCGTAGCAAACCTACCTTCCGCGGTCGAGTCATGCGGCCTGAAGGTGTTGCTTTCGTCGGCCTGAACTTACCGTATGTTATACGATTGATAACGCATCACCCTTTTTGAAGACCACATTTGGGACTGTGGTCTGACTGTAGGCATAACCGAGATACGAACTAAAATGTGGTATTTACATGGATATCTACATGTCAATCAAACAAACGGCGTGTTTTGGATGGAGGGGGCCTTTTTGTATAGAACGTGGCATGTGTTGTCAAATTCCCGGACTGATGGGTTCGCGTAGGATGAGAGTCGAGCTGTTCCGAGCTCCCGTTCAAGTGGCAGGCACACATTGTGGACGTTTGGGCGAGATGCTGCAGTGAATCTATTCGCCTGGCTCTTCCGGCGGGCGCGGCGCCTCTCGAAAACTCGTCCTCGTTGACCTGTGCTTAAGTGTCTAATCATCTCCGTATATTTCCGGACCGATAATGGCGCACACCTCGATTCGTCCTAGACTTGACTCTCATCTCAGATCGTACACGGGCCCTCCGCTCATGAAGCGGCGTTCCTCGCCATCCCCGGCGAGCACTCGCAGCCGGCGTCGGCGGGCTGGCTGTCCAGGGTCCGGGGTTCCCGCGTGTCCCGCTGCGCTGCCTTGGCCGCGGGCGCCGAGCCGCACGGACGCCGCGTTTTGAGGGCGGCTGTGACTGGAAAGCGGCGGCCCGACCGACGCGGACCCCGTGGGGCGGCCCCGCCGCGCCCTCGCCGCCCGCTCCCCGGGCGCCGTGCTCCGGCCGCTCGCGCACAATCTGCGTGCCGATCATTGATCTTCGGCCGAGGGACGCCGCGTGCGAGGCGAGGTCAGTGATCACTACCGCCCGGACGGAGATCGTGGGCGGTCACTCGGCGTTGTATTTATTCGCTGGTTTTAGAGACGTCGTTTGGTGAGATGCGAGGTCACTCTAGGCATGGAGGTGGTGGGGCGAAGCGGTTTGCCTCCGGGCTCCTGTATCGTGTGCACCAGGTATCAATACTTGGCCAGTTTCTGCTGTGGCTTTCGCTTTTGGCTTCGCGATGTCTCATTTTTATAATAGGTTTGTTTCGGCTTCGGCTTGAAGCCTTTTTGCATGGCTGAGTTACGTGTTGGCGTCGGCCTCCTGCCATTTTAAACAGTTGGCTTCGGCTTCAGTGTTGTGCGATGTGTCAACTGTGGGCTTCGGTTCCAAATTATAACGTTTTTTGGCATTGTGGCTTCAGTTGCGGCTTCATGCGATGTGTTCGGCTTTGGTTTTGTCGGCCCTCACGACGACTTTTACACGTCAGTCAGCTTGCTTCACTAAATCAGTCTTGCCCGTCCTGTTGTCCCAGCGTACCACACAACTTTTCGAGGTGCGACGCAAACATGACCTAAAGCTAAGAAGCAGCCAGCCATTCTCTGGGACCGCTGGCACCCGACGACGACTGGTTGACTCACTCCGAAATGTCGCGTGCGTACTAACGCAAAAAAACGAGGTTGACGTTCCGAAAGTCTTCCGCCTGTAATTCCAACACCTCGTTTCCATCACCCTGTAAACACATGATCATATTGTCTGCCCCATACAGTTTTAGCAGACAAGAAATGGTTTCTGTGCCGCAAAATAACGTTGTTCACCAGATTAGCTCTTATTTCGTATATTTAAACAGATAAGTTCGGCTTGGGCACGACATTTCTTAAGTTCGAAGCCACTGACTTCGGCTTTGCGCGTAAAAGCGGAAAAAGACACGACATCGGCTTCGTCTTTGGCTGCATGATTGAAAAATACGAAGCCACCGGCGTTGGGTTCCACTTCTGAAATCCAGTTCTCAAAGCAACGGCGTTGGCTCCGTCTTCGACATGCTGTTATTGTCTTGGTCTATGGATTCGGTTCGGGAGGCCGAGGCCTGGCCTGTTCGTGACGTGTACATCACTTTGCGCCTAGCCAAGCGCGAAGTTCCTAGGGGGGGCATGATCCCCGATAAAAAAATTAAAACACGATTCAGGCCGTCGTGATCAAAATGGGGAGGAATTGCTTCATTGAATCGCGCCGCGAACTGATGGGTGCGGTGAGATAAAATTCCGGGGGAAACGGGTTTATGAAACACTCATCGCTGTGGAACGCGCGATCATAGACAGACGCAACGATAAAGTAGGGGTGTTTTTTAATAGCTGGTGACCTTCGCCGGTCAGGAGCAGTCACTGGAGCCCAGGGCGGGTATTGTGGCCGCCAATTGACCCATAAATGAGCCAGAGCGACGAAACCAGTTGATGGCTGGATGCATCAAGAAAGCAGCTATATCAGTGTTAAGTAGCAACCATCTGCATGGAAGACATCATTATTGCGTGCGATCAAAAGTCGAGGATCGCGTCTCGTCGGATCACGCTGTTTGTGAACTAAGTAGGCTTCGGGTAGACTCTGTGTTAAAGAGTGCTCCAAGGCAGCGCTAAGGTCCGGAAAGGTTGCCGTTGGTCTTTGACCACATTTACCTTCGAAAAGGATAGTGAATGGTTCAAAGTGACCTGTTTGCCTAGGGGCTGTTCTACACACTTGTATCATGGGTATGCATTTCGATGCATCGCTGTGAAACGACTTAAAACACAATTGAGTGTAAAAGTGGATTTGCTTGCGTACAGAAGTAAGGCCAGTTTTCAGATATCTCACCTGAATCCTACCTAACTAATTACGCATAACATTTGGGATAAGATGTATTTGTTCGCGATGAAAGCTTGCGTCACCGCGTCTGGCTAGGGGAGGCGCTTCGCTCACCTCTGCATGCTGCATGCCGTGTTCGACGCTGATCGGTCGACAGCTCGATGGCAGAGCGTCCGTGGCCGACGTCAGGGCTGTGGCACCGAGCAGTTTGAGCGACGTCTGCGCAAGTTTCCCGCCCATTGCCCCTCGTCTCAAACACACCTGTTGAACGGGAGTATCCTGGTTTTGGCTGGGCACTTGCCTCACGATGGGTTACAAATCGCCTGAGTATTTTACCGTGTGAAGCGCCCATGTCGTGTTCTGTTTCCTGGCTTGATGGTCGCCTCACCGCGTTCCAGATAGACGTTGATCCGCAAAATACACCATGAGCGTGAAGCCGATCAAAGCCCTGTACCTGGCGACCAACTTGGACGCCCTGGAAGGTAACATTTACAAGAAAATGGAAGGCTTTCAATCCCCGTCCGTCTCCGCAAAGAAGTGTTGCGGGCACGCCGATACGCTGTTTATCGCCGCGGGCGAGGCTATGCGCAGCGGGGATGAAGAAAGGGCGTACGTGCTGTACATGAAATACATGGAGATGTTAAAGATTGTGAGAAGAAAGCCCGAGTACAAGAAGGACGAGAAATTTTTCGACAGCCTAATCGGGCTGAAGAAATTCGAACAAGCGCTTTCTGCGTGCGAGCGTTTACAAACAGCGCTCAAGAAACGGTATACACTCAAAATGGAAGAGGAGGAGGCTTTAAAACTGATTGAAAAGCAGGAAAAACAGGAAAAGGCCGAAAAGGCGGAAAAGTCTAAGAGAACAAGCGGCGCCTCGTCCTTCGCGAAACCTGGTAGTCACAGCGAGGCCACGTCCAAACGGCCTTCCAAACAGGCGTCCGACTCTGCGGACAGCGATGACTCACGCGCCATCTCGTGCATGGCGCTGAATTCGCTGCTGAAGCAGGAGAGCTCCTCGTTCCTCATCGTGGACGTGCGACCGGCGGCCGACTTCAGTGCGTCACGGCTAGCCAGTCGGTTCGTGGTGAACGTGCCGGCCGAGCTGGTGAGGCCGGGCGTGACGGCGCCGGCGCTGGAGGCACAGCTGCCCGAGCCCAGCCGCCAGCTGTTCGCGCGCCGCCGCACCGTCGACCGGCTGGTGCTCATCGACTGGACGGGCCGCGACGAGGCGGACGCGTCGCTGGTCACGCTGCGCGACGCCATGGTCAAGTGGGACGTGGCGGCGTACCGGGCGCGGCCGGAGGCACTCGTCGGCGGCTACCAGATGTGGCTGCACACCTACCCCATGCTGACGACCAATCCGCAGGCGCGGGCGCCGACGGCCGATGTGGGGCCGGCCGGCGTGCCGCTGAGCTTCCAGTACCCGAGCCTGGACGAGCCGTCGCCGCCGCAGGTGGACCGCACGGTGAAGCCGGCCGAGCCGCCGCCGCCGGAGCCGAAGCCGGGGCCCAGTCAGCCGGCGGCGCCCGTTGACCTGGCTGCCATCACCGAGCGCGCCGACGCGCTGCTGAGCCGCATCCGCGGCCTGCGCGTCGACGGCGGCGAGCCGTCTGCGGCGCCGGCGGCGTCCTCCGCCTCGCCCGGCCCGGCGCGGGCGGCCTGGCCCGCCGAGCCGGCCGCCGCGTCGCCGCCGACGCCCGGCGGCGCCCAGACGCGGCTGGCACGGCCGGGTGTGCCGTCACGCGCGCTGAAGCCGCAGCTGACAGACGAGGCGGCTGCCCGCCAGCGCATCGAGCTAAGCAGGAGCCGGCTGGAGGCCGAGCAGGACTGGCAGGTGAGCCGCCCGCCGCAGGCCCGCCCTCACAGACAGGGCCTCGGCTGCCGGCCGACCTCCGGCGGTGACCACTCCCGGGCCCATCTGATGGCTGGGAGAGGCGGTGTTGTCGGCCCTGTATTTAAAACCCGTTGTTTTTACAGTAATACTTGTTTGTCTCAAGCGCGCGCCGCTGAGCCGGTGGCGCGCTAGGTCTAGCTGCAGCGACAGCTTCAGCTGGCGCGTGTTCGAGCGGTAGTTCCAGCTCCCGCCGGCGGCGCCGCCCCCCGTGTGCTTTGCTATGTCGTTTACGCCCCGGAGCGGACGGTGACCACGGCGGACGCCCCAACCGGCAGGCGGTGCGACGCTCGCGGGAGCAGCAGCTCGAGACCGAGATGCGCTCTCAGCTGCAGCAGAAGGAGGAGATACTGCTGGACGAGATCCAGCGACTGGAGCGCGAGCAGGACGCCTGGGAGGGCCAGCAGGCAGACCTCAGGTTAGGCCGCCGCTTGCTCCTCGGATAACGCGTGTCGACCGCCGTTGTCAAAAGAATGACACCCACAGACGATCGATCTCAACTTTCTGTGTTTGTTTGGGTCTGTTCTTCGCTGTCAATATTTTATTATTCGGTGTCATTCACATTGCTTATATGTTTCGGCCGTGCATGTGCACTAGCCATATTCTCCAAAGCTTGAACCAGTACGAAAAGTGCGCTTTGAAACACTGGCGTAATGAGCACAGTAAAATTGTTTAAAACGTGTTGCCAGTTTATCTGGACGGTACGCGAGGGTTTGCGAAATGCCAGCATGATCCAGTATATTGGTGCTCCTAAGTACATTCCTTTTTGTGCATTATTTTTGCACGTAGTTTTCACAGAAAGTTTGAACTTCAAGTGACCAGGCATGCTGAAGTGTCCGATTCGTTATTGAAACGTTTGGGGTCGATTGGTACGGCAGCATGCTTGCCTTGATCCATGGGCGAAGCTCTGCAGTTAATTCGGTATGTGTCTGTGACTTTAAACATGTCATTGGGTTACGAAACGTTGGGTACGGCGCTGCTTGGACAGTGGACCCACACATTTTCTATTTCCGCCCACGGTCAGTCAAGTGGGGCTCGCACTCGCTGCCTCCGCACTGGCCCTGCTCTTGAGGCGGGAAGGCACGCCAGTTACAGATGCATCTGATCTGACGAATAGCCAGACCGTCTCTCTTCTGAGCGTCAGCCGCGACTCCCCTGGTGCGTCCAAAAGCTGCTACGCCTTGTTGCAACGAGTCGCCTCCGTCCGGCAGGGCCGAGAATGAGGCGCTCCGGCTGCGTCTGGCCGCGTTCGAGCCGGCCGCGACCGTCGCGACGCCCACCGGCGGCGCCGAGAAGCACGACTCGGAGAAGCGTCTGCTCGAGCTGCAGGCGGAGCAGGAGAGGATCAGCGAACAGCTCGAAGCTGCTAGGCACCGCCGTGAGCAGGAACAGGAGCAGGAGCGCGAGCGGGGCCGGCGACGGGCCGAGCAGCAGGAGAAGGAGCGGCTCCAGGCGCTGGATGAGGCGCGCCGGGCGGCGGAGGATGAGGCTCAGAGGAAGCGAGCGGCGGAAGAGGCTCAGAGGAAGCGGGCGGCTGAGGAGGACGCGCGTCTTAGGAAAGCAGCGGAGGAGAAAGAGGCAGCGGCGGCCGAAGAGCGGCGGCGGCGGCGCGCCGAGGAGGAGCAGCGCCGGCTAGAGGAGCAGGAGCGCCGACTGGAGGAGCAGGAGCGCCGTCAGGACCAGGTATACCGGACGCGCCTCAAGGAGGACGGCGGCAGCGGCGGCGGCAGCGGCCTGAAGCGGTCACACTCCTCGCCGTTCATCGCTGGCCTGGGTCAGGAACAGGCGGCCGCCCCCTCGCCCAGCTTCAGCCGGGACACGAAGCCGCTGTCGCGCGGCCGACGGGTCGGCGACGTCCAGGTGAGTGACGCCGGGTCGGCGCGCGCCGGCGCCGTCGCAGCCGTAACCCGCGGCGGCGTCCGGGGTCAGCGCCGGCGCCGCACGCTGAGCCAGCTGACGTCCGCCGCCGGAGCGTGGTGTCCGCCTTGCGCCGTGTTGCAGATTGTGTCGCTGTGCGGACGTGCTGGCGTCACGCTAGCGTGCTCGGCCGTGAAAGTCGAACCCGTTCGTCCTTGTCGGGCTTGGCTCGGGTAGATTACCTCAGATGGCCGGCCCGACCAGTTGGAATGGCCGGTCCAGATGTTCAGCGTCGCGCCCGTGCCACGCCTTGCCCTGCCTGATTGCTTGAGCCCAGGCCACCTGCTGGGCGGCGGGCGGGGCCGGTGTGACGACGGACCTGGGTGCCTAATGTCCACCTCCGCCGGCGCTCTCAGGCGGCGCGCACGCGCCGGTTCGCGCCCGCCTTCGGCCATGTCGGCCCCGCGCTCACCGGCCTCAAGAACCTGGGCAACACGTGCTACATGAACGCCGTCGTGCAGTGCATCAACAACACGCCCAGTCTCAACGAGTTCTTCGTGCGCGAGGCCTACCAGGACTACATGAACTACGACAGCGAGCTGTCCAAGGGCGAGGCGGCCCAGGAGCTGGCCGCTGTGGTGAAGGTGCTCTGGAGCGGCCACTATAGGTACAGTCGCGCACGTGCACGTCGGTGGCAGCGGCGGGCGCTGGAGCGATCGGGCAGGGCTGCCCTGGGCTGGGGCGCGCAGAGAAGGCTGCGGGTGCTGACTGGGGCGTGTGGATAGTAAATGTCTGAACTACGCCCATGAGGAAGCGCGTTGTTTTTATATGTTACTAGCACGGCTGTACCGTGCACTTTAGGAAAAGAATAGCATGATTTTAATCTTCATATTCATACTTTGCCTGTGCTCAGCATTAGCCCCGCTCCTGTGGAATATGACTGTTTTATACCTGTGACAGTCTGCGGGCTCCGTTACAGCGCCCCTCCCCCTTCCGAAGTAGATCAGACCAGGTTGCCAAGTTATGTCGTGCGTTATCGCGTGTCTCGCATGTGTTTGGCAGCGTGCACTGCGCCTGTTGATGCTCCCCGCGGATTCGCAGCGGGCTCGCCGGTGTTTCCTGGCTTGTGAGAGCGAGTGTTGCTTGCCATTGTCAGCCTGGTGTTGGTGAAGACACCCGCCTTTGGGCGTTACGGCCAGAACCTCGCAAATATTGATTCACGTTACACGTCAAGACGCAGGCTTTTGCAATGCCATGCTCGACCTGACCTTTCCGCACTCTGCCTCTTCGCATGATGACGTCACGGCGCGACCTCGCTGACCTGACCCGACCTGACCTGGCGTGTGGCTCGGCAGGTCGGTGGCGCTGTACGACCTGAAGGACGTGATGGGCCGGCACCACCCGCGCTTCCGAGGGACCGCACAACAGGACGCGCATGAGTTCCTCATGTACCTGCTCGAGTTCCTGCACGAGGACCTCAACGAAGTCCGCAAGAAGCGGCCTCTGAAGGTATGTCGACGCGAGCCAGCTCTGCACCAGTCAACTCAGATGGCGTAGTGCTCTATATTCTGTCGTTTTTCACGAATAAAACACATCTACGCTGCACAGAGATTGCATCGCATGTGACTATGTATGCAACGCGAACTGTGCAGCTGTGGTGCGGTGTTGTGTCCTGAGCCGGTGCGGGCGCGCGGGGGATCTGCGCACGGTCGGTGACGGTTACGTGTGGTGATAACGTTACGGCGGCCACCGCCGGGACGGCATCGCACGGTCATTCGCTTAGCACGGCGCCGCTCGGCGCCACCACCAGCTGCAGAGACGCGTCCGTTGCGTCATGGGGCAGTGTCGCACCTGTTGGCACGTGTGATACTTGGGGGCGCGCCAGCGGCCCAAGTGAAGAGCGGCAGTGATATCACCGTATTGTTCTGGATGGTCTGCCCATGGCTCATAGGCATGTCCGATTTCTTTTGTCCAGGAACAGGAGACCAACGGTGCCACGCATCCTCCGCATCCTCAAGGGCTGAATGCTTGACCCCGGCTCTCCTTATTGTGTCCGTGGGGTCAGGGTATCGATCCTGTCCGATTTCTGCCGCACCGTCAGAAGCAGGAGGCGCGCACTGACCGGGCTCCTCCCTCTTCAGGAGCAGGAGAATGACGGCGTGCCGGATCCGCGCGCCGCCGAGGTGGCCTGGGACGACTTCCTCAACAACAACAGGTCGTACGTGATGAACCTGTTTTGGGGCCAGCACAAGTCGACATTGCGCTGCTCTCGCTGCGGCAACCAGTCGGTCAAGTTCGAGACGTTCTCGCACCTCTCCGTGCCCATGCCGTCCAGGTGAGGGAGGTCCAGACGCAGCCTCGGTGCGGGCGACGGTGCACGGCCCCGGTGTGTGTTTGGGAGAGCTGGGCGCCCGGTGCGGCTGTATTAGTGCCTTGTGTCGCACTGTTTCGATGTGCAAACGGATGGGTTGTGTCGTGTAGGATTTTTTAAATTATCGTTGGCATGTTGATCATTTGGCCATATCCCGCCTATGCCATTCGTTGACACGAGATTCAATGAGGAAATGTGGTAATCGACATAACTGAATTGCTATGGGCGATCCGAAGACCGGCGCTTTTCCCAGACATCTGCGTTCACTGCACGCTGCTTTGGCGTGCCGTTACCGCGATGTGAAATCGGCTCCTGACTGATTCGACGCCCTGGGGCATACGTGTCCTCGAAGCGCACATTGTTTCGCGCGCTTGTGTGTGTAAGTGGCGGACTCGACCCAGCCCCCGCCGTTGTGTTCGCCGCTGTGCCCGCGTCCGGTCGGCCGGTCTCCGCCGCCGTGCCCGTGTAACCCTCCGGTCGGCTGGTCTTCGCCGCTGTGCCCGTGTAACCCTCCGGTCGGCTGGTCTTCGCCGCTGTGCCCGTGTAACCCTCCGGTCGGCCGGTCTCCGCCGTTGTGCCCCCGTGTAACCCTCCGGTCGGCCGGTCTCCGCCGCTGTGCCCGTGTAACCCTCCGGTCGGCCGGTCTCTTCCGCTGTGCCCCCTCGACCCTCCATAGGTCGGTCTTGTCCGGCCTATGCGGCCTTTGACACGGCGCGGTGGCCAGGTCGGGCAAGTGCTCGCTACAAGAGTGCATCAGGCTGTACATGGCCGGCGACACCATCAGTGGCTGGACCTGCCCCAAGTGCAAAAGCAGCATCGAGGCCACTAAGACGTTGTACATCTGGCGCCTGCCGCCCATCCTCATCATCCATGTACAGAGGTCAGCCTGTGAACTGTTCCGTTTTGATGCGTTACAACTGCCTTATCGTATATCCTAGCAAAAGACTGCCTTGGTCACGTGCTGTATATTGAAGCGGTAGAGTACAAGCAAATCTGGGGTGTGCTACCATTGCAAATTTGTATGTGTGGATCGGGTACGTCATTGCTGTAGTATGTTCGTCTCTTGGATTTTACGCGGCGAGAGTTACATCGTGGACATAGTCCCTGATTGTCTGTCGTGCGACGATGCTGGAATTTCCGTTGATTATCGTGATATTCTTTTTGTCTTGTATGCATCGCTCAGGCTCGAAAACAACCGTTGGCCATTTGGGTCTCAAGAGGTCATGCCATTAGCAATTATTTTGGAACTAAAAACTAATAAATTGCGTTGAACAAGTGCAACGATAAGCAATTCTCAGAACTTTCTTTCGTAGGTAGCTGTGATCGTGATCATCCTAGAGATTTTTGGCTGGTTGTTTACGTTCCACAACCAAATCATGCATCTAACGTTTTTGCGTGTGTACCCATACTGATTCACTGGAAATGCACGTGCATGAAATGGATGAAGACACGTCCGGTGCACTTCGCAGGTTCTATAATGATGGACTGTGGCGCAAAAAGCAGTCAAACGTCGACTTTCCCCTGGAAAATCTGGACATGGCCCCCTACGTCATCAACAAAGAAGTAAGTCTAAATTTTAACTGCTGTATGTGTTCCATTCTTAAACCATCAAACTTCAGACAATTTAATTTAGTTGAAGTGCTATAATTTCGTTTTCTGATGGATGCTACTGATATGCGTATTTCTTAGTAATCGATATTTAATTTTGATCACGTTGATACCGCTCTTACAGAAATGTACGGCATATGTCCTACCTTTTATCTGCGAGGCTATTTTGTCTCAAGGTGCTTTCAAGGAACACCATGATTTCTCAGAATATTCCTGGTTCAGAATGTTCCTAGTACCACAACCACAAAAAACTACATATTTTGTTCAAATGCAAGAATGGCCTTTCCATTAAGCAGCACTCCCTGCTGGAGAACATTCGGTGACCTTCGCCCGTCCCCCGAAGCCGAATCGTCGCACGTGTCCCGTGTCCTGGTACCCTCCTGACGCCGTCCGCCACGGGCGGTCCAGGCGCGCTACCGCCACCACAGGTACCACCTGTACGGCGTGGTGAACCACTACGGCAGCATGGAGAGCGGCCACTACACGGCCTACTGCCGCAGCATCACGACCGGCCGCTGGCACAAGTTCGACGACCACGAGGTCTATCAGATGAGCAACGGCACCGTCCAGACGTCGGCCGGCTACATCCTCTTCTACTCGGGCATCGACGGCAAGATGTAGGCCAGGTAACGAAGCCGCTCCCCTCCGCGTTGGCGATGCGCGCCCGAGCCAGCCTCCAGACTTACGACCTCCGGCTTCAGTTGTGGTCAGATGAGGTACTGGCATACAGCACTGCTGTCTTTGGGCCATGTCCCCTGCCACATGAGGAGTTGGATCCCCCGTTGTGTCGCCCAATAATTGTGGTTACTCGCACAGCGTGCGCTGTTTTGGCCCAAGCTCATTCGCCATGTGTCACCGCTGTTTCAGATGCACTAGGAACTAAGAAATTCCCTCACCATCTCGGCGAATCACGTAGGAGACGCACCGCAACTCTGACCAAGCAGCCCGAGCACCGCGAGGTTGTCTCCTCCGCGGCTGGCGGCAGTTCATCGCGTCACCGACAGATGTCTCTGACGCCGCCCGTGCAATACCCGCCGGCGACCAGGACGGGCCTCTGCTGCGGTACCGCCCGATCTGCGGTACTGCGGAACTGCTGCGGTACCGCCCGACGATCCCCTCTCCGGCCTCGGCTGCGCCTCTGGACGTTTTCCCGTCGTGCAGCACCCTTCAGTCACGGCCAACCGGCCCTGTGCATGCACGTACTCGCGCACCGCCCGAGCCGGCTAGCTAGTAACAGCCTGTCTACGGGAGTGGAGCAGCGCCTCCGCCGTCTTTGCACCGGAGGGCAGCCAGCGCCGCCGGGCGGGCCCAAGTCGGCGGTGAGCGGCGACCCGCGGCCGACACGCGGCCCGCGGAGGCGCCCGTTCCAGTGATGCGTGCGTGACAGCGGCCCTGCCGCCGAGCCGATGCCGCGCCCCGCCCTGGCGCCGCGGCGCCCGTTCCAGTGATCTGCGCGCGACAGCGGGCCCGCCACCCAGCTGGCGCCGCGCCCCGCCCTGGCGCCGCTCGCTGTTTCATTGGAGGCTGTGCGTCGCGTGCGGCGTAGACGTGGCCTTGGCATGGGCCAGATTTGGCGCGGCGGCCGACGATGGCACTGCGCCGTGTGCCGCGCTGTGACGCGGCTGACGTTGGCACTGTGCCATGCGCCGCGTAGCGACGAGGCCGCCACGGAGGCCGTGATAGTAACGTGTTGTATCCAGCTATATATTATACGAGAGCTGTATATTTATTTCCCGTACTGGCGCGGCTTGTTATTTTTGGCGTCCACTTGTCGTTATTTGGCTCATGTTCTCCGCGATTAAAGCACATTAGTATGTAGGGCTGCGGTTTATTTGGGGAACGTTGTTGGCCGATCTGAGAGGTAGTTCCCCGATGTTTTTCTGGGTATTCGCTGTATCCAGACGCGTCACATTGTCACATACAATGCATATATACAATACAACGTGAACAGGCAGCGGGACTGGACAAATCTCCGCTAGGGCCAGAGCGGCACCTCGCACGTTCGCAAACGTCCATTTAAATCAAAATATCACACCGACACCGTATCTCCTATTGTCCGCACCACGCACTCTGCACACGCCAGGACTGCGCCGGTTGGCCGGCAGCCGGGTCGGGCCGGGCCGCGGAACCCAGACTCCTGCAGACGCGGCACCACTACGGGACGCTGGCGACGCCACTAGACGCCCGTCGTCGCCATGCCGGGCTCCCCCTTCTTGGCGATGCCCGACAGCAGCTTCTTGATCTCAGCGATGGCCTTGCCTGGGTTCAAGCCCTGCCGCCGCGGAAGACCGATCAGCCGTGCGGCGGCGCCCGCCAAACAGCACGACAGCGCTGCAGGTACGGCGTACTGACGTCCGACGCCAGGATCGCCGCACAAGATGTGGCTGGTGTCACAGGCAACGCTTGTGTATTGGCCAGCGAGCAAGCCAAACTACGATGTATTAGCTAGCTGCGCAGCTGCGCAGCGATCATTCTACAAACCAATCGGAATCATCCTTTTAACTGCCAATTTCAATGGAACGTGCTCTAACCGCCTCGTTCCGCCAAGTGAGGATGGCGCCGAGGTTTTTCGGCGGGAGAGCGGGTGGCCGTGGCCGCGACACACCACTTACCTTGGGGCAGGTCTTGGTGCAGTTCATGATGGTGTGGCACTTGAACACCGAGTACGGATCGCGGATCCGGCCCAGCCGCTCCTCGGTAGCCGTGTCGCGCGAGTCGATGATCCAGCGGTAGGCCTGTCGGCGCGCGCACGGAGCCCGTCAGGCCACGGCGAGGACCGGCTGAGGTGCGGCCGGCGGGACGTGACCGGCGCAGTTCATTGTGTGGCAGGCGCACCACCCCGACTGGCGAGGGTCGGGGTGCAGATGCGCTCAGAGTCCGCAGATGGACTCGGCGACCGGCCTGGCTCGGTTCGGGAATCATGCAGACAGCACGAAATCGTGCCGGCCAGGTCAGTACGCACAGCCTCACAATAAGAACAGCTCGCTGCCCCAGGCTGCCGCGTCTCTTCGAAGGGAAGCGTCAATGCATCCCTCTATGACCAATGCTGTAACAATTTGCAGGAAGCTGTAACAGTTTATGGACCGCGAGCCTAGCACGAGAAAAGATGGGCGGCGCGATAGTAAACTCATTTCGGCACAGAGTATTCCTCTGAGTTCACGTCTGCCACATGATAAAATTAAGCCCATTGACCAGCCTCCGCAAGATCTCATCACGTCATTACCCAAGATCTAAAAGCATACCTGGCGCAATCGCTTCTTATTGCAATCGTTATTCCAACGGGCCCGAATCCGGAAGTCAACAGCAAGCTAAAGCACACCGCTGGCTTCCCCACGACCAGGCCAATGAACCCGAGCGTAGCGATGCAGGACTACAGACGTGACCACGATAACCTCGGCCAGTGACGCGCAAGGCACAGAGCGGGTGCGTGGGCGTCAGCTGACCTGCATGAGAACCGCCGGGCCCAGGTACTTGTCGCCGTTCCACCAGTAGGACGGGCACGAGGTGCTGCAGCAGGCGCACAGGATACACTCGTACAAGCCGTCCTGGGAGGGCGGACGCGCTCAGTCACGGAGGTTCAGTCTCGGGACGGGCCGCAGCCGCCTGCGTGGACTGCCACACACGCGCCACCGGCGCATCTGGCGACTTTGCACGCTGTCGAGGCGTGCATTTGCAGCGCGCCACACACGTCTTGCCCACGTAAAACTGCGATAGGCGTGCTGGGACAATCGCGATGCTAGAGCATGAACACTACCTGTGAACCACGCTCTGTCGTAACTGCTCAGCCTGAAGCTCTGAGGAAATACAATTCTGAAGCGTTACGTAACACTGTCGGCACTATCGTCTCAATCCTGGCTTGAGGGGCTGTCCTCCCCTTCCACTAGCACACAGCCCCACCCGGCCCAGCCCAACGCGACATACCAGCTTCTTGCGGTCGTCGACGCTCTGCAGGAACTCTGTCTGCCGACCCTTGACGTCCTCACGCTGCAGCCACGGCTGGATGTTACGGTACTGCTCGTAAAAGTTGTTCATGTCGGGCACCAGGTCCTTGATGACGTACATGTGCGGCAGCGGGTAGATCTTGGTCGGCTTGCTCAAGTTCGTGTCGATTTTGCTGCGAAGAGGCAGCAGGAATTCAACGCATATAGCGCGCAGTTTTAGTGACAGAATCAGGGCACGTATCCTCGGAGCATTTCTAGGAGACGCGATGAACATCTGTTCCACATGTCAAACGTGCTTCCACTATCACCAAACCAAACCATACACCCCTGGTGACCTAATCCGGATGACTAAACCGGCTGGCTTGTCGTACAATGAACGATTCCTCCGGGAAAATCGGTTATCACGGCATCAAGCCAACACTGGCCGCGCTATTCATGGCCTAACCTATGATTATAGGCCTATCATGATGACCCGTGCGCATTCACCAGGCCCAAGCTGAATCGGTACACGCGGTATGGCGGGGTGTGCGTGCACTCACCTGATACAGGCCAGCGTGTTGACGCCGCCGATGTTCATGGCGCAGGAGCCGCAGATTCCCTCGCGACAAGAGCGGCGGAAAGTCAGCGTCGGGTCCATCTCGTTCTTGATCTTGATGAGCGCGTCCAGCAGCATGGGGCCGCACGAGTTCAGGTCCACGTCGTACGTCTGTCAGGGAGGAGGCTGCCCATCAGCAGGCCGAAAGGAAGCCAGAGGCCGCGCGACCGGAGCGCCACCAGACTATCACAGATGGTGATCACTCCTGCTTCCGTCATATTGAAAAGAACGTTACGCGCATGCGCTAGTGAGAGCAACAAGCCGGAATTTTGCCACCACAAGCAAGGCATTTGACGGCTGTTGACCTCCACCGCGAGTGGCGATGGGACACCGGCTGCCTCGCCACGTCTGAACCCCGCAGACGGTGTTCACCCGCCTGACCTGCATTCGCAGCTTAGACACGTTTGTACCATGCACACGGTGTTCGCCCGCCTGACCTGCACGTGCTGCTTAGACACGTCTGTACCGCGCACACGGTGTTCACCCGCCTGACCTGCACGTGTGGCTTAGACACGTCTGTACCGCGCACACGGTGTTCACCGCCGCCTGACCTGCACGTGTGGCTTAGACACGTCTGTACCACGCAGATGATGTTCACCCACCTGACCTGCATGTGCGGCTTAGACACGTCTGTATCGCGCACATAGTGTTCACCCGCCTGACCTGCACGTGTGGCTTAAGACAGGTCTGTACCGGCGCACATGGTGTTCACCCGCTGACCTGCATGTGCGGCTTATCGCCGGCTTGTCTGGGTTCCAGCGGTAGATGGCGAAACTGTTTGACACGCCGCTGGGACGCCGGGCTGGCGGCTGCCGCTCGTCTGGGCGCCGCGCACCTGGCGACACAGGAGCTGTTACTCACGTGGTGATCGCATGGAGAGCTGAAGCTGGTGATTTCCGGTTCGGAGCTGCCGAACTGAAATACGGCTCAGCTGATGGCTCAGTACACTGTGGAAGTGTGAATGTCAGACTGAAACTGGGGCTGATGGTTTCAAAGTTTAAACACATGAAGCCAAGACAAAGTCAGCAGCTTTATTTTCAGATAGCCTAAAGACAAAGCTGAACTGACTGGGTTGAAATCCTGATGCAAAACCAAAGGTGAATCTAGTACACAAACCTGTTTTGAAATAATGATAGCACTTTTATGCCAACAACAGTTGTATGAGATCAAAATTTGCCCTGTAGTTGAGAAAATGTGTTAGCATCTTTAATGGAATACTTCTCTGACTACTCTTCTTGTTCATACATAAGCATGAACACAACATTCCAGTTAATTTTCCAGCTCTTGTCAGATGATATAAATAGGCTGACTAATATGCTTGATATAGGAAAGCTGGAGGGAGTAAAGCAAGAAGCAACTAGGATGATGAATACAATTGGCAAACTTACCTTACCTATTAAAATACAAGAATAGGCATACAGCCTTGAATTTGTATTCACTGAAGTCTTGTAGACTTAGAGGAGATCTGATAGAGGTATTCATGACCATAAAAGGGATAGACAAGGTAGGTCTACAAGGAGTGCTGGAAATTAGGCCAAGACTTAGAGGAAACCAGTTTCAATAAGCAAAAGGCAAAAGGCAGGAGTTGAACTATTCTGATGTCTTGCATGTGCAGGCCTTGGTGATTGTGAGCATGTCATTGGTGCTGCATGCTGTATTGGCTTGCATGGTGGTGCCTTACTGCATGTGGCCATGGTCACTCTTGTTGCTGCATGCTGCATGCCCTTGTGCTGGCTCCCAAAAGTACTATTGTGTATGTGTAGCTGCCAGCTTATGAGTCCTCTGAATGTGTTGCATAACAAGTGTCTGCTTCAACTGTGTACTACTTCCCAAATAAACTATAGCTGTCACACTATGAAGAGGCAGACAGCATTTAGTCTGAGAAGCAAATCATTGGAATAGACTGCCAAACAAAGTTACACAAATTCCTTCCCTGACAACATTTGAAATTGTTTAGCCAGGCTCTATCAGTCTAACAGTCACATTTATAGTTAAATTCAGGCAGGTCAGGTGGTAGGATTAGTGCTAATGATGTGCAGCACCTGACATAGGCCAACCTTAATGGGCTCTTGTGGCTTTTTGTTGGCCTGATGTCTTCTTGTGTTTAGGTTTCTATTGGCTCTAATATATTATCTATTATATATTATGCATTAGTTCTAAATTGGTCCTAAGAACAGCCAGTCCTTTTGTACTTGGGTCTCTAAGTTCTAAATGGGTCACAAAAATAGCTGGTCAGTTTTTGGCTCAGAGACAGGTATGCATGTGTTATACCAGACTGCAATGCAGTGCCCATGTGTACTGTTGTGAGGGATGTGCCAGTGCCATGCATCCCACATCTCGGCACTCATCATGGCAGTACCCAGACTGTCACGCTGGGGGCCAGTCTCAGTCATGTGGCCTTGACCTCTGCCCAATCAGCAGCAACCCTTGGTGGGGCTGAGCCGAGGTTAGGCAGGGGGTGCAGATGAGGGGCCAGTGAACTCCTAGCTCCCAAATGACAAGGTCATTGCTGTGTATATATGTCCCTTGTCCTCCCTATACTCCTCTTTGAGCTGCTGCAAAGAGGCTAGAGGGTTTGTGCCCCACCTTACCTACAACTGATGGCTTGGGGCACTCTAGAACACTTGTCCTCCTACCAAGCCCCACTAACTCAATGGTTATGAGCTTTGTTGCCATGCTGGGAAATGCTATGTACAGAGAATGATGTTGTGCATGTAATATAGCAGTATGGTTGGAGAGAGAAGTTTAGAGTGGTCACCAAAATAACATGGATTGAGTTGATGTGGTGCCAGGTACAACACTTGGTAACATAAATAAAATTGTGGTATAGTGGGTTGAAACAATGGGCAAAATTGATGATGTGAACTATGGTTGGAACTGCAATGGAACAATTGCTTTTACAAAGCAGAAACCAACAGTATGAGTTGACATTGGGCTGAAAGCATATATTACCCAAAAACTGTTTTGAGCAAGCTTTAAACACCAAACTAGGGCTAAAATCAAAACCATCTGTTTGAAAAGACATGAAACAAAAGCCAGCCAGCTGCAGGAAACAAAACCTCTCAGAAAATGTCCTGTCTTCCTCCATAGCAAATAAGAATGACATCCCAACATGGTAAGTTACCTCCCAGACTCCAGCTGGGGATATCACCAATACCAAGCCATGGGAGACCTTTCAGCCATGAGGCTTTATGGGCTTCCTAGGTATTGTTTGGCAGTCTTGCCTCTCAGATCATCAGTTTGCCTCCCGAGTTACCATTTGCTATCTTGGTGCACAAAACTGTACTGCATGTTGGATGCATGAAAAAACAAGTGATACACAGGACAACTTCATCTGAAATGCTTGCATATGTTGCAGACAATGGGACTATCATAGCCACCACCAAAACTCTGGTCCAACTAGAGTGCAGGTCTGTTACATAACTGCTGGCCATACTCAAACAAGAGTCAGCTAACAATCCTGGTAGTGTGTGCATTACCTGTCACATTTCATATGACAGGTAAAAAACCTTCAAATTAAAACACCCTAATGAACAACTATTTTCTTATTCATGATACAATCTCAGTGCCTGCATAATTGTCCTGACATGATATGTAGTAGTAACTGGATGTTGCCACACCTACTGACGAGCCAGTCTGTAAAATATGAAAGTGACATTGACAGCGTGCATGGGATATCCCTAACTGTCTAATGCCCTGCAGGACGTCACTGAACAATTCCAGAGCATTGGTTCATATACGCCACAATTAACAAGCTGACCTGATTCCACGAATTCAGACTACAATAACTCACCAAGGCTTTGCCGCATGTTAGCCCACAGCTGCCAGCAAGAACAGCAGATTTTGCCGCTACTACACTCATAGCCCAAAGACAGAAGGATTGGACGTGCAAACTTCGCACCACCCCTCACGCCGCTAAACTCCGAGCTCCCACACCACACGGCGCGACCGAAAACTGTGACAGGGTAGCTGTTACGCAAGGCCAAGTTGTGTTTGCGCTTGCATTACATAACATCACTTTTAGGCTGAAAAATCCATTTGAATCCTTTCTTTATCACCTCAACAAAAAAATTAAAAACTATGCATAAATATTTGAGCATATACCATGCTACACAGGAATTTTTAGACTTGATACATTTGACACTATTCGGAATCAATTCTTCTTGAGAAAGACCTCCTTTAAAAGTCATTTCTAGCGCTAAAATGACGAGCAGTGGCACGACACAAAACCACGAAAGCAAATAGGTGGGCGGTGGCTCAGGAGAGCTTGTGTGGTTGGCCGAGCTATGCAGTGGAGTCTCGGGCAGCAGCAGAGCTGCTAGGATGCGATTAACGGGCGACATGTGAACGTGTTCTGTCTAGTATTTAAACTGTTCAAATTCTTTCCCGTGCTGTTCGATCAGAATTACGTCAGCAGGCGTAGTTGCTGACCTGAAAGGTAATGCCTTTGAATGTTTCCTAATGGAATTCTTTCCGGGCAGCTCCATATAGGACAGTCATGATAGGTTCCTAGAAGTAACCATAATGTGTATACAGGTTTTATCCTCCCAAAGCCTGGATCAAATCTGTGAGAAAATAAACAAGATAAGTTTGTGTTGACTCTAGGGCAAAGGTCCACAAAATGAATTGGAAGAAGGGACTGGGGCTAATTGTTGAAAAATGTATGCAACATACCCTCAAGACACCAACAAGTCAGTTTTTCCACCATTGGTTCACTTTCCACTCAAGTGGAGAGGGGATTCTTATTTAGTTAGGGGGAAGGCACTGAAAGCCCTTAACTAAATGAGAAACTACACCCCAGGATTATTCTGCCAACCATTTAAACATTATCCTTTTAATTTGTTCAAGTGCTGCTGACAGCCATGTGCTAAAATTTAGAACTATGTGAGCTGGTTATTCCAGCATTTTGGTGATCATAATCAAACCATGTTTGAGATAAAAGGTCCTTTCCCTTCAGCTACATTATATCAATATAATTTTATCATGTTCATACCACATATGTGATTTGAACACATGTGGCTGCTTGCTTTCACCCAACTATGCTAATAGTTCTGTGCTCACACAGGTGCCTGAATGAAAAAATTAAAAGCAGGAGGCAGCAAGCACAAGAAGGCTGCACCCAACAAGTCACCAGATGCCCGCCTGCTTGTACTGGACTTTGACCACACAGTGGTTGATAAAAATACAGATACCTTTGTATGGAAGCTAGGAGAAAATGGGAAAATTCCAGACTCAATCAGCAGTGCACATGGTGAAAAACTTTGGACTCACCTGATGCAGGATGTCTTTGACTACTTACACCAACAAGGGTGCACACCAAAACAGATCCTTGACTGTTTGGCCTCCATGAAGCTGGCACCAGGTATGGACACATTATTGTATAATGTTCCAGAAAACTATGATATCATCATTATCTCGGATTCCAACGCTGTGTTTATCCAGCACATCCTGGAGATGCATGGAGTGTTTGATCGGATCGCGCACATCTTCACTAATCCTGCCAACTTCGACGAGGATGGACGCCTGGTGGTGACGCCGTTTACCGAGCAGACGGCGTGTGACATCTGCGAGAAGAATCTCTGCAAGGGCGACGCGCTCAAGATGCACGTGGATCGCATGGCAGGGACGGGCAGGAAGAAATATGGGCGTGTGGTTTATGTGGGGGACGGGCTGAATGACCTCTGTCCGTGCTTCAAGCTGGGCAAGAACGACGCAATCTTCCCCAGGTCTGGTTTCAGACTAGAGGAAGAGATTAAGAAGATTCAACGGAAAAAGAAAGAGGAAATCCAAGCCGAAGTTGTGGCGTGGCAGGATGCCTCTACCATCCTCGAATATCTGTGATACTGACCATCGATAGCGCTATTACACTGCCATTTTGTTTACTTTGAATACGTATGGTGCCCACATATGCTGAAAAATCAATTTCACCATCCAGCGATCTTCAAAAATTGACTGCGGATTGCAGAGCGCTATCGCTTTGCTGCCCTTGTACATGAAGGAACTCGGTTCAGCAACATGTTGCTGTTTCTGCGGTGGAATTTTCAGTCTCATGTGACGGTGATATTCCCAGTTGAAATAAAGCACGAATATGTCGAGACTGGCCCCTGGTCGCGCATCGCTTCATGGCAAAATAGGACACGTCGAAAATGCAGTTTATTTCGAAACCACCGAGCCAACTCCCTTACGAAATCGCGCGAGATCAATGTCATCCAGCTTGCTTGTCACGGCCCCGGAAAACCCAACGCGTTCGAATGAAACCAAACTCGCACGCAGCTGATGAAAATGTAAGGGATCAACAATACTGCATTCCGGTACGGGCTTCAACTGCGCCACGTGGTAATGTAGGTGTTCACGTTTAACATTACGTAGAAACACGCACGTCATCGTTTGCTGTCGTAATTAACCCTAACCAGCGAATTCTGGCCATATACATGTCGCTGCTTTGTCTGTTTGAAGGTACTAGGTGCCGAAACCGCGATACCCGGCGACGTCGTAATCTTCCAACTTGTATTCTCAATGTGAGCCCCAAAATTATTTAGGACGTGACTCAACAAAATGGCTACAAATGACTGATAAAAGGGGAGAAAATCCCGCAAACTGATACACGAAGAAATATGTAATGGCGATGGTCAGGTGAATCTCATTCACAGATCAGTACGTCACCAAATCGGACTTGTGACCAGGACCGGGCTGCCAGTGAGAGGCCTGTTTGGAAATATGCATAGCATTCCAAAGATCAAAACGCACTTGGAGGAAGACGTTGATGGTGTGAAATCTGGTCACCGTAAAGAGAAAAGAGACAGGCACAAAGCAACACCAATTCATTCCCACCCAAAACAACCAACCACCCATGAGAAGCACAAACGACCGCAGCATGGAAAGCGTCGCACAGAGCAAGGTCCACAGCTATCATCCTGTATGGCGCCGTGTTAGCAGCATCACCCGCAGCCCGGCGCCTCTTCAGTGCTCCGACCTCACCACCTCCAAACCACAGACGAATCTCTCCGCGCACTTCTCCGCGAGCGCTCGTGTCACACAACGCCGCGACCCGGCGAGCCGGTCGGGGCGGCGGAGGCGGCCGCTCAGGCCAGCATGTTCAGCCAGGCCCGGACGGGCTCCAGGCTCGGCTCGTCGTCCTCGCTGGCGCCGCACGAGCCCTCGACGAACTCGACCGGCTGGCGCAGGTGGCCGAACTCGAACTCCTGGCCGTCGCGGCCCAGCGCCGCCGTCGACGCCGTTCCTTCGTCGGTGCCCTGCAGGCTGGACGCCTTGGTCCAGCGCAGCGTGTTGCTGCCACACACCGGGCCATGGGCCGGTTAGCCACGGGCAATGGTCAGCACAGTCATGACGTTCACAGCGGCTCACTCGCATCAAACAGATCAGCGTCTTCCAGAACGGAGGCGCCGCGCATAGTTTCATGAAATCGAAGCGATTCAGAAGGCGAGGCCTGTTCGCATGCGCATGGGACGAGAATACTCCACCATCGATGCACACCGTGTCTCCCTCAGGACTATTGCCCGCGTGAAAGCACCGCCGATCAGGTGGGAGATGAAGGTCATGGCTCAGTGAGAGGGAGGGGCAATCGCGACACGATATCTTTTTATTGCACAACGTGCGAGCACTGCCCTTGGTTCGTCGCGTGTGCTAAAACGGCTCTTGCTTTTATCTATGCGGTATAAGTTTGTGTTCCTGCCGCAAAATGACCACAGTAGCAAAATGACCACAGTAGTCGGCACGCCCTAAAACTCCAATCAACAACACAAGTTTGTGTTTCACCCTGTACCACTCCCCCCCCCAAAAAAAAATTGGGTTTTTGGCGACTGTTTGCTCTAGGACCAAGTGGCGCTGTATCACATGGCGTCACAGCCAAGCAAGGATGACGATTCCTGCCAAGTGAAACCTTTCAAATATCCTTTGCGGTATGGGAACAAAAATCTATCTGAATTAACTAGCTCCTAAAAACTTCAGTTCCCCACGGAAAATCGTTATTGGCAACTTCTTACTACTCAGGACAGTGCTTAAACCACTTATCTATGCTTGACTTCCGGGGCGCGTGGCCGTACTCACATTTCGCGCTCCAGCTGTGTGCGGATCAGACCGGCGCCCTTGGCCATGGCCTGGTCCTGCTTGTTGCAGAGCACCAGCAGTGGCGGCTGCAGGGCGGCAATCACCGGGTCCGTCAGCACCGTGTACAGGTACTCGGCAACGTCCTTCAGCTGCTTCTGCACGGTGGTGCTGTCGACGACGAACAGGAGGCCGCGCGCCGCGCCCTTATACCGGTCGAGCGCGGTCTGCCGCAGCCGCTCGTGGCCCGGCACGTCCACGAGCTCCAGTCGGCGCTGCCGGCATCAGAGACGGGCTGCACCAGCGCGGCGAACGGCCAGAGAATGGGCGACGGACATCGGCTGGTCCGCCCGGCCAGTGGAGGACTCGCCGGACGCGGACAGGCCTGGCCGCCGACTGCCGTGTCGGCGACACGCTGGTAACCGCGATTAGTGATGAACCAATATCTTTCTGAACAGCGCGACTCTAAACGTACGAAACAAAAGCGTCGCTCAACAATATCATTTCCCAGCAAGTTCTTTGCCTTTCCATTGTGAAACTTAGCAGAGGAAGGGCTGCTCCCTTTCATTAAATGGCAGGTGCTGGAAAACTGCCAGCTCTGACCACACTAACAGAAATATTGATGCCAAAGATCTTTTGGCAAGAAAGATCAAAGCTCAATCAAAGTTTGAACAACATATTTGCATACCTTGCCATCAGGAGAATATGATGCTTCATTGGGCTCGATGGATGTATGTGTGCCTTTGTACATGTTCTGCCCAATATGTGAGAGAAGCAGAGTCTTGCCACTGTCACAGAGACCAATGAACAAGATGGCTGTCTGCCGAACTCGACGTTTGAGCAGCAGGAACAGAAGAACTGAAAGTGCAGATAAGTGAGTTACTATCACATGCCTGTAAAGCATGTTACCAGGTTCATTCAACACACAACCAATTATTTCTAAAATCACCAAAAGATATGACTACACAGAGATGTGAAAGATATCACAATCAGCATACTGATTGGTTAACCTCTGTAACCAGCCTTGTCAGTTTGCTCATGTCATAAAAAAATTGGCCTTTAGTTATGGTAGAACATATGAAAGATGATTGCTGCATGGTGTCTCAACTTCAAGTGATGTAGTTCATTTAGAAAACATGAAGGCAGCAATATATGGTTATGTCATTTAGTGTCATATAGTAATATGGCATATTTTTTGCAGTGTCAGACACAATACTGGAAAGCTTGTACTGCATACATTGTTCTGCTTGTTCAGATAGGCTTTTGCTGCAATATTGTATCATTATCTTAATTCTCACACCATTTGATGACCTTAAGGAGGTAGGATAAATTAACAGCAAAGATTAAAGATTGCTGCTATGCATCAGCATTAAAAGAAGATGAAGATGCTACAGCAACAGCACAGTGAAGGCAAAAAATGCACTGACCAAACTCACCAATGGAAACCAATCAAACCCATCAATCACTTACCACCCAAAAGGATGGATCAATAAGTGTGTGATCATGCTTTTCAGAGTGGAACACAAACACAGATTATCTAAACCAAAACCATTTGACCATGAAAATTATCAGGCCTATAGCTCTGCATTTTATGACAGCATCCACCAGCAATATGTGATACTTTAAAATATTGTTACCTCAATTTGAAATCCTGCACATCATTGCAGCTTCATCAAGGCACAACTCTGTCAACTCATAGCTGGCTATTTTTATGCAATGTTCTATGTGAATTAGCATGCTTAATGGATGGTAGCTTGAAAACATAATAAAAAGTCACTTGCAAAAGACCACTTAACATCAGGTGGGTAGCACAATGCCAGGTACCCCTGGTGGTGTTCCTGCTAGAAAAGATAATGACTATTTTACAAAAGCTTCATTCTGAGTATTTAGAATGAATGAATTTCTGGGATCAACATTCATTCCAAGCAGTGCTCATTGTGTGCACCCTGACTGCTACTATCAGATTGTGCACCTCTATAATGCCTGTCCCATCATCATCCCATCATCCATCATATGCCCATCATCAAACTTGAAGGCAAAAGTCGAATGGCACAATGTTTAACACAGTCCATCCTGCCTGCTCATGTCACCAATCTACTACTGCTGGCCCTATCATACCTGTCAGGGGAAAATCAAAGCAACTTAAGCTGCTCAAACCCATCTCACCACAGGTGGATTGGAAGGCACACACACTTAACAACCGAGTAATGGGGGATGGACAGCTGAATACTTGCCAAACATGAAACATATTTAGCATGCATATAATAAATGTGACACATTTGCGAACACATGCCATGACCACAGGAACATTATGTTGCTGCCTATATGACAAGATGAGGATTCAACATCTTACTTGTGCTGAGAATCACGGCAACAATGGCAACAATCACTCCCAGTCTGGGAGCAGACTGCGACGGCGCTGTCACTGGCTTGTCCATTCCAGGCGACGCAGGATTTTCCATTTTAAATTAAAGTGATTTTAACAAGACTGTACAGCAACCAAATGATCTTCAAATGTGTCCCGACTCGCAGATAAAAAATCAACAGCAATCTTCCCTGATACCACTTATTACGACACGTCGCCCCACGACACAACCACCGATCCAGGAAAAGGCATTGACAACACAGCGCTCAACACGCGCAGCCTCCAGATGTGCAGGTGTGAAGCATTCGCGCTGTATTTGGCACGATAATTTGGTCACAATTAATCAACGCTCTTGTTTGATGATCATAAAACGAACAAAACAAAACACCTGAAAAATTAAAAAAATGTTATACTGGCTCGTGTTTACTTAGTTGTCACCTTCAAAAATGGTTCATTTGGTTTGTCTATCTTTTTAATTAAATATAGTTTTTGGGTAAATGCAGGCTGTCTTCGAACATGATGACTCCAGTCATTTCTGAAGTATATGGGTTTTTCGAATTTATTGAAAGGGAGAAAACTATACTGTGCTAAAAAAAATGCAACGTTGATGGAGCTTTTATAGTTTATAAATCATAAAATGCATGGTTTAAATCTTTTTTCCACGTACACGCGATCATTTCAACGAACAGGCTTATAATCAGCTGTTGGTCATTCGCCGACGTCCTCAGTCATGGCGCTAGTAATACATACTATAGTAGTCACAACACAGCGTTGGGGCGACGAGTAACAAGGCGATGTTATTTTGGTTGTTCTTTTTGGGGCGTTCTCTGTGAGCCACTTCATTTCTTACATCAATATAAGAATCTTTGCCAAGGCCTGTTGAAAGTAAAAACTTTCCTGGGTGTAAACTGCTCAATTTTTGAGTAAACATGCCATTCCCCTCCCTCATATCATCACTGTCCGACAACCCATACTTCGGGGCGGGATTCGGCCTATTTGGTGTGGGCGCAGGAGCAGCACTTTTGAGGAAGGGCTCCCAAGTCGGTATGATCTTGTTTAGAAGACACTACATGATGACTCTGGAGGTTCCATGCAGGGATAAAAGCTATCAGTGGCTCCTTCAGTGGATGACAAATAAAGCAGCCAAGCAAACACAGCATCTAAGTGTTGAAACAACCTACAAGCAACATGATAGTGGTAAAGTTACTACTAACTATGATTTTATTCCAAGTGTTGGTGTTCACTTCCTTCGGTGAGTGGCTTTGTTTCATGACCTTCAAATTTGTTGGGTTATGCTGTAACTAGATTGCAAAGAGCACATATTATCCTATTCTGCTCAGCAGCCCTATTGCAGCAAAAAATTGAGCACATGTGTACTGTAAATCTGAGTCAGACTTCAGTGCATGTTTAGCACCAATTTCACCATGTAGAGAGCCCATGTTTCAGCAGCTTATTTTATTTCAGTTTTTTAAATATTTGATCCGAACCTTTTGTTATTAAGACATGAAGGTAGTTTTAGGCAAATGTATCAAATGCTTGCTAGACATCTACTGCTTGGAGCTAGTTAAAAATTTTAACTCAATTTCACCTGCCCTGAGTTCTGTGCATAAGACAGCAACCTAAGCACACTGCACTAATGTTGCATTGGTTTCCTATATAGTGAGTGGACCTCCTGCTGACCAGTGTTGGAGCAAGCTGTGCATAAGGCCTGCATAAGCTGCCATTTAATACTAGCTTTACATTTAGATGCATTTTGGCTCTATATTGACCATATAATATTTTTTGCTTTATTTTGACCATATAACCCTTAGGTAAATGTCATATTTGTGACTATTTTAGTAGAGACAACTGATATGATTGATCAAATATTTGTATAAAAGCATTTCCAATGGATGTATATGATGTTCTAACAGTTGCATTTGAAACTCACCTCAGGTACAACAGCACATGGATTCGTGTTGAGCGGAACAGGGAGCAGCACACCTTAGATCTGCACATGGGTGTTCCATGGGAAACAGTCACATTAACTGCACTGGGACGAAACAAGCAGATCTACTTTGATATGCTTGAAGAAGGTAACCCCTGTTCACCAACTAAGGTGTTAACAGCATTTAACAAATAGATTAGTGTGATGCATTGCAGCCAAGATATTGGTTATTTCTACATAACCTCAATATCTCAGTTATATAAGTGCATTGATAAATGTGCCATTTCCTTTAGGTATCCACTGTTGTGTAACCTGTTAACTTGCATTAATCATTTCTAGGCCCAAGTATTGCCTTCAACAAAGCACACATTATGTTGAAAACCATCATTCGAATTGGCCAAGGCTTCCTTAGCTAGGGTCTGGAGACCCTCTGCAGACCATGAAAGCAGCAAGCTCCCATGAAATGAATGATACCTCACCTGTCACCTGCAGCACGTCAGATGGCTCTGCGTGAGAACCAGGGCAAGACACTGATGTACACGGCAGCAGGCTCCGAGTGGCGCCAGTTCGGGCACCCGCGGCGACGGCGGCCTATCGACTCGGTCGTGCTCGATGAAAACGTCGCCGAGCGAATCTTGGCCGACGTGAACGAGTTTCGACATAATCCGGCTTGGTACCAGGACAGAGGTGCGTATTGTGTAGAACACAAGTGCAGTTTGGTGCAAAAGCAAAAGTGGGTATTACTGCCACCCCAGCCTAGTACCAGGAAAGAGGTGAGTGTAAAAGTCAGCCTGTCTTGGTACCAGTACTGAGGTGGGCACGCTAGTCGGCCTGGCCTGCTACCAGAAAATAGGTGGGTTCAGAATCCACTCTGGCTCCGTCTGTTGCAGCGTTAAAGACGCGTCGATGCTCAGGATGTCTAGGTGATCGTTTTGCATTTACCCAATGCTTTCCTCGATCAGTCACAAGAAATGTAGCCATCATATGTATGCTAGATCTTCCTTGCGTCTTTGTGCTGAGCTGTATCCAACACCAGCCATTGTGCTGGGCTGACCCCATGTTCCCTGTAACGTCGGCCAGGCGGCCAGGCACTCGCATCCCTTCATCGGACACCCGTGACCCGAGGCTGACTTCCCCTATTAGGCATCCCGTACCGGCGCGGCTACCTGTTGCACGGCCCGCCCGGCTGCGGCAAGTCGTCCTTCATCACGGCGCTGGCCGGCGAGCTCGGCTTCAGCATCTGCGTCCTGAACCTGTCGGAGCGCGGCCTCAGCGACGACCGGCTGCACCACCTGCTGGCCGTGGCACCGACCGAGAGCATCGTGCTGCTGGAGGACGTAGACGCGGCGTTCGTCAGCCGCGAGGACACGGCGCAGGTGAGACGCCGGCGCACGGCGTGCTGGCGCGGGACGGTAGAGCCGGCCGTTTGAGCGGCTCCGGCGGGTGGCGAGGGACGGCCCCGACGCGGGCAATCAGAGAGGGCGAAGGAACAACGGACAGGACACCGCACGCGTGGCTGTTAAGATGGGCTGCTGGTTAAGGGCGGGCAGAGCAAAGAGTGTCGGACACGGACCCACCTGGCGGCATGGACAGCAAACCGGATCTGATCGTCAACCGCACCAAGTTGTCCTGGAGATAGGCTTGCATTTAGCGTTAATGCCCCGAGGCTTAGAACGGGGTCTTTGTCTGCAGTATTCGCCCACAACTGAGCAGGATATGGGCAATGGCAAATGTTAGCACTAATATGGCTCAGTGAGCGGCATGCCCTTGACGGGAAAATATGCTGCGTGAGCTGTGAGCTCCGCCAGCTAACTCAGTGGGGTGTTCGCTTCAGACCCGCGCGGCTTACGAGGGCCTGTCGCGGGTCACGTTCAGCGGCCTGCTGAACTGCCTGGACGGCGTGGCTTCAACAGAGGCCAGGATCGTGTTCATGACCACCAATTACCTGGACAGGTGAGCTGGTGATGAATCTTTGTTCTTGATAGTGCTGTGTGTGTGTGTGTGTGTGTGTGTGTGTGTGTGTGTGTGTGTGTGTGTGTGTGTGTGTGTGTGTGTGTGTGTGTGTGTGGTGTGCGTGCGTGCGTGCGTGCGTGCGTGCGTGCGTGCGTGCGTGCGTGCGTGCGTGCGTGCGTATGCATCTGCGTGTGCGTCTGCGTGTGCGTGTGCGTGTATGTGTACGTGAGTGTTTTTGTGTGTGCGTGCGTGCGTGCGTGCGTATTTATATTTATATTATTGTGTGTTGTGCGTTTAGGCTTTAAGAAAGTGTCAATTGGCTTCAAATGTCTTTTCAAAATATCATCTTTTATCTCTCTTGGGGAGATAAGCATTTGTCTCACGCAGGAAATGATCCATTCCGCGCTGCTTACTACGTGACCGCACCGAGATAGCTTTCTGCCCCTGTTCGCCGACCTCATGCTCGACCCTCCCGCTCTCCCATCTCCCCTTCCCGTCCGCAGACTGGACCCGGCCCTGATCCGGCCCGGCCGCGTCGACGTCAAGGAGCACGTGGGTCACGTGACGCCCCACCAGCTGCGCCGGCTCTTCCTGCGCTTCTACCCGGGCGAGACGGCGCCCGCGGAGCGATTCGTGGCAGCCGCCGGCCAGCTGGGCCGGCCGCTCAGCGCCGCCGCCGTCCAGGGGCACTTCATGCTGCACAAGATGGACCCCGAGCGGGCGGCGCTCTCCGCCGACCGGCTGGGCGCCTCCTGACCCTGCGGCCGACCGGCGGGGTGAGCCGGCAGCGCCGACCGCGCGGCGAGACAGCGTGTAGCGAGAGGACGTCGCGTGGACGAAGGCCTCGCCTTGGCTGATGTGCAGTGACAGTGCCTGCCGTATGGTATGCCAGTTCACTGGCTGTTACGCGCTGCGGGATGTATGAGTGTGCAAACGAGGTGTACGCGATATTATTTATTGTGGGCTTATGCAACTGTCACGCAAAAAGGAGTGCATGAACATCTCATGTCCTCGAGAATATACTACAAGCAAACCATGACCGATTACTTTTTCTTCTTGTTTTTGTTTTTGGGTTTTGGGCTCGCTGCCGCACCTTTTCCAGCCTTTTTGGCCTTCTTTGCTGCCCGTCTCAACTTCCTGAGCTTCTTTTTTAGCTTTTTTCGCTCCTTATAACCCTTCCAGTAGGATTGGATGACGATGGCTGCGGCCTCCCTACGCTCCTCTTCCTTGATCCGCTCCTCCTCCAGCCGCAGCTCCTCGTCGTCCTCAGCTATAACTCGCGTATAGTTTGCGTATTTCTCCTTCACGTCACACAGCGCCTGGAAGTTTTGCTGGCCGCACCACCGCAGGAAACGTGACAGTCAGGTTGCGGCATTTGCGGCACACCATTACAGGATGAGCATTTTAAGGTCACCTGTGCATTCATGGCTGCATTCAAATCCTGCCATTTCATAAGCCGTACGGCCATCAAGGCCAAGCAAAACGTGATGGCCGAGAAGTTCATATCTAGCGTTCGTGAACAAGATTTCCAGACATCGGCCGTCATCTGGCTCTCAATCAATGTTGTGAAAAGTACGCTAACGTAATGCAACAATGCCGCATCGATGAGCTTATTTAGTGAACAAAGAAATTGTGTTATCTGGAGAAGTCTTTCAATATCTACAAACGTGAAACATTCCCTTTGGTTGCAGGCAGCTCACCTGTTTTTGATATTTGAGGCTGCTGAGCTCGCGTTCCTTGGTGTCGGTATCGACGTCAAACTTGGTCAGCCTCTTGTCGAGCATATCGTCCAGCTCCTGGGTCGCAAGTTACCAAACGTTATTCACGCGATGCCCCATCACAATACTATTATCTTAGTGCCGGTTAGCAATCTGACGCCTCCCGGATCCTCTCGTACTTCCAGAAGTATATGTTGTGCGTCCAACTGCACGCTTTTGCCTCGTCCATTCCGATTATCCATGATGCCGCGACTGTGGTGCCCGCCCGTTTCCCTTGTCGGTATGCGATGATTTACCTCCTGGTAGCTTTACATCCTTTCAGCCGCCAATCCTGCAACCCCCAAACGACAGTCACCCACCACCTGACTGGTCTCACTCCCAGCAAATACCTGGCAAGTCCGTGCTACGGTCACCACGTGGTGGCTTCTACCCTCACCCACCACCATCCGTGCCACAGCCACCACCTGGTGTCTCCCACCCTCACCCACTACCTGACTGCTCCCGCGCCCAGTAACTACCTGGCAAATCTTGCAACAGTCACCACCTGGTGTGCCCCACCCCCACCCACCATCTGGCGGTTGCCCGGCCCCTCCTCACATCCAGGGCGTCCCGCAGGTGGCTCTCAATTTCGGTGTTGACCCTCGTCTCGTAGTCGCACTCCACGCGCGCGCCTTCAGCCTGGTTGCGTTTCAGCAAGCGCTTCTGCTCTGTCTGACCCTCGTTCGAGGCGAGCCGCGCCCGCGACGATGCCGCCGTGTAGCGCACCTCCATGCCGGTGCGGGCGAGCACCTCCTGCAGCTCGTCCTGGGAGGCGATATCGGTCTCACGAGGGGTCACTGGGGTGACACGGGGGCTGATATCCTGCGGGCTGCCCTCTGGCGTCCCAGGGGCGCGAATCGGTCCCGCGAGTGGTCACTGGAGTGACAGGGGCTGACGTCCTGCGGGATGCCCTGTGGCGCGGGCTGCCAAGAAACACGCCGCATTAGAAAACTTTGACGATCGTAAACAACACGGCTGGATCATGGAGTAAGAAATAATTGCGATTAGAGCGGGATGATGGTGCTAGAAATGTTCCCATAGTTTGTTGCTCAGCATGTGACCGTTTTGAACGTCGAGCTCATCCTTTACTGTTGGCCGACAGCGTTTTCCGCGAGCACTGCCCTACACTCACCCGCAGCTCATATATTCGGTTGTCGCGATCCGTTATCTCCTTTGTCATGGATACTTTCAACTCTCTTATCTCTTCCTGCAGCGCGGTAATGCTCTTGGAGTTCGCGATGGCATCTTCCTGAGGGTGACCAACGCCAACGTAAGCATGCTGTTCTGCACGACGGAATCTAGGTTATGCGTATTGCCGCATTAATTTGGGGAGGATTTGACAGGATGTTATGCTGGCTAGATTTCTATGTTGATATTCATCACACAAGGAATAAATTTAAGAAGGAGTGTAACCTCAACGCCTCCGTGCCTCAACAGAAAATGACCTTAAAATTTCGGAAACCTTAGTCTCTTTACCCAAGTCAGTGCCGAAATTACATTTCGGTTTAACGACCCTAATAATCTACCCAATCTTTGCATTCCATACCAGCACCCTGCCCTTTCGCGGGCACATACTTGAAGCTGGTAAACTTTCGCGCATCACTACGGTCAATACTGCATCATCTCCCCTGCAGCCCTCCCCCTGACCTCGATGACGACGAACTCCTGTCTGCGGGCGCCCTCGGCCTCCACCGTCTCCAGGAGGGGCAGGTGCGAGCTCTCTCGGCGCAACGCCTTCATCACGCGCTCGATCGCCTGCGGGCACGACACGGGGGCTCGGCGGTCACGTGACACTAGGTGTGCTGCGTGCACCTCTGCACTGTGGCTGTTGGCGTCAGGCGTGCGGCGGTGGTGTGACGTCATAAGCGCAGCAAAGTACGTGACGTTACCCAAATGCCCGTGAAATCTTCGGAAACATGACGCGTTAAGACGTACAATGCTACCAACGTTTTAAATGCACTTTGGTATCGTCCCATACGGTTTAAGACATTTATGACATCGTTATTTACAGTAGTTAGTTGCCTGCGCTCTGGTCGTGTTTCAGCGTCCCCGCTGCGTTCGGAGAGATGGGCATCGCCATTTCATCGGCCGTCTGCTCGATCAATGAACAACTTATGACAGACATAATTGTTCACCAGTGCTGGCTTCAGCTGACCTTGCTGAGGTAGGCCCTATCGGCCTGTATTTTCATCAGATGAGGGCTGGCTGGCACCATGTTCTCGCCATGTGTGCCGCGTATTTTGAGGGGCTCGTCCTCCTGCCTCCGAAATCTGGCCGGATGCAGGGTGATCGGTTACGAGCAGCGTCATGCAGTGGCCCCGAGGTGCGAGCCCTGCTGGCCGCACGCTCAGCTGACCAGTTGGAACGGCACTGTTCTCAGATATTCGACAACGTGCTCCGCTGTCCAATGAGCTCAACTATCCCACCAGGTTCAATGGGACCATGCGGCTGAACGCGCCGTTCATCCGCATCAGGTATACACACTCAGTTCGACAATGTCTTCCTCTACGACCGGAATGATGCAGAAAGCAATGCGTTGGTCCCCATGGTGGAGTCCAACCCGATGGCTCGGTTCATTAGAGCGCCTGCCTTCCGATTCACCCACCCGTGGCGGGGTGGGTTCGAGTCGCTGCAGACGCTCGCTATTCGCCCTTGACAGGCATGGCCTGCGGCGGGTGCAGCGACCACGATAATACTCAGATGACGTCAGAGGGCAGGACGGACCGTGCCGACCGCTGCGGTTTGTTAAGCCTTCGCCACCAAATTCTGCCGTTGACATGGAATTGCGCGATGGGGTGGTGGGGTAGGGGGTAGCTCACACAAAAAGCACTGTTAAGCGTGAGCTCTGATCCCAGAAATCCATCCATTCAAAAGGTTCGGATACAATCTTTCATAAAAAAGGGATGAGTCCTGCAGGTGGCTTTGGTAAAGATATGGTGCTGAGATGTCGAAAGTTCAATGCTTTAAGATCCCGTTTGACGTATGCTATGAGCAAGCTATGCCGCATTTAGGCATAGCCCAGCTTAGATCGGTGAACTCCGTCTATGCCAGCGGCTTCACATTACCTTTGACGCAGCGTCTCCGTCTCATCGACATGGTCCTTGATGTATGGCGCGGCGATTACCTTCCCCAGCACCTCGAGCTGCCCACTGTACTCATCGAACAGGGCGTAGATCACCTGAAATGAGGGGACGCATTTGAGATGAGGAGCTGCACGATGAGGTGCGCGGTGTTCGCTGCGTTGTGTCCGCTTGGACTTTTTTGGTCTCTTTGGTCTCCACTTGGTCTCTTTCACTCATTTTATGGTCCGATTCATGGATTTGTGTCCATGTTTGTCGTCACTGTCCCGCAACATGAGCCTGTGTTGTAGTTTGAACGGTTGGGAGCAAAGGTGTAAGATGTGAATTTATACCGTCTTACAGCATTTCCGTCAGCCGTAGGTCTCGCTCACCTGTGCATCAACTTCCGATACCATATTATTCTCTACCAGCTGCGGATCATCCTTTTCGTCGTACTCATCTCCGGAAGGGGCGATCGACAGGTTCCTCGACCAAGACGCCTGGCCACCCTGGGTACTGGGAACCTGTTGGCAGAAAGGTTAGCTCGATGGGGGCCCAATGCGTGTCAACATTCTCGCACTGTTTGATACTCATGCGCACACGCACACACGCACACACGCACACACGCACACACACACACACACACACACACACACACACACACGCACCCAAACACACACACACACACACACACACACCACACACACACACACACACACACACACACACACACACACACACACACACACACACACACACACATGCTTGTAAGACCTAGCTTAGTGAATCCGGCCGGCGTGTGACCAGACACCATCCTGGCGGGCCCGAGAAAAATGTCAAGGTACGTTTACGAGGACGGTGAAAATATACTATAGGGGGTTTCTGAGGGTGGCCAGTGCAATGGCGTCATCTATGTTTGTATCCAACGATGTTTACATTCTGCGCGTAAGCACCAGCTTGCCGTGTCCGGCGCCCCACTGGGTGGGTGACAAAGTGGTAGACAGGTGGGCGGAACCCGAAGAGGGGACGAATTGAATGGGTACCATTTCAGAACAGAAGCGGCTCCACGTGCCACTAGAGGTTAAAAACACCCGCATGGAGGGAAGCGATAATTGAGAAACACGCCACGCCGGCAGTGGTCAGGAGGGTGGGTGTCATCAGGCGGAGGGGACGGAGGCAAGCGGTCGGCAGACAATTGTGGCATTCCGAGGCGGTTTGCCAGTGGAGGGGGAATGGGGAACAAGGTGCAGCGGATCGTGCGGGCTTCCAGCCGTTGTCACTCAAATAGCGCAGGGTTATCTTCAATATAAATTTGTTACATGAGCTTAGCGTTGCACTAGCTCTCAATGTTACCAAGCCGTCATATAAACTGCAAATGCATTGTCATCGTTTAAATGTACATCGGCTGGACTGTAACAAGTTAAAAAAATGTTGGCGCACAAACGCTGATCCATGCGAGTTTAACATGCAGTTTTAATTTAAGTATGTTTGAATGCAATATCCTCGTTTTCGATGAGCAAGTGAACGGTGCGTTTGTTACATATTGCACATGTGACTGCAAGCGTAGAACCGGAACCAGCATATCTCCCAAAGGAGGAATCTCCTAAAGATACTAGGGAAAGGATAAAGGAAGTGAATATTGACTGAGGATATTTGGCAATAAGGACAGATAAATATTTGACACGAACTGTACGTTGTAGGCCATGCGTTCCGAATTGGGGGAGGGAGTTTTCTCCAGAGAGGAGTATACTAGAGTCTCTGGAGGCATTTGGATGTATCCATGGTCTCTGAGGTCAAGAAAGACGGCCGTCCAGGTAACACCAACAGGTCGGCACTGACTGAAAAGTGATGTTGCCTTATGCATAGCCATGCACCACACGCAGTAAAACGCAATGATATGACGTAATAGCTTAACCCAGGGACACTTTACCGCTCACATTAAGTTTTCACGCACAAGCGATGCATCTGGAGTGATTCACTTCCGTGACCTTATTTGTGCCACCCGAATGCAATCGATGTGGAACACTCCTTTTGATCTATCAGCCCTTGATATGATTCGTTTCACCATGTCCCTTTTTTACATAGATATCGTCAGAGACCTAATTTCGTATGAAATTTGTATCTGCTCCAAAACTAGGATAAACCAGGTAACAAACCCATCATCTCTCACCAGGCCTATGGAAACAGCCGATGAAATTGCTGTTTCAGTAGTTTGGTTTTGTTACGTACGATTTCCCCCTTTTCACGGCTTCTAATGTAGTCTCTAATGCGGAGTTTGGTTACGTTTAGCGCGACCAATATCTAAGCTTTGTGCTAAGCCCGCTGACACTGCTCGGGGAGTTGTAACCGGTCTCGCTGTTTTCTTGGGCATTGCAATACCTGAACACAGAGCTGTGACAAAATGGGGTGTTTTGTTATGGACAACCATGGTTTTAAGCCGCGTATGGAACAGATCATAAGAACATACGCGGACATCGTAATTGGTCTGACACACTTGAAACACACCAAAGCGAAAGTTTTTCTTGTAAACATTGTTTGGGTGTTCCTGTCGTCGCGTCTATCGTCGATGCCGGATATCGCTGTTAACGGCCGTAACGTCAAGCAACTTTACAAAGACAAAACTGCCAACATTCAGGCGTACGAGTAATCGGTGGACAGGCGAAACACGACGGTATCAGTAAACGTCTTGAAACACCTTGTTTGGCTTGACACGCACAGCCTTATCAAGTATTGTAGAATATATGTCATTCACGCAACTGTGACCGCAGGTAGAGGAATCAGGTGACCGCAGATCGCCGACAATGTCGGCAACGCAACACAACGCCAGTGCAAGACCCGAGATGCCATCTGACACGTTTTACCGAGAGTGTGTACGGATAAGGACCGTTACCACCTTTGCTAGCGTGGTATGCAGGAGCACGATCGGCTTGCATTTATTGTAATCCTGCGTAACTTCACATACCGGTGGAAAGAGAGACCTAGTGCGTGTGAAATTTGCAGCCGGTGATTGGTGTTGTGTGTGAGCATATTGCTGAGCTTTATGACGTACGCAACGGCTGCAATCTTTTATCTTGCCGATATCTTTTAATATCACGACTTACGGCACTGCAAAACCACGCAAGTTTAGATTTGTCGAAGTGAAAACTGAATCGGAATCGAAATCTTTCTTGGGCTGGGTGAGGGAGATCATGCCACGTCCATCCCGTACGAAAAAGGACATAAAAAGGAGATGCAGGTGGCAGACTTGTCTTCGATTCCAATTATTTGAATTGGCTCAGGACCGGCTCACTGAAACCACATTCAGCTCAAGACTCAATGCCGTTCAAAATGTCTTGAATTCAACTCGGATGGAAGTTTAAGTTATAATGTACAAGGCCTGGTGAATAATAAGAAAATGGTTGCAGTTATATTTAGCTATCCAATATATATTGTGCGGCTTTTCTCATGTGAAAGCTAACTTTCGGGCTTAGTTATTCAGTGTAGTCCATTATAAAGTATTGTAGTATCTGTATGTCAAAGACCTACCTGACAGATTTTTCGGGAGCATGGTCACATAGGCCATAAGTCTGCCAGGTGTTTTAGGTCTTCAAGATCATTTAGAGGGTAGTCTTTCAACTGTTACATTGCAGGGAGACTGTGCAGTTTCAGCTCGTCGCTATGACACTTGTCGTTATAATGCCAACCATTCTCTTTTCAAGCACAACTGCTGCCCAAGCAGGGTTGTAATTTGCTATTCACCGAAAGTGGTGCAAACCCAGCTTTGAGCAAAGTTCCCTCGAATTTATTCATTTATCTAATTATTTTCCGAATTTATCTCGCGGAACTACGCCTCTATTACCAAGACCTGAGAACCAGGCTTCCATGATGGTAGACTATCCACAGGGGGGCAGAGGGCGGAAAAAGAGAGCTATTCAAAGCCCAATATCTTCGACTGTGGTTGCGACACGTAATCTGCCCCTGGAACAATGGGAAATAGCCGCCGCATTTGCCGTTTGGACACCTCGGCGGCCACAGCGCCTTGCGTTCGTACCACAGTGGCAGCTTTCTGTAGCCTTGTGCGACGCACGGGTGGAGTCGGTGCATAACGCAGTTCGGCAGCGCCATGACAGCGTCATTTGCGCCGGTCCAACTCCGTTGAAATACCGTGCGGACGCCTCCACTGGAGAAACCGTCGGTTCCTTAATGGTTACTGTCCCATGGTGCCAGCCGGAAGAGCAAGGGACGACAGCACAGCAGCAATGTCATCGTGTCATCACCGCCGTGCTGTCTCTGAGGCAGCACTGCCGGCCGTGTGCAGCAATGGCCGCCAGCATCACAACTACAGCACCTAGCACCGTGCCTGGTCCTACCATTGGCCGCGCTGGCGACAGCCAGCTTTAGACGAATAACGACGCGACAGGCTCCATATGTCAAATATGGTAAAGCTATACACCTTCTGCCACAGGCTGTGACGGAAGTTTTTTTTTGTAGAGCTCGCAACACGTTCCATGGCATATCGGCCGCATCTTTAGGCTATACATGTTTAGTATATATATATATATATATATATATATATATATATATATATATATATATATATATATATATCTATATATACAAGTCGAAAGATCGTTCGCACTCAATGTTTCAATTGGTGGTCAGTGACCGTATTATATCTATTTTCTGTTCCAACTCTGCCGAAAAGTTGGCGGCAAAAGGATTCGATCCTACACCTGGATATCACAGCGCTTGCATGGGCCTATGTTTTGCCTTATAGCTTGGAAGTACCGCGGCGCACACTTTTGATCTCAGAAATCGAAAGAGAATTGTTCAAGCTTCATTTATATGCACTTTTTGTGCACATATACGTTAAATATTTAGAAAGCCGTGGGCCTGAAAAAGAACATTTAGCATGGGACTCTAAGTGTGCCGTTGCTGCCATATTTTATATTCTACTTCGGGCCCTCTCCCTTCCCCTCGCTCCGGCTCTGTATCAGTACAGTTTATCTGCATCCGCAAGCGGTGGATTACTGTCACTCCCTTCCCATGCGGCTGAACTGTCGTCGCCACCAAGCCTGCTGCTGGCTTCCTTGCTGTCACTGCGTGTCAGCTTATATCTGTCATGGGATGTAATCAAGGCAGTAGGCAGAGGGCACTAAACACCTGGCGGCCAGCTTTGCAGGCATTTAAAGGCATGTTTTTTAACGCTTTCCACACTTCGCATCTACCTGCAGAGAGGGTCATTCACGGCCCTCCGCACTGAACTCCTGCCAGGCCGTGGAGATAGGTCTGCTGGGTCTGACATTTGTTCTGCAGACATCTGTGTGTGCATCAAAGTATTAATGATACCCGATGGTAAATGACCAATTTTTTTGTGCGACGGTCGCAAAGTTGATGCCGGAAAGGAATTCCTCTAACGTTAGTATATGCAGTTAACAAGATACTATAACATATTGTCTGTGCGCTACTGGTGCTTTACGACGCATTCAGCGGCTGAGTCTGTATGGCGTCGTCTACCTTTCACCCCGGCAGGAAAGAAGTGTATTATTACATATTGATGTTCATCAGCCAAAGCATTTTTCAAAGCCAAAGCACACTCAAAAGAGAAAATCAAATCAGTGACAAGAAATCAGACACCTACCAGAAATGAGGGCTGGCCTTTTAGCTTACATCCCTGTACATTCGCAAAACGTATGCCATAGGTTTGTATGCGCGCGCGTAACGTATGCTATGTCGGCCATTATCTGACAAAAGATAATCTTTCAGCGCATTTGTTTCAGAAGAGAATTGTAGCGTGAGGGGCTGTATTGCATGGGGCATTTTCTTTACGCCAATATCTGAGTGCTATAAACAAACGCCAAGAGTGAGCGATAACACACGCGTTCCTGCCCTCGTTCCATGTCACCCTCACTTCGCGTTGGTTGCTCTATTCAAATCTGCTACCTATTTCTCTGGAGCGTCAACTCAACGCGGTAGATGTGGTTCTGTTTGGCAACGTAGCTCGAGCATTGGCAACACATCGTCGACACGTGAAATCTGCTGTCATCCGAGGTGTGCACAAACTAGCCAGTTAGGCGTGTTGCTTAACCAATGGATCATAAAACTCAATGTCTTGGTGAAAGCTTGAAAGGGTCAAGTTACCTGGACGAACCAGAGCTTCTAAATATTTTGTCGGGTTGACAGAAAACTGCTTTGGAACAAAACATAAATGTTTGGTTAATTTTAGTCATTAGCTGACCCATGGATTGTATCGTATGGTTATAATGTTATTAATGCATCTTATTTTTGCTGGGATATGAGGAGCACTTTCGCATGGGAGCTCCCGGGGCAAATGCCACCCTTCCCCATTATCAACTTGCCGTTATTACACACTTGTCGCATCATTTGTATGCAATGTTATGAGCGCATATCAATGATGACAGTTAACATTCGACTCTGACGCGAAAAAACAAGTGGAACGAGTTAACACAACGCCGTTTTACACATTGCAATAAATTCCGTGCGTCCGTGGTGAAATAAACCCACTTTTAGGAACAAACATAGGCTTTCCCCTCTCGCCCAATGTTCAAATCCTTCACATGGTTATATAGAGTGAAATACAAGGGCATTGCAAGGTTGTGGCTGATCATGTGGCTACGTCACGGCAGCGCAAACATGACCCCGGTGTTGCGGATCGACTGCGGTGCCACCGTCTTGAATTCTTGGTGAACACTTGCTTGATAAAATTAAGTCAGATCCTTTGCGCCTGATTTTTCGGCACAATTTATTATACTGATTTCTAATAATATTTATTTAGCGTTATTTTGCATTATCATGTCGTCTAGCCAGTATTTTCTGGTATTTTGATGATTGCTTACTCAACACCAGAACTTTGAGCTCATAACACAATTATTCATCCAGTTCCGAACAGAAGCCCAGTCGGCAGCGAGTGGCCTCCTTGTCCCCCCACGGGTGGTTTGCATCCCCCCTGGTCATATTGAGGACTCCGACATGGCATCAGTCCGCTGCATGTTCGACGTCGGATGGGTGCAGGCGCCCTTACAGTTATGGATTCCAATTACCAGCTGAACGCGGGTGCTACAAATGTCTGCCTACATGAAGCCAAAAATGAGCTGTGAGGTCCAAAGTCAAACAAGAAGACAACGTAGGCTGATATTTACAGGCCGCATGCGTCTCGCAATGTTTTTTAAGCAAGAATCACTCCGGTCTCCTTAAGCTGCTGGCTGTGTGCATAGTCTTCTCATCCGGTCTGCTCAGTTACAAGCGTTCTGTTGGTATATCCAGCGATATCGCACCCAATTCCCCGGCACGGTGCCTTTTGCCAAGGGTCATTGTGGACCATAAGCGTAAGAACGTTTCAAAAAGTGGGGGAGGGGACAGGCTCAGGGAACAACTCAGGAAGTCTTCTGGGAACCAAGTCCGGTGCCCGGGGGGGGGGGGGGGGGGGGGAGAAGGAGACGGAGGCTCTTGTCCGCTCTTTATTCACATGACAGATTTTGGAAATAATTATTTGAGCCCTGCTTCCGTGCGCCGTCTGCGGCCACTGCCCTGGTCCGTCCGTCCCAAGCATGACTGACTGTGCACTGATCGCATGGCTGCTTTGCTACATGTTTATGGGTCAGCATTGCTACTGATTGGCGTGTAAAATGCAAATTGGACACCTGCTGCAGTGCGTTTTCCAAGCTATCTTCCCTTACACCACACCACCGCAAAAAAGCAGCTTTCGGGAAATTGCTTGTATTAGGCGTAAAATGGTCCATCCGACACTCGACTACCCCTCATTCAGCGGAGCTGCCTTGAACTGTTTTTGTTTGTAGGCAAGGGCGTAGCCAAAACCTTGTTTGGGGGGTACAGGGTTCATAAAGGCCCCTGATGGTCACCCCCAAAAATACTCGCCGGATATAGCTTACTCGTGAAGAATGGGCACGGTTTTTCATGTTATTGTTATTTGTTCCTTGTAACCAGAACAGAAACAGAACCGAGAAACTACCGCGAGGTCAATTTTGTTTGTATTTTTAAGTGAATAAACTGTGGAATCAGACATTAAACGATTGTATGGAATAAATGATCGGCGCTTTTAAGATACAAATAGTTCAGTGGACTCATTCTTAACAGATATACTACAGAAGGTTTGTCAGAATTTTTATCTTGGTTCTGCAGACAGATTGATGGCCCCGCGAATATAGATTGTAAATCGCTGCCACCGGTCGCAGACCATGTCGGTCAACAATAAACAGCGAACGCCTTAAGCGATTCAAATCCACCGCGTCCGGGTGGGTGTAGTGGAATGCAAACACTCCAACCAGGCGAGCCATCAGGACAACAAATTCTTGCCAATGGCAGTATTAAACCTTCTGATTACAAAAGTGTATGTTGTTAAAGAGAGTATGCTACCTTTTAGTACTCATTTATTGGCAGATCAGACGCGTGCAATTTGAACAATAGTGCCAGTTTTCTCGAAATTATTCTGAATAGCTCAGAATTTCGATTTGAATTAGCCGCTCAGGGTGGTGAAACCTGCCGACTTGGTGGATAAGGTCGGCGACAAAAGTCATTTATTCACGCAAAGCCTGGTGCCAAGAATGTTTTTGGACAGCAAATTTTGGTGACGGCCGAGACGACAAAATACAGCACACTATGCAAAACATAAGATTGGGTCTCCCTACATGGATATTACGCCTCCATGGTAATCAATTTCACCACACAACACGAGCAAACGATTCTGTAAAGGGTCCTTGCCGTACTCTACATCACCCTGGTGTCTTTGCTAAGCCTCATTCCAACCTAGCGACAAAATATCCTATAATTTGTAGTTGGTCAGCCGACTCGGTGATAGGTCGGCGACAAGTGAGTGTATTTCCTATGGCCCGGCCGGTCGGCCGATTCGCTGTTTTTTTTCAGCCGGCTCTCAGTGTCCCAAACTTTTCAGCATAACATACCGAAAAATATCTAGATATGGGGATTTTTTTCTGGCTGCAGCGCCGTGTTTTCAATTGTGATGCGACTGACATGAAGCGGGCAGTGAATTTCAATGCACTGCAAACTTTGCAAGTGGCATTCGCATTGCATATAATTTTGCTTTGTCATAAAGGAGTATATGTCCTAGCATTCAAGATATGTTTAGAACGTGATGCACTGGTATGATAAGTGTCACGCACTCAATAGCCAAGGGAAATGACGCATACGACGTTGGCGACATGTAAAATTGCGTTCGGTAATTGCGTGTAAAATTAATCGGCGCATATTCGACTACTGCTCTAAGGCGAAGGCACCAAGGGCGATTGGGACGAAACCTGAGCGATCATGAGTGCCGCAGGAGGCCAACAAAGTGGCTCCCGTCACAAGTATAGGATCCTCAGAGCTAGCAAAAAAAAATAACAAGACCAACGGGGTGGGCCCCTAAACGAAAACATGGAAAAGTGAATCACGCGAGTGGATATCGTGCAGAGGTGCTTCAAGACCGTGAAGATCACAGAGGGGTGGGTACAAAGTGTGAAGATCGCTCATAGGTGGATCTAGTGCGCAGAAATTGTGGGACATCGATCATGTAGTGTCACGTGAAAAGTACTGGTCTTAATAAGCTCATCACTTAGCAGAAAACAAAAACAAAAATGCGAACACAGACCGTTAGGAGCAACATATAGCAATATCCCACACCACCGACGAGCAGGAAGCCGTCAGTTACCGCAAGTAAACGCCAGCAGGCCATCCAGAGATTGCATGTTGTAAGGCCAACAGTTCATTACAGGATGTGTGATTGCACCAGTGTTAAGCATATCTCTTGAACGGCATCGCACAGATACGTTCAGTCTTACATTAAAGGGAGACTGTGCACGTGAAATGAGTTAGTTTCGATTCAAACACAATCCTGTGGAATATTTGCGACGCTCGTGGATCTCGATAGAAAAACCGAAAAAGTAAGAAATGCAGACCCAATGTAACATTGTTTAAGAGCCTGTCGCGTGCAAATTGACGGCATTCTCAAAATGTATTCTTTTTAACGAAACCTATAACGGGTCAGAAGGCTAGCTTTGTATCTCATTTGCTCAACGCACTGTTCAAAGGGGTGCACGAGTGCGTGTATCACTTTTAGATTGTCGCAACTTTATAAATACTTATATAGTCAAAACCATGCTACACCATCATGTCACCAAAGAGGAACAAATATGACCATACATCTTGCATGTTTTGCACGAAGCTCTTCACCTCTCCACAGCCCTTCCATTCGACGTGCACAGCCAGCTTTGCATGCACATGCACACGGCGGGCCACACCATGGGAATGCGAGGGCTATTAGTAGCATGAGTGACCCCGCCCTTCATAACGCCTCGTATATAAGACCACGGGGCCATGCAAAGAGTATCAGTCACCCACCAGACAACACTCAGAGCACCATGAAGGTGAGGTCAACTGACAGGTTAGGAAAGAATAGCAATGCATGTTCGATTATACGGGATTTGGTCCAATAGCAGAGTGGTCGTCATTTGCACAATCTAAGAGTATGTCATACGCTACGTTATATCATTTCAGATCATCGTTCTCGCCGCTGTTCTGTCAGTGGCTGCGGCCCAAAGCTACGGCCAGGCACCCGTCCCACGCTACGCATCGGCTAAGGCGCCACGCTACGCTCCTGCTCCGGCGTCAAGCCACGTCCCGGCTCCGTCGTACGGCCGGGAGCCTTCCTACGCCCCGTCGTACCAGGAAGCCGCGCTACAACGCCCAGCCGTACCAGTTTGCGTACGCCATCAACGACCATTACAGCGGATAAGTTTTCTCCCAGAACGAGAACAAGCGACACCAAGATCGTACAGGGCTACTACTCGGTCAACCTGCCCGACGGCCGAGTTCAGCACGTCAAGTACACGGCTGACAACCAGGGCTACGGCGGCTACAACGCCGAGGTCACCTACGACGGCGAGGCCCAGTACCCCGAGCGGGCCAGCTACGCCCCAGCCCGCTCCTACGCTCCTGCCGCCCCCTCCTACAAGGCTGCTCCTGCTTACCAACCGGTTCGCTCCTATCAGCCTGCTCCCTCTTACAAACCAGTCCCCTCTTACCGGCCTGCTGCTCCCTCTTACACACCTGCTCGTTCTTACCGGCCTACTGCTGCCTCTTTCAAGCCCGCTCAGTCTTACGGACCTCCTTCCCAATCGTATTAGCAAGAGTCCACAACTCAGTTAAGTGTGCGTTCATATCTTATTGTTTTCCCGTTTAAATGTGTGTTCTACGTCTTTGATGTAATGCATTGAATAAAATAAACTGTTCGTACTTTAAAAATCAATTACATGAAACAAACCAAGCAAATCGGACCGGGGAACAAAACATCGTCGCAATTAGGTTGCACATGGCGGGCAGGAGGATAGCGACTGGACAAACGCCTCCATAACACTCGTGATGTATGATCCTAAAGCAGTGGTGAACTGCGACCTACACGCTGGGCGAAATTGTGTTGGATCTTTAACACCGGATCTTTGAGGCAAAGAACAAAATACCATTAGATTGTTGAAGGGGTGCGTGTCACTATCCCCAGTAATGGTTAGATCCGAGCCCTGGATCACAGTTGTAATACAGCCGTGATATAACAGATAATTACAGTTGTAGCAAAAAGCAAATCAGCAAGAGCATTTCAAATGTTGGTTTTTTTGTTAGGAGTTGGAAAGCTGCGTTGTAAACCAATAATTTTTACTTGCTGTCGGGGGAAATCCAAACACTTTTGGCAGAGATCTCAAATCATACGACATAGTTACCATTCCGAATGCTGCCTTCCATAAAACGATTTACAGAAAACGATGGCAATCACGGTAGCATTAGCTACGCATGGTACAGCTTGCTGCAACCAATACCATGCCGGCTCGAAGTTTTCTATCAATCACATATTGCGGATGAATATTTTCGTCCCGTAAGCCCGCCTGAGTGTTTCAGTTTTCCACACCAGACCAAATGATACATTTATGATAAAGACGGCACACACCAATAAACAGCAAAAAATCGTTACACGGTTCTCATGACCGTCAACTACGTGGGCAAAGATATGCTCAATCTTACAACTAGTAGCCCGTGACTTTGAGCGTCCTTGATAACATAAAGAGAGGCCCTCAGCTCTGGTATCTCGGTATTCTGAGATCAAAATTGTCATGCTGAGCAGTCAAGATAGCAGGAGGAGTTGGCACTGGGGTACTCATCTGTTGACGAAGCACAGCTGAAAATACCCAGCACCGCCAGTGTCATCTTGTCTAGCATCACAACATATTTTAGCCAGTACCTGCTGGCAAACGAAAGGCCATTAACTCAGTATGACGGCACTGGAATCATATCTAAACACACATATCCCGGCCGTAGCATGCTATTTCCGTATCGTGTCTACTACGACGCGCTAGGTGGTCAACATGGTCGACCACTGAAATGTGTGTGCACTTTCTGCAGATAAATAGGTATAATCACTGCGCCGGCTCAAAATAAGCATCCGGGGCAGGTTTTTCGACCCAGTGCACAGTGCACTTTTAACAGAGGGTTTAACTTTTAACTTTTAACACCGGCTGACAAATAACTCGCCGTATTCAGGTCGCTTTCCAGAAAGGACAACAACCGAAGAGATCGCAAAGGCTTAACGAGCACGCGTTTACGGTACACTTATCTTGAAGTACTGTCCCGAAAAAGCCACGCGAACGTTGCTCTGCGGCGGACATACGAACAACGATGCAGAAGTAATTCACTATGGTTGAACGTTGTGCCTGACATTTTCATCTCTGTATTCCGTGATGATTCCATCACATCCAACGGGAATATTAAAAGAGGTGGTGTAGATGAATGACATGGCGGGATTTGTTGTAGGCCATTCTGATTTTGGGGCAATATCGCGGGCACAAGCCACTTTAAACTAAATTTGTTGCTGTTACGTTCTTCCACGATTAGGTTGATCATGGCTCAGGGTCTAATCATGCCTTCATGAACGGAGTTGAAAGAATTCTTTCTATACTATTACTGTTGACGTACCGGCTCCTTTGGACCCCGACTATAGTCTCCACGCGAAGGCTTTGCACAATTAATGGAGTTTAATGGGAAATTGTTTGCTTTGTTCACAGCCGGTGTCATGCAAAAACACAAATCGGTTCATAGCAGCCCGATATCTAACGACCAGTGGCGGTAACTATATGCGCCACATGTGAACAAGTTTGCGGCAAACAAGGTTAAAACAAGCACCTGCATTTGAAAGCGCAAAACAGCTTATAACCAACACGAAGATGTCTGATCGCAAAATGTGTCCCCAGAATGACTTCTGAACGGGCAGCGTACCGCACCAAACTTTGTGCGTCTGTACGGAATTAAATAGCCTAACTTTTGATATGAGACAAATCAGTACACCTTGTTAGGTCACTGACCTATTGGGAAACAAACAATGGCTGTCAGCGAAGGCAATTCCTTGGGACTTGGGAATCGCTCATCCTGATGCGGCTACCAAGAGTTAGACGGGTGAACACATCGCTGAGATGGCCTCCTATACACTTCGGCAATTAAACATAAGATCATGACCAATTCATTTGACCTTGGTTCAGGTATGAGGCCTACGCCAAGGTCAAAAGCAAACTTTTAACATAGAACACGTTTGATGAAGTTGTTTCTGACGACCGTTTTGATGATTTTGATGCAAGGACGTCAATGCATCTTATTTGCACTTCGTGAAGGTCAGAGGAGGGCGCTGAACCAAAATCATCCCGTTCAGCCGTTTGATGCTTGCATTATGCCCCTAGCGCGTAGCACGATGTTCACGACCATTCGACTTAAAAACAAAAAACAATCTTGTACCATTATGATGACAGTGACAATCATAAGGTCTTATAAGACCACTGATCTGAACAGAGCACTTGTGACCTTTTCCCTACAAGAGGTATCTGGGCTAAAGGTGGTCGCATGAGGTCTGAGGGCACCTCGGCCACCGACTTTGAATTTAACACTGTCTGACGTCATTCGATTCACGGGAAATGACTTAGGTACTCAAAATTTAACACAAGTGAGCGCAAGCACAAACCTACCTACTCTGCGAATTCGGTATATCAAATTCTCTTACTTTTTAATATATCAGGAAGTAAAATTGCCCCACCCCCCAGTGTCGCATTCAACCAGTCGCCCTGACAAGAGTTGACACTGCTGAGTATAAATGGGGCATGATCGCGTAAGTAATGTACACAAAGTGTGCTAGAACCTGAGTATGACGTGTTGTTACCTAACTTTGTTCTCGCCGCCATGCTGCCACTGCCTGTTGCTGACAGCGAGGACCCAGCCCAGCCCAAGGGTAAGTCCCGACCTCACACGACCCTAACCTATTTATCCTAACCCTACTTCGTCCATGAGTTCGCCGGGCACTGTAGTGCCGAGGGCCGCAGTACCACGCCCAGCAGCGTCAGTTTGTCTTACACAGCAGACAACGCAGGCTACGCAGGCAACGCCGAGGGCACCTACATCCCCATTGGTCATCATCAGGTCATCAACATCACCATTGTCTTACACGGCAGGCAACGAAGGCAGACAACGCCTAGGTCACCTACGTCCGCGGATGGGGGCGGGGGGGGGGGGGGCAGCGGAACCCAGCACCCAGGCCCAGCTACTCAGGCACTACCCAGCTCGTCCAGCCAGCCGGCGTGCACGGCGACATCGGCCACTCCTCCCTAGACAATGCACTCGTGCGGTGTCTCGGCCCATATGTCCCACACGGCGTACTTTTATACCCGTCATGGACACGTGCACTGATGCACAAACTACGTGTATCGTTAGTTCGGTGCAACTCAATAATAACTGAACATAACAGAGAAGGACATTCCGCATCATGCTTTGACGCACAATATTACTCTGCAGTTGTTTTATCCCATACTTACATCAAATAAAGATAACGCATCGAAACAGCGAGCACTAGCAATATAATTCAGCGACTGACGGCTCTGACTTTCACATTTCCATTCTTTTCGCGAGAAAACCTATATCTGCGGAGCTCTGGCATACCACTTGCAAACCCAGCTTTGCATGCACATACACACAACACTCCCACCATGGGAATGTGAGAGCGATTGGCAGACCGAGCGACCCCGCCCTCCACAACGACTCGTATAAAAGACCACGGGGCCGGGAACATAGCATCAGTCACCCACCGGAGCACACTGAGAGCATCATGCAGGTGAGGTCAACTGAGAGGTGAAGACAGCACATCATTGCATGTTTCATTATGAAAGGTGCAGTCCAAGATCAGGATGGTTGCCATGCGTGCTGCTTAAAGAGCATGTCATAAAGTACGGTATGTCATTTCAGATCTTCGTTCTCGCCGCTGTTCTGTCGGTGGCTGCGGCCCAAAGCTACGGCAAGGCACCCGCCCCACGCTACGCTCCTGCTCCGGCGCCGAGCCACGCCCCAGCTCCGTCGTACGGCCAGGCGCCTTCCTACGCCTCGTCGTACCAGGAGCCGCGCTACTACGCCCAGCCGTACCAGTTTGCGTACGCCATCAACGACCATTACAGCGGATCAGTGTTCTCCCAGAACGAGAACAGCGACACCAAGATCGTACAGGGCTACTACTCGGTCAACCTGCCCGACGGTCGGGTTCAGCACGTCAAGTACACGGCTGACAACCAGGGCTACGGCGGCTACAACGCCGAGGTCACCTACGACGGCGAGGCCCAGTACCCCGAGCGGGCCAGCTACGCCCCAGCCCGCTCCTACGCTCCTGCCGCTCCCTCTTACAAGGCTCCTCCCTCTTACCAGGCTGTTCGCCCCTCTCAGCCTGCTCCCTCTTACAAACCAGCTCCCTCTTACCGGCCTGCTGCTCCCTCTTACACACCTGCTCGTTCTTACCGGCCTACTGCTGCCTCTTACAAGCCCGCTCAGTCTTACGGACCTCCTTCCCAATCGTATTAGCAAGAGTCCACAACTCCGTTAAGTGTGCGTTCATATCATATTGTTTTCTCGTTTAATTGTGTGTTCTACGTCTTTGGTATAATGAATTGCATAAAATAAACTGTTCGTACTTTAAAAATCAACTATATGAATCAAACCAAGCAACTCGGAACGGGGAACAAAACATCGTCGCAGTAAGGTTGCACATGGCGGGCAGGAGGATAGCGACTGAAAAAACGCCTCCATGACACTCGTGATGTATGATCCTGAAGCAGTGGTGAACTGCGACCAACACGCTGGCCGACATTGTGTTAAATCTTTAACACCGTATTTCTGAGGCAAAGAACAAAATACCATCAGACTGTTGAAGGGAGGCATGTCACTATCTCCAGTTATGGTTGGATCCGAGTCCTGGATCACTCCAGTTGTAATACAGCCATGATATAACAGATAATTACAGTTGGGGCAAAAAGCAAATCAGCGAGAACATTTCAAATTTTGGGTTTTTTGTCAAGAGATGGAAAGCTGCCTTGTATACCAATAATTTTTACTTGCTTTCGGGGCAAATCCGAACACTTTTGGCAGAGATCTCAAATCATACGACATGGTTACCATCCCGAATGCTACCTTCCATAAAACGATTTACAGAAAACGATGGCAATCACGGTAACATTACCTACGCATGGTACAGCTTGCTGTAATCAATACCATGTCGACCCGAAGTTTCCTATCAATCACATATTGCGGATGAATACATTCGTCCCGTAAAGCCGCCTGAGTGTTTCAGTTTTCCACACCAGACCAAATGATACATTTATGATAAAGACGGCACACACCAATAAACAGGAAAAATCGTTACACGGTTTTCATGACCCTCAACTATGTGGGCAAAGAGATGCTCAATCTTACAGCTAGTAGCCGGTGACTTTGGGCGTTCTCGATAACATAAAGAAAGCCCCTCAGCTCTGGAATCTCGGTATTCTAAGATCAAAATTTTCATGCTGAGCAATCAAGATAGCAGGGTGAGTTGGCACTGGTGTACTCATCTGTTAATGAAGCACAGCTGAAAATACCCAGTACCGCCAATGTCATCTTGTTTAGCATCACAACATATTTTAACCACTGCCTGCTGGCATACGAAAGGCCATTAACTCAGTATGAGGGCACTGAAATCATATCTAAACATACACATATCCCGGCCGTAGCATGCTGTTTCCGTATCGTGTCTACTACGACGCGCTACGTGGTCAACATGGCCGACCACTGAAATGTGTGTGCACTTTCTGCAGATGAAAAGGTAAAATCACGGCGCCAGCTCAAAATAAGCATCCGGGGCAGGTTTTTCGACCCAATGCACAGTGCACTTTTAACAGAGGGCATAAGTAGACCATGCGAGTAAACATTGTGCAGAGGTGGTTCAAGAGCGTGAAGTTCGGGGGAGGTGGATCCAGAGGGTGAACATCGTTGGTAGGTTGACCTAGCGCGCAGAAACTGTGGGAGCCGGATCATATAGTGCTACGTAGAAAAGTGCCGGTTTTAATTAGCACATTAGCTATAGGAAACACAAATGCGAGGGGAGCACACTGGATGCAATATGCTACGCCATCGACAACAAGGTAACCACGCGTTACCGGAGGCTTACTCAAATAGTTCACGTTGTTTGAGCAACAGCTCATTACACAATTGGTGTTTACGTCAGTGCTAAGCTTTTCTCCCGCAAGATATCCTACAGATACGTTCAGTCTACATTAAAAGAGGACTACGCACATGAAGTAGATTGTTTTTATCAAATCGTTTCATTCAAGGGAAAAACCGTGGAATAATTGCAAACTTGGCGGAACTAGTTAGGAGGGCAGAACAAGTGAGAAAAGTAGACCTACCATAATGCTGAAAAACTCAGCAAGCCAAAATTGAAAGCATTCCCCGGGTGTTCTATCATTTGTGACGAGACCTTATGATCAGATAAGACCTAAGATGCACCAGGATGTGTATCCCTTTTAGAGTCTACCACCTCTAAAGAATGCTTCAAAAAATGGCCACCATAATAACATATAAGAGAGACAAATATCACCACCTATCTTGAATATTTTGCACAAAACTCTTCACCTCTCCAAAGCTCTATCACACAACACACCCAGCTCTGCATGCACGTACACACGGCGGCCCCACCATGACAATGCGAAGGCGATTAGCAGCACGAGCGACCCCGCCCTCCACAACGGCTCGTATATAAGCCCACCGGGCCAGGAACACAGCGTCAGTCACTCACCGGATCACACCAAGAGCACCATGAAGGTGAGGTCAACTGAGAGGTGAAGACAACACAGCACTGCGTGTTTTGATTTTACGAAATAAAGTCCAATATCAGGGTGGTCTTCATTTGTACTATCAAGAGCGTGTTACATGGTACGTTATATCATTTCAGATCTTCATTCTCGCCGCTGTCCTGTCGGTGGCTGCGGCCCAAAGCTACGGCAAGGCACCCGCCCCACGCTACGCTTCGGCTCCGGCGCCACGCTTCGCTCCTGCTCCGGCGCCAAGCCACGCACCGGCTCCATCGTACGCCCGGACGCCCTCCTACGCCCCGTCGTACCAGCAGCCGCGCTACTACGCCCAGCCGTACCAGTTTGCGTACGCCGTCAACGACCACTACAGCGGCTCAGTGTTCTCCCAGAACGAGAACAGCGACACCAAGGTCGTACAGGGCTACTACTCGGTCAACCTGCCCGACGGCCGGGTCCAGCACGTCAAGTACACGGCTGACAACCAGGGTTACGGCGGCTACAACGCCGAGGTCACCTACGACGGCGAGGCCCAGTACCCCAAGCGGGCCAGCTACGCCCCAGCCCGCTCCTACGCTCCTGCCGCCCCCTCCTACAAGGCTGCTCCCTCTTACCAGCCTGTTCGCCCCTTTCAGCCTGCCCCCTCTCACAAACCAGCTCCCTCTTATCGCCCTGCTTCTCCCTCGTACCAGCCGATTCGCTCTTATCGGCCTGCTGCCTCTTATACACCTGCTCGTTCCTACACGCCTGCTCGTTCTTACCGGCCTGCTGCTCCCTCTTACAAGCCCGCTCAATCTTACGGAGCTCCTTCCCATTCGTATTAAGAACAGTCCATAACTGAATTAAGTGTGTGCGTATTGATATCTTATTGTTTTCTTGTTTAATTGTGTTCTACGTCTTTGGCGCAATGAACTGCATGTAATATACTGTTCCGTCCCTAAATTAGCAATAATGTGAAACAAACCAAGGAACTCTGATCGGCCAACAAACAAATTGTAGTGCGCAGGTCGCGCATCGCAGGGACGATAGCGACTGAAGAAACACTTTTATAAAACTCGCGTTGTATGGTCCCCAAGCAGCGATGCCCTGCAGTTGTCACGCTGCTTGACATTGTGTTGAGTCCCTAATGCCCCATTACTGAGACAAAGTTCAAAATACAATCCCATTGCGGAACGAAGGCATGCAACTGCCTCTAGTAAGAAAGGGTTGGATTTAAGTCCTGTACCAAATATTCATCTCATCCACAGAACACACAAGCAACATCATTTCAAACACTGGTGGATTTTGTAAGATTTGAAAAACTTCCCTGGTAACAAACAATTATTTGCTGGCTTGAGGGGAAATCAGAAAACCTTCGGACAAGCCATACACAACCATGTGGCACACTAGGAACTATACATTACTAGACACGATCTGCGTTACAAAGTGGTTCTTTCACAAGCTTTATATACCCATAGGGTAGCATACTGCAAGCAATACTATGTTGTCCAGGATTCGTATCAATCATAGCTGAAAAATGACCTCTATTCGTGCCGCAGAATCCCATGTGTGCTCTAATTAACAGAAAAAGAAAAATGTGATGCGAGTGAGCGTCCCACCGGCTAAGCGCCACTGGCATCGCCCCCGTCTCCCCCCTCCCCGATGGGGGAGGGGGGGGGGACAGGCTTGGCCGAGCAGCTGACCGGTTGACATCAAGCACCCCTGTAAAGAAGTGGGACCGCCCCGAGGTGGTCATTTCCAGGTCGTACTCGGCAGTGGTGAGGGCACTTATGCGCCGTTAGATGTTTGCCAAAAATGTTTTCACTAGAAGTGATGCATTTTGTGTGGAGTTGTGACGGCAAAGTGCAATAATGTCGATTCGTCAGAGTTTTTTGATCATTTATCCCCAGCTTGCTTCATCTGATGTCAGAAGGTGCTTGATTGCCGTGATTGTGGTATTTGTTTGGGAGGTGAAATTACCTAATACCAAGCCACCGCCTTTCCCTTCCTTTGGCGTTTGATCGCCATGGCGGTGACTTCGGTCACATACGTGGCTGATCTCCAGCTGGTCGATACCGTCGGTAAGCATGTATGGGTGGAGATCATATTATGACCCATTCGTCGAGCTGTTAAATTATATGTACAGAAATGTAAATAACTTTAAGAGTGTACCACCCTTCACGAATACTTCAAAAACATATTAAACCATTATTACTTAAACGAGAGATGAATATGATCACCCATCTTGACTATTTTACACCAAATTACATCTCTCAAGAGCTCCTCCATAGGACATGCACACCCCGCTTTGCATGCACGTACGCACGGCGGCCCCACCATGAGAATGTGAGGGTATTAACAGCACGAGCGGCCGCGCCCTCCTCAACGGCTTGAATATAAGGCACCGGTCCGGGAACAGAGGATCGGTCACCCACCGGATCACACTAAGAGCGCCATGAAGGTGAGGTCTGAGGTGAGGTCTACTGAAGGGCCAAGGAAAAACAGCACTGCATGCTTGACTTTACGAAATTTGGTCCAATATCAGAGTGGTCGTCATTTGAACTGTCTACAAAGGCATTACACAGTACGTTATATCATTTCAGATCTTTGTTCTTGCCGCTGTCCTGTCGGTGGCTGCGGCTCAAAGCTACGGTCAGGCCCCCGCCCCACGCTACGCCCCAGCTAAGACACCATGCTTCACTCCTGCTCCGGGGCCAAGCCACCCCCCGGCTCCGTCGTACGGCCGGGCGCCCTCCTACGCCTCGTCGTACCAGGAGCCCAGTACTACGCCCAGCCGTACCAGTTTGTGTACGGCGTCAACGACCACTACAGCGGCTCAGTGTTCTCCCAGAACGAGAACAGCGACACCAAGGTCGTACAGGGCTACTACTCGGTCAACCTGCCCGACGGCCGAGTCCAGCACGTCAAGTACACGGCTGATAACCAGGGCTACGGCGGCTACAACGCCGAGGTCACCTACGACGGCGAGGCCCAGTACGCCGAGCCGGCCAGGTACGCCCCAGCCCCCTCCTACTTTTCTACCGCTCCCTCTCACGAGGCTGCTCCCGCTTACGTTCGCTCGTATCAGCCTGCCACCTCTCACAAACCAGCACCCCCCCCCCCCCCTCTTACCGTCCTGCTGCCGTTCTGCTGTCTGCTGTCTTGCCGTCCTGCTGCCATATACGGTTATGCACTTCAAATAGCAGTTGCGTGAAACAAAACAAGGAACTCCGATAAGTCAACAAACGAGTCGTCGTATTTAGGTCGCGCATCGCAGGAAGGAAAAAACGACTGAAGAAACATAGAGTAGTAGGTGTTTATATGTGACAAGCAGGTAGTCATAAATGACAGCAACTACACGCCAGCAGGGCTGCCCAGAGACTGCATGTTATATGTGCAACACATCATTACAGGACGTGTGTTTTGTTCAAATGGTTTCATTCGAACAAAATTCTCTGAAATACTTGTTAAATTCGTAAAAATCGTTGCGAAGACGCATGAAGTAAGAAAAGGAGACACAGTATAAACTTTCAAGGCAAACTTATCTGGTCAGAATGGACAGCATTTTCAGAAATTATGCGTTGTGATGTGACCGACAAAAACCTTAATACCAGAAGGTCGCCATTGTTTCTTGTCTGTAAAGCACACTGTTGAACAAGATGCACACAAAAGTGCATTACTTTCAGAACGCACCACCTTTAGTGAATGCTTGAAAAAGACGAAAGTATTAAAACATCAACAAGTGATAACTATGATCTCTCGGCTTTAATATTTTGTACGGAACTTCACTTCTTCAGAGATCTGCCAAACGACATGCACACATTGCTCTGCAGGTACATACACTCGGTGACCCCACCATGAGAATGTGAGGGGCATAAGCCGCAAGAGCGACCCCGCTCCTGCCCCTCCTTTCCTCAACGGCTCGTGTACAAGGCCACCGGGCCGAGAAGCGTGGATCGTGTGAACCCGGAGCGTTAAAATTGTGGGAGGTTGTTCATGTGCGCATCGCGTGCAAAATTTTCGTTTGACTGGCGCTGTTGCTGAGCGAAAGAATTAAAAATACGATGCGAGTAAACTGAGCTCAGTATCGCACGATTGCGAAGCTGATAGCCACCAGTCTGAGCGGCTGAACACTAGTAGTATTACCAAGAGATTACATGCTGCAAGTGAAACAGATGATTCAATCATTACAGGAGTGTCCGTACGAGTGTTAGGCTTATCTTCGCCCGTATGGAAGGAGGCGTATGAACGTGAAATGGGATGGTTTTGTCTAAGTTGTGCCACTGGAAAAAATTCAGTGGAATTCTGGAACAAAATCCAGTGGAAAATTCAGGTTGTGAAAATCATTGGGAAAATGGAATAAGTAGGAAAAGCAGATCCAATGAATTGTCTTCAAGGAAAACTTATCGGGTGAAAAGAACAGCATTTTGAATGAGTATCACCTGTGACGCAACCTAACAAACCTCCAGATCGAACGCCGTCTTGCATCTTATGTGTACGGACTGCCATCAAAGAATACGCAAGAAATATATGCGCTACCTTTAAAGGGTGTACCACCTCCAGGAAATACTTTTAAAAAATACTCTGGTGAAACCTCGGAGCAGTTATGTCTTCGGTTAGCACCCGGGATGCAATAGTAGAACCAACAAGACGTAACATAAATACATTAAATCTGTTTCCATTCAAAACCTCGCGATAAACGTTTCGGCACAACACTACACCACTTGTTTTCTTTGTAGCCACTGATTCCATGTCTTTAAAGGCCATCTTGGCGCGTATAAGGCGTTCAAGTGAGATATTTTCTTCGCGACTGGGCGCAGGGATTTCATGTCAATGCCGTTCAAAGCTTGCGTGGTATGGTTAAACAGAAAAAGCTAACGACGAACACAAATAAAAGATACCTTTGTTGCATATCAACTGCTCTGGTCAGAGTAGAACCCACATATTTGGGGTATAAATGACATCAGTAGAAAGACAACGTGACGTTTGCAATGAGCCACTGTACTAAGCGCCAACGCGGGAAAGAAAAGCCACAGTAAGACGTTTTTTTATGTCGCGTGATAATTACGTCACAATTCGATACAGTTTTACCGGCATTGTGCTTCAAGCTTTCAAACTATCTATCCCACACTATTTTTGCTAGCATAACACACACGTTGGGAAACGCAAAGCAAATGAAAATGATTGTTTCATAGTGGAGAGGGAGTCCAGTGTCATTGATCTCTTCGGAGTGTCCACTCCAACTAAAAGGTCAGGGCAACTCGAAGGATTTTGAGAAAACTTGCGTTGCTGACTAAACGGGACGCGTATGATCTAAGTATGAGCGAAAGCAAAAACAAGATGTCATACTCCATGCCAACCATGGATCTACTGGCCGGCCTTAAAACCCAACTGTACGAGCGCACTTTTCCCGCTCTCGTATTCGCCATTAGTGTACCACTAAACACTTGAATGGCATTTGGCCAATCTTGGGCTTGGGCCGGCGTCCGCAATGGGCGCGTCGCATACCAACAGTGCAATAATCCGGTGCGCGAGTGAAGAGAGATATATAAGCCCACAGTTATCTATTGACCAATGCTTTCACATTAATGATGCCGACATGCTACGTTTCATGTTACATTGGAGATTATCTTATTCGTATCATATGCGGGTTTTACGCCAAGTGTACAGTAAACTGCAACAGCTGAGAATGGACCACCCGGTAGCCAGTCCGGCCAGAGGAAGGCACTTTTTCATGTCGTGCCATATTTCAGATAACCGTATTGTGACCGGGCATACCTCTGTGGGCATCTGGAACTGACCTTTAAGAAGCGAGTGAAAACAACAAAAGCACCCACTTGGTGACTCAAGCACAGCGTTACTGGATTACAATGCCAAGCCTCTGTCATAACGCGAGCCATTATGACTGCGAGTAACACA
>NW_023596461.1:18185918-18222777 GCF_011947565.3 Pollicipes pollicipes | reverse complement strand
GGTACTGCTCGTAAAAGTTGTTCATGTCGGGCACCAGGTCCTTGATGACGTACATGTGCGGCAGCGGGTAGATCTTGGTCGGCTTGCTCAAGTTCGTGTCGATTTTGCTGCGAAGAGGCAGCAGGAATTCAACGCATATAGCGCGCAGTTTTAGTGACAGAATCAGGGCACGTATCCTCGGAGCATTTCTAGGAGACGCGATGAACATCTGTTCCACATGTCAAACGTGCTTCCACTATCACCAAACCAAACCATACACCCCCTGGTGACCTAATCCGGATGACTAAACCGGCTGGCTTGTCGTACAATGAACGATTCCTCCGGGAAAATCGGTTATCACGGCATCAAGCCAACACTGGCCGCGCTATTCATGGCCTAACCTATGATTATAGGCCTATCATGATGACCCGTGCGCATTCACCAGGCCCAAGCTGAATCGGTACACGCGGTATGGCGGGGTGTGCGTGCACCTCACCTGATACAGGCCAGCGTGTTGACGCCGCCCGATGTTCATGGCGCAGGAGCCGCAGATTCCCTCGCGACAAGAGCGGCGGAAAGTCAGCGTCGGGTCCATCTCGTTCTTGATCTTGATGAGCGCGTCCAGCAGCATGGGGCCGCACGAGTTCAGGTCCACGTCGTACGTCTGTCAGGGAGGAGGCTGCCCATCAGCAGGCCGAAAGGAAGCCAGAGGCCGCGCGACCGGAGCGCCACCAGACTATCACAGATGGTGATCACTCCTGCTTCCGTCATATTGAAAAGAACGTTACGCGCATGCGCTAGTGAGAGCAACAAGCCGGAATTTTGCCACCACAAGCAAGGCATTTGACGGCTGTTGACCTCCACCGCGAGTGGCGATGGGACACCGGCTGCCTCGCCACGTCTGAACCCCGCAGACGGTGTTCACCCGCCTGACCTGCATTCGCAGCTTAGACACGTTTGTACCATGCACACGGTGTTCGCCCGCCTGACCTGCACGTGCTGCTTAGACACGTCTGTACCGCGCACAACGGTGTTCACCCGCCTGACCTGCACGTGTGGCTTAGACACGTCTGTACCGCGCACACGGTGTTCACCCGCCTGACCTGCACGTGTGGCTTAGACACGTCTGTACCACGCAGATGATGTTCACCCACCTGACCTGCATGTGCGGCTTAGACACGTCTGTATCGCGCACATAGTGTTCACCCGCCTGACCTGCACGTGTGGCTTAGACAGGTCTGTACCGCGCACACGGTGTTCACCCGCCTGACCTGCATGTGCGGCTTATCGCCGGGCTTGTCTGGGTTCCAGCGGTAGATGGCGAACTGTTTGACACGCCGCTGGGACGCCGGGCTGGCGGCTGCCGCTGTCTGGGCGCCGCGCACCTGGCGACACAGGAGCTGTTACTCACGTGGTGATCGCATGGAGAGCTGAAGCTGGTGATTTCCGGTTCGGAGCTGCCGAACTGAAATACGGCTCAGCTGATGGCTCAGTACACTGTGGAAGTGTGAATGTCAGACTGAAACTGGGGCTGATAGTTTCAAAGTTTAAACACATGAAGCCAAGACAAAGTCAGCAGCTTTATTTTCAGATAGCCTAAAGACAAAGCTGAACTGACTGGGTTGAAATCCTGATGCAAAACCAAAGGCGAATCTAGTACACAAACCTGTTTTGAAATAATGATAGCACTTTTATGCCAACAACAGTTGTATGAGATCAAAATCTGCCCTGTAGTTGAGAAAATGTGTTAGCATCTTTAATGGAATACTTCTCTGACTACTCTTCTTGTTCATACATAAGCATGAACACAACATTCCAGTTAATTTTCCAGCTCTTGTCAGATGATATAAATAGGCTGACTAATATGCTTGATATAGGAAAGCTGGAGGGAGTAAAGCAAGAAGCAACTAGGGTGATGAATACAATTGGCAAACTTACCTTACCTATTAAAATACAAGAATAGGCATACAGCCTTGAATTCGTATTCACTGAAGTCTTGTAGACTTAGAGGAGATCTGATAGAGGTATTCATGACCATAAAAGGGATAGACAAGGTAGGTCTACAAGGAGTGCTGGAAATTAGGCCAAGACTTAGAGGAAACCAGTTTCAATAAGCAAAAGGCAAAAGGCAGGAGTTGAACTATTCTGATGTCTTGCATGTGCAGGCCTTGGTGATTGTGAGCATGTCATTGGTGCTGCATGCTGTATTGGCTTGCATGGTGGTGCCTTACTGCATGTGGCCATGGTCACTCTTGTTGCTGCATGCTGCATGCCCTTGTGCTGGCTCCCAAAAGTACTATTGTGTATGTGTAGCTGCCAGCTTATGAGTCCTCTGAATGTGTTGCATAACAAGTGTCTGCTTCAACTGTGTACTACTTCCCAAATAAACTATAGCTGTCACACTATGAAGAGGCAGACAGCATTTAGTCTGAGAAGCAAATCATTGGAATAGACTGCCAAACAAAGTTACACAAATTTCTTCCCTGACAACATTTGAAATTGTTTAGCCAGGTTCTATCAGTCTAACAGTCACATTTATAGTTAAATTCAGGCAGGTCAGGTGGTAGGATTAGTGCTAATGATGTGCAGCACCTGACATAAGCCAACCTTAATGGGCTCTTGTGGCTTTTTGTTGGCCTGATGTCTTCTTGTGTTTAGGTTTCTATTGGCTCTAATATATTATCTATTACATATTATGCATTAGTTCTAAATTGGTCCTAAGAACAGCCAGTCCTTTTGTACTTGGGTCTCTAAGTTCTAAATGGGTCACAAAAATAGCTGGTCAGTTTTTGGCTCAGAGACAGGTATGCATGTGTTATACCAGACTGCAATGCAGTGCCCATGTGCACTGTTGTGAGGGATGTGCCAGTGCCATGCATCCCACATCTTGGCACTCATCATGGCAGTACCCAGACTGTCACGCTGGGGGCCAGTCTCAGTCATGTGGCCTTGACCTCTGCCCAATCAGCAGCAACCCTTGGTGGGGCTGAGCCGAGGTTAGGCAGGGGGTGCAGATGAGGGGCCAGTGAACTCCTAGCTCCCGACTGACAAGGTCATTGCTGTGTATATATGTCCCTTGTCCTCCCTATACTCCTCTTTGAGCTGCTGCAAAGAGGCTAGAGGGTTTGTGCCCCACCTTACCTACAACTGATGGCTTGGGGCACTCTAGAACACTTGTCCTCCTACCAAGCCCCACTAACTCAATGGTTATGAGCTTTGTTGCCATGCTGGGAAATGCTATGTACAGAGAATGATGTTGTGCATGTAATATAGCAGTATGGTTGGAGAGAGAAGTTTAGAGTGGTCACCAAAATAACATGGATTGAGTTGATGTGGTGCCAGGTACAACACTTGGTAACATAAATAAAATTGTGGTATACTGGGTTGAAACAATGGGCAAAATTGATGATGTGAACTATGGTTGGAACTGCAATGGAACAATTGCCTTCACAAAGCAGAAACCAACAGTATGAGTTGACATTGGGCTGAAAGCATCTATTACCCAAAAACTGTTTTGAGCAAGCTTTAAACACCAAACTAGGGCTAAAATCAAAACCATCTGTTTGAAAAGACATGAAACAAAAGCCAGCCAGCTGCAGGAAACAAAACCTCTCAGAAAATGTCCTGTCTTCCTCCATAGTAAATAAGAATGACATCCCAACATGGTAAGTTACCTCCCAGACTCCAGCTGGGGATATCACCAATACCAAGCCATGGGAGACCTTTCAGCCATGAGGCTTTATGGGCTTCCTAGGTATTGTTTGGCAGTCTTGCCTCTCAGATCATCAGTTTGCCTCCCGAGTTACCATTTGCTATCTTGGTGCACAAAACTGTACTGCATGCTGGACGCATGAAAAAACAAGTGATACACAGGACAACTTCATCTGAAATGCTTGCATATGTTGCAGACAATGGGACTATCATAGCCACCACCAAAACTCTGGTCCAACTAGAGTGCAGGTCTGTTACATAACTGCTGGCCATACTCAAACAAGAGTCAGCTAACAATCCTGGTAGTGTGTGCATTACCTGTCACATCTCATATGACAGGTAAAAAACCTTCAAATTAAAACACCCTAATGAACAACTATTTTCTTATTCATGATACAATCTCAGCGCCTGCATAATTGTCCTGACATGATATGTAGTAGTAACTGGATGTTGCCATACCTACTGACGAGCCAGTCTGTAAAATATGAAAGTGACATTGACAGCGTGCATGGGATATCCCTAACTGTCTAATGCCCTGCAGAACGTCACTGAACAATTCCAGAGCATTGGTTCATATACGCCACAATTACAAGCTGACCTGATTCCACGAATTCAGACTACAATAACTCACCAAGGCTTTGCCGCATGTTAGCCCACAGCTGCCAGCAAGAACAGCAGATTTTGCCGCTACTACACTCATAGCCCAAAGACAGAAGGATTGGACGAGCAAACTTCGCACCACCCCTCACGCCGCTAAACTCCGAGCTCCCACACCACACGGCGCGACCGAAAACTGTGACAGGGTAGCTGTTACGCAAGGCCAAGTTGTGTTTGCGCTTACATTACATAACATCACTTTTAGGCTGAAAAATCCATTTGAATCCTTTCTTTATCACCTCAACAAAAAAATTAAAAACTATACATAAATATTTGAGCATATACCATGCTACACAGGAATTTTTGGACTTGATACATTTGACACTATTCGGAATCAATTCTTCTTGAGAAAGACCTCCTTTAAAAGTCATTTCTAGCGCTAAAATGACGAGCAGTGGCACGACACAAAACCACGAAAGCAAATAGGTGGGCGGTGGCTCAGCAGAGCTTGTATGGTTGGCCGAGCTATGCAGTGGAGTCTCGGGCAGCAGCAGGGCTGCTAGGATGCGATTAACGGGCGACATGTGAACGTGTTCTGTCTAGTATTTAAACTGTTCAAATTATTTTCCCGTGCTGTTCGATCAGAATTACGTCAGCAGGCGTAGTTGCTGACCTGAAAGGTAATGCCTTTGAATGTTTCCTAATGGAATTCTTTCCGGGCAGCTCCATATAGGACAGTCATGATAGGTTCCTAGAAGTAACCATAATGTGTATACAGGTTTTATCCTCCCAAAGCCTGGATCAAATCTGTGAGAAAATAAACAAGATAAGTTTGTGTTTGACTCTAGGGCAAAGGTCCACAAAATGAATTGGAAGAAGGGACTGGGGCTAATTGTTGAAAAATGTATGCAACATACCCTCAAGACACCAACAAGTCAGTTTTTCCACCATTTGGTTCACTTTCCACTCAAGTGGAGAGGGGATTCTTATTTAGTTAGGGGGAAGGCACTGAAAGCCCTTAACTAAATGAGAAACTACACCCCAGGATTATTCTGCCAACCATTTAAACATTATCCTTTTAATTTGTTCAAGTGCTGCTGACAGCCATGTGCTAAAATTTAGAACTATGTGAGCTGGTTATTCCAGCATTTTGGTGATCATAATCAAACCATGTTTGAGATAAAAGGTCCTTTCCCTTCAGCTACATTATATCAATATAATTTTTTCATGTTCATACCACATATGTGATTTGAACACATGTGGCTGCTTGATTTCACCCAACTACGCTAATAGTTCTGTGCTCACACAGGTGCCTGAATGAAAAAATCAAAAGCAGGAGGCAGCAAGCACAGGAAGGCTGCACCCAACAAGTCACCAGATGCCTGCCTGCTTGTACTGGACTTTGACCACACAGTGGTTGATAAAAATACAGATACCTTTGTATGGAAACTAGGAGAAAATGGGAAAATTCCAGACTCAATCAGCAGTGCACATGGTGAAAAACTTTGGACTCACCTGATGCAGGATGTCTTCGACTACTTACACCAACAAGGGTGCACACCAAAACAGATCCTTGACTGTTTGGCCTCCATGAAGCTGGCACCAGGTATGGACACGTTATTGTATAATGTTCCAGAAAACTATGATATCATCATTATCTCGGATTCCAACGCTGTGTTTATCCAGCACATCCTGGAGACGCATGGAGTGTTTGATCGGATCGCGCACATCTTCACTAATCCTGCCAACTTCGACGAGGATGGACGCCTGGTGGTGACGCCGTTTACCGAGCAGACGGCGTGTGACATCTGCGAGAAGAATCTCTGCAAGGGCGACGCGCTCAAGATGCACGTGGATCGCATGGCAGGGACGGGCAGGAAGAAATATGGGCGTGTGGTTTATGTGGGGGACGGGCTGAATGACCTCTGTCCGTGCTTCAAGCTGGGCAAGAACGACGCAATCTTCCCCAGGTCTGGTTTCAGACTAGAGGAAGAGATTAAGAAGATTCAACGGAAAAAGAAAGAGGAAATCCAAGCCGAAGTTGTGGCGTGGCAGGATGCCTCTACCATCCTCGAATATCTGTGATACTGACCATCGATAGCGCTCTAACACTGCCATTTTGTTTACTTTGAATACGTATGGTGCCCACATATGCTGAAAAATCAATTTCACCATCCAGCGATCTTCAAAAATTGACTGCGGATTGCAGAGCGCTATCGCTTTGCTGCCCTTGTACATGAAGGAACTCGGTTCAGCAGCATGTTGCTGTTTCTGCGGTGGAATTTTCAGTCTCATGTGACGGTGATATTCCCAGTTGAAATAAAGCACGAATATGTCGAGACTGGCCCCTGGTCGCGCATCGCTTCATGGCAAAATAGGACACGTCGAAAATGCAGTTTATTTCGAAACCACCGAGCCAACTCCCTTACGAAATCGCGCGAGATCAATGTCATCCAGCTTGCTTGTCACGGCCCCGGAAAACCCAACGCGTTCGAATGAAACCAAACTCGCACGCAGCTGATGAAAATGTAAGGGATCAACAATACTGCATTCCGGTACGGGCTTCAACTGCGCCACGTGTTAATGTAGGTGTTCACGTTTAACATTACGTAGAAACACGCACGTCATCGTTTGCTGTCGTAATTAACCCTAACCAGCGAATTCTGGCCATATACATGTCGCTGCTTTGTCTGTTTGAAGGTACTAGGTGCCGAAACCGCGATACCCGGCGACGTCGTAATCTTCCAACTTGTATTCTCAATGTGAGCCCCAAAATTATTTAGGACGTGACTCAACAAAATGGCTACAAATGACTGATAAAAGGGGAGAAAATCCCGCAAACTGATACACGAAGAAATATGTAATGGCGATGGTCAGGTGAATCTCATTCACAGATCAGTACGTCACCAAATCGGACTTGTGACCAGGACCGGGCTGCCAGTGAGAGGCCTGTTTGGAAATATGCATAGCATTCCAAAGATCAAAACGCACTTGGAGGGAGACGTTGATGGTGTGAAATCTGGTCACCGTAAAGAGAAAAGAGACAGGCACAAAGCAACACCAATTCATTCCAACCCAAAACAACCAACCACCCATGAGAAGCACAAACGACCGCAGCATGGAAAGCGTCGCACAGAGCAAGGTCCACAGCTATCATCCTGTATGGCGCCGTGTTAGCAGCATCACCCGCAGCCCGGCGCCTCTTCAGTGCTCCGACCTCACCACCTCCAAACCACAGACGAATCTCTCCGCGCACTTCTCCGCGAGCGCTCGTGTCACACAACGCCGCGACCCGGCGAGCCGGTCGAGGCGGCGGAGGCGGCCGCTCAAGCCAGCATGTTCAGCCAGGCCCGGACGGGCTCCAGGCTCGGCTCGTCGTCCTCGCTGGCGCCGCACGAGCCCTCGACGAACTCGACCGGCTGGCGCAGGTGGCCGAACTCGAACTCCTGGCCGTCGCGGCCCAGCGCCGCCGTCGACGCCGTTCCTTCGTCGGTGCCCTGCAGGCTGGACGCCTTGGTCCAGCGCAGCGTGTTGCTGCCACACACCGGGCCACGGGCCGGTTAGCCACTGGCAATAGTCAGCGCAGTCATGACGTTCACAGCGGCTCACTCGCATCAAACAGATCAGCGTCTTCCAGAACGGAGGCGCCGCGCGTAGTTTCATGAAATCGAAGCGATTCAGGAGGCGAGGCCTGTTCGCATGCGCATGGGACGAGAATGCTCCACCATCGATGCACACCGCGTCTCCCTCAGGACTATTGCCCGCGTGAAAGCACCGCCGATCAGGTGGGAGATGAAGGTCATGGCTCAGTGAGAGGGAGGGGCAATCGCGACACGATATCTTTTTATTGCACAACGTGCGAGCACTGCCCTTGGTTCGTCGCGTGTGCTAAAACGGCTCTTGCTTTTATCTATGCGGTATAAGTTTGTGTTCCTGCCGCAAAATGACCACAGTAGTCGGCACGCCCTAAAACTCCAATCAACAACACAAGTTTGTGTTTCACCCTGTACCACTCTCCCCCCCCCCCCAAAAAAAACTGGGTTTTTGGCGACTGTTTTCTCTAGGACCAAGTGGCGCTGTATCACATGGCGTCACAGCCAAGCAAGGATGACGATTCCTGCCAAGTGAAACCTTTCAAATATCCTTTGCGGTATGGGAACAAAAATCTATCTGAATTAACTAGCTCCTAAAAACTTCAGTTCCCCACGGAAAATCGTTATTGGCAACTTCTTACTACTCAGGACATTGCTTAAACCACTTTATCTATGCTTGACTTCCGGGGCGCGTGGCCGTACTCACATTTCGCGCTCCAGCTGTGTGCGGATCAGACCGGCGCCCTTGGCCATGGCCTGGTCCTGCTTGTTGCAGAGCACCAGCAGTGGCGGCTGCAGGGCGGCAATCACCGGGTCCGTCAGCACCGTGTACAGGTACTCGGCAACGTCCTTCAGCTGCTTCTGCACGGTGGTGCTGTCGACGACGAACAGGAGGCCGCGCGCCGCGCCCTTATACCGGTCGAGCGCGGTCTGCCGCAGCCGATCGTGGCCCGGCACGTCCACGAGCTCCAGTCGGCGCTGCCGGCATCAGAGACGGGCTGCACCAGCGCGGCGAACGGCCAGAGAATGGGCGACGGACATCGGCTGGTCCGCCCGGCCAGTGGAGGACTCGCCGGACGCGGACAGGCCTGGCCGCCGACTGCCGTGTCGGCGACACGCTGGTAACCGCGATCAGTGATGAACCAATATCTTTCTGAACAGCGCGACTCTAAACGTACGAAACAAAAGCGTCGCTCAACAATATCATTTCCCAGCAAGTTCTTTGCCTTTCCATTGTGAAACTTAGCAGAGGAAGGGCTGCTCCCTTTCATGAAATGGCAGGTGCTGGAAAACTGCCAGCTATGACCACACTAACAGAAATATTGATGCCAAAGATCTTTTGGCAAGAAAGATCAAAGCTCAATCAAAGTTTGAACAACATATTTGCATACCTTGCCATCAGGAGAATATGATGCTTCATTGGGCTCGATGGATGTATGTGTGCCTTTGTACATGTTCTGCCCAATATGTGAGAGAAGCAGAGTCTTGCCACTGTCACAGAGACCAATGAACAAGATGGCTGTCTGCCGAACTCGACGTTTGAGCAGCAGGAACAGAAGAACTGAAAGTGCAGATAAGTGAGTTACTATCACATGCCTGTAAAGCATGTTACCAGGTTCATTCAACACAAAACCAATTATTTCTAAAATCACCAAAAGATATGACTACACAGAGATGTGAAAGATATCACAATCAGCATACTGATTGGTTAACCTCTGTAACTAGCCTTGTCAGTTTGCTCATGTCATAAAAAATTGGCCTTTAGTTAGGGTAGAACATATGAAAGATGATTGCTGCATGGTGTCTCAACTTCAAGTGATATAGTTCATTTAGAAAACATGAAGGCAGCAATATATGGTTATGTCATTTAGTGTCATATAGTAATATGACATATTTTTTGCAGTGTCAGACACAATACTGGAAAGCTTGTACTGCATACATTGTTCTGCTTGTTCAGATAGGCTTTTGCTGCAATATTGTATCATTATCTTAATTCTCACACCATTTGATGACCTTAAGGAGGTAGGATAAATTAACAGCAAAGATTAAAGATTGCTGCTATGCATCAGCATTAAAAGAAGATGAAGATGCTACGGCAACAGCACAGGGAAGGCAAAAAATGCACTGACCAAACTCACCAATGGAAACCAATCAAACCCATCAATCACTTACCACCCAAAAGGATGGATCAATAAGTGTGTGATCATGCTTTTCAGAGTGGAACTCAAACACAGATTATTTAAACCAAAACCATTTGACCATGAAAATTATCAGGCCTATAGCTCTGCATTTTATGATAGCATCCACCAGCAATATGTGATAATTAAAAATATTGTTACCTCAATTTGGAATCCTGCACATCATTGCAGCTTCATCAAGGCACAACTCTGTTAACTCATAGCTGGCTATTTATGCAATGTTCTATGTGAATTAGCATGCTTCATGGATGGTAGCTTGAAAACATAATAAATAGTCACTTGCAGAAGACCACTTAACATCAGGTGGGTAGCACAATGCCAGGTACCCCTGGTGGTGTTCCTGCTAGAAAAGATAATGACTATTTTACAAAAGCTTCATTCTGAGTATTTAGAATGAATGAATTTCTGGGATCAACATTCATTCCAAGCAGTGCTCATTGTGTGCACCCTGACTGCTACTATCAGATTGTGCACCTCTATAATGCCCGTCCCATCATCATCCCATCATCCATCATATGCCCATCATCAAACTTGAAGGCAAAAGTCGAATGGCACAATGTTTAACACAGTCCATCCTACCTGCTCATGTCACCAATCTACTACTACTGGCCCTATCATACCTGTCAGGGGAAAATCAAAGCAACTTAAACTGCTCAAACCCATCTCACCACAGGTGGATTGGAAGGCACACACTCTTAACAACCGAGTAATGGGGGATGGACAGCTGAATACTTGCCAAACATGAAACATATTTAGCATGCATATAATAAATGTGACACATTTGCGAACACATGCCATGACCACAGGAACATTATGTTGCTGCCTATATGACAAGATGAGGATTCAACATCTTACTTGTGCTGAGAATCACGGCAACAATGGCAACAATCACTCCCAGTCTGGGAGCAGACTGCGACGGCGCTGTCACTGGCTTGTCCATTCCAGGCGACGCAGGATTTTCCATTTTAAATTAAAGTGATTTTAACAAGACTGTACAGCAACCAAATGATCTTCAAATGTGTCCCGACTCGCAGATAAAAAATCAACAGCAATCTTCCCTGATACCACTTATTACGACACGTCGCCCCACGACACAACCACCGATCCAGGAAAAGGCATTGACAACACAGCGCTCAACACGCGCAGCCTCCAGATGTGCGGGTGTGAAGCATTCGCGCTGTATTTGGCACGATAATTTGGTCACAATTAATCAACGCTCTTGTTTGATGATCATAAAACGAACAAAACAAAACACCTGAAAAATTAAAAAAATGTTATACTGGCTCGTGTTTACTTAGTTTCCACCTTCAAAAATGGTTCATTTGGTTTGTCTATCTTTTTAATTAAATATAGTTTTTGGGTAAATGCAGGCTGTCTTCGAACATGATGACTCCAGTCATTTCTGAAGTATATGGGTTTTTCAAATTTATTGAAAGGGAGAAAACTATACTGTGCTAAAAAAATGCAACATTGATGGAGCTTTTATAGTTTATAAATCATAAAATGCATGGTTTAAATCTTTTTCCACGTACACGCGATCATTTCAACGAACAGGCTTATAATCAGCTGTTGGTCATTCGCCGACGTCCTCAGTCATGGCGCTAGTAATACATACTATAGTAGTCACAACACAGCGTTGGGGCGACGAGTAACAAGGCGATGGTATTTTGGTTGTTCTCTTTGGGGCGTTCTCTGTGAGCCACTTCATTTCTTACATCAATATAAGAATCTTTGCCAAGGCCTGTTGAAAGTAAAAACTTTCCTAGGTGTAAACTGCTCAATTTTTGAGTAAACATGCCATTCCCCTCCCTCATATCATCACTGTCCGACAACCCATACTTCGGGGCGGGATTCGGCCTATTTGGTGTGGGCGCAGGAGCAGCACTTTTGAGAAAGGGCTCCCAAGTCGGTATGATCTTGTTTAGAAGACACTACATGATGACTCTGGAGGTTCCATGCAGGGATAAAAGCTATCAGTGGCTCCTTCAGTGGATGACAAATAAAGCAGCCAAGCAAACACAGCATCTAAGTGTTGAAACAACCTACAAGCAACATGATAGTGGTAAAGTTACTACTAACTATGATTTTATTCCAAGTGTTGGTGTTCACTTCCTTTGGTGAGTGGCTTTGTTTCATGACCTTCAAATTTGTCGGGTTATGCTGTAACTAGATTGCAAAGAGCACATATTATCCTATTCTGCTCAGCAGCCCTATTGCAGCAAAAAATTGAGCACATGTGTACTGTAAATTTGAGTCAGACTTCAGTGCATGTTTAGCACCAATTTCACCATGTAGAGAGCCCATGTTTCAGCAGCTTATTTTATTTTGTTTTTTTAAATATTTGATCCGAACCTTTTGTTATTAAGACATGAAGGTAGTTTTAGGCAAATGTATCAAATGCTCGCTAGACATCTACTGCGTGGAGCTAGTTAAAATTTTTAACTCAATTTCACCTGCCCTGAGTTCTGTGCATAAGACAGCAACCTAAGCACACTGCACTAATGTTGCATTGGTTTCCTATATAGTGAGTGGACCTCCTGCTGACCAGTGTTGGAGCAAGCTGTGCATAAGGCCTGCATAAGCTGCCATTTAATACTAGCTTAGTAGAGACAACTGATATTATTGATCAAATATTTGTATAAAAGCATTTCCAATGGATGTATATGATGTTCTAACAGTTGCATTTGAAACTCACCTCAGGTACAACAGCACATGGATTCGTGTTGAGCGGAACAGGGAGCAGCACACCTTAGATCTGCACATGGGTGTTCCATGGGAAACAGTCACATTAACTGCACTGGGACGAAACAAGCAGATCTACTTTGATATGCTTGAAGAAGGTAATCCCTGTTCACCAACTAAGGTGTTAACAGCATTTAACAAATAGATTAGTGTGATGCATTGCAGCCAAGATATTGGTTATTTCTACATAACCTCAAGATCTCAGTTATATAAGTGCATTGATAAATGTGCCATTTCCTTTAGGTATCCACTGTTGTGTAACCTGTTAACTTGCATTAATCATTTCTTGGCCCAAGTATTGCCTTCAACAAAGCTCACATTATGTTGAAAACCATCATTCGAATTGGCCAAGGCTTCCTTAGCTAGGGTCTGGAGACCCTCTGCAGACCATGAAAGCAGCAAGCTCCCTGAAATGAATGATACCTCACCTGTCACCTGCAGCACGTCAGATGGCTCTGCGTGAGAACCAGGGCAAGACACTGATGTACACAGCAGCAGGCTCCGAGTGGCGCCAGTTCGGGCACCCGCGGCGACGGCGGCCTATCGACTCGGTCGTGCTCGATGAAAACGTCGCGGAGCGAATCTTGGCCGACGTGAACGAGTTTCGACATAATCCGGCTTGGTACCAGGACAGAGGTGCGTATTGTGTAGAACACAAGTGCAGTTTGGTGCAAAAGCAAAAGTGGGTATTACTGCCACCCCAGCCTAGTACCAGGAAAGAGGTGAGTGTAAAAGTCAGCCTGTCTTGGTACCAGTACTGAGGTGGGCACGCTAGTCGGCCTGGCCTGCTACCAGAAAATAGGTGGGTTCAGAATCCACTCTGGCTCCGTCTGTTGCGGCGTTAAAGACGCGTCGATGCTCAGGATGTCTAGGTGATCGTTTTGCATTTACCCAATGCTTTCCTCGATCAGTCACAAGAAATGTAGCCATCATATGTATGCTAGATCTTCCTTGCGTCTTTGTGCTCAGCTGTATCCAACACCAGCCATTGTGCTGGGCTGACCCCATGTTCCCTGTAACGTCGGCCAGGCGGCCAGGCACTCGCATCCCTTCATCGGACACCCGTGACCCGAGGCTGACTTCCCCTATTAGGCATCCCGTACCGGCGCGGCTACCTGTTGCACGGCCCGCCCGGCTGCGGCAAGTCGTCCTTCATCACGGCGCTGGCCGGCGAGCTCGGCTTCAGCATCTGCGTCCTGAACCTGTCGGAGCGCGGCCTCAGCGACGACCGGCTGCACCACCTGCTGGCCGTGGCACCGACCGAGAGCATCGTGCTGCTGGAGGACGTAGACGCGGCGTTCGTCAGCCGCGAGGACACGGCGCAGGTGAGACGCCGGCGCACGGCGTGCTGGCGCGGGACGGTAGAGCCGGCCGTTTGAGCGGCTCCGGCGGGTGGCGAGGGACGGCCCCGACGCGGGCAATCAGAGAGGGCGAAGGAACAACGGTTTAATGACAGGACACCGCACGCGTGGCTGTTAAGATGGGCTGCTGGTTAAGGGCGGGCAGAGCAAAGAGTGTCGGACACGGACCCACCTGGCGGCATGGACAGCAAACCGGATCTGATCGTCAACCGCACCAAGTTGTCCTGGAGATAGGCTTGCATTTAGCGTTAATGCCCCGAGGCTTGGAACGGGGTCTTTGTCTGCAGTATTCGCCCACAACTGAGCAGGATATAGGCAATGGCAAATGTTAGCACTAACATGGCTCAGTGAGCTGCATGCCTTTGACGGGAAATATGCTGTGTGAACTGTGACCTTCGCCAGCTAACTCAGTGGGGTGTTCGCTTCAGACCCGCGCGGCTTACGAGGGTCTGTCGCGGGTGACGTTCAGCGGCCTGCTGAACTGCCTGGATGGCGTGGCTTCTACAGAGGCCAGGATCGTGTTCATGACCACCAATTACCTGGACAGGTGAGCTGGTGATGAACCTTTGTTCTCGATAGTGTGCGTGCGTGCGTGCGTGCGTGCGTGCGTGCGTGCGTGCGTGCGTGCGTGCGTGCGTGCGTGCGTGCGTGCGTGCGTGCGTGCGTGCGTGCGTGCGTGCGTGTGTGTGTGTGTGTGTGTGTGTGTGTGTGTGTGTGTGTGTGTGTGTGTGTGTGTGTGTGTGCGTGTGTGTGTGTGTGTGTGTGTGTGTGTGTGCGCGTGTGCATCTGCGTGTGCGTGTGCGTCTGCGTCTGCGTGTGCGTGTATGTGTGCGTCTGTGTGTGTTTGTGAGTGTGTGCGTGCGTGCGTGCGTATGTATATTTAGATTATTGTGTGCTGTGCGTTTAGGCTTTAAGAAATTGTCCGTGGGCTTCAAATGCCTTTTCAAAACATCATCTTTCGTTTCTCTTGGGGAGATAAGCATTTGTCTCACACAGGAAATGATCCATTCCGCGCTGCTTACTCCGTGACCGCGCCGAGATAGCTTTTCTGCCCCTGCTCGCCGACCTCGTGCTCGACCCTCCCTTCTCCCATCTCCCCTTCCCGTCCGCAGACTGGACCCGGCCCTGATCCGGCCCGGCCGCGTCGACGTCAAGGAGCACGTGGGTCACGTGACGCCCCACCAGCTGCGCCGGCTCTTCCTGCGCTTCTACCCGGGCGAGACGGCGTCCGCGGAGCGATTCGTGGCAGCCGCCGGCCAGCTGGGCCGGCCGCTCAGCGCCGCCGCCGTCCAGGGGCACTTCATGCTGCACAAAATGGACCCCGAGCGGGCGGCGCTCTCCGCCGACCGGCTGGGCGCCTCCTGACCCTGCGGCCGACCGGCGGGGTGAGCCGCCAGCGCCGACCGCGCGGCGAGACAGCGTGTAGCGAGAGGACGTCGCGTGGACGACGGCCTCGCCTTGGCTGATGTGCAGTGACAGTGCCTGCCGTGTGGTATGCCAGTTCACTGGCTGTTACGCGCTGCGGGATGTATGAGTGTGCAAACGAGGTGTACGCGATATTATTTATTGTGGGCTTATGCAACTGTCACGCAAAAAGGAGTGCATGAACATCTCATGTCCTCGAGAATATACTACAAGCAGACCATGACCGATTACTTTTTCTTCTTGTTTTTGTTCTTGGGTTTTGGGCTCGCTGCCGCACCTTTCCCAGCCTTTTTGGCCTTCTTTGCTGCCCGTCTCAACTTCCTGAGCTTCTTTTTTAGCTTTTTTCGCTCCTTATAACCCTTCCAGTAGGATTGGATGACGATGGCTGCGGCCTCCCTACGCTCCTCTTCCTTGATCCGCTCCTCCTCCAGCCGCAGCTCCTCGTCGTCCTCGGCGATAACTCGCGTGTAGTTTGCGTATTTATCCTTCACGTCACACAGCGCCTGGAAGTTTTGCTGGCCGCACCACCGCAGGAAACGTGACAGTCAGGTTGCGGCATTTGCAGCACACCATTACAGGATGAGCATTTTAAGGTCACCTGTGCATTCATGGCTGCATTCAAATCCTGCCATTTCATAAGCCGTACGGCCATCAAGGCCAAGCAAAACGTGATGGCCGAGAAGCTCATATCTAGCGTTCGTGAACAAGATTTCCAGACATCGGCCGTCATCTGGCTCTCAATCAATGTTGTGAAAAGTACGCTAACGTAATGCAACAATGCCGCATCGATGAGCTTATTTAGTGAACAAAGAAATTGTGTTCTCTATAGAAGTCTTTCAATATCTTCAAATGTCAAGCATTTCCTTTGGTTGCAAGCAGCTCACCTGTTTTTGATATTTGAGGCTGCTAAGCTCACGTTCCTTGGTGTCGGTGTCGACGTCAAACTTGGTCAGCCTCTTGTCAAGCATATCGTCCAGCTCCTGGGTAGCAATTTACCATACGTTATTCACACGACGCCCCATCACAATACTATTATCTTACTGACTGTTAGCAATCTGACGCCTCCCGTATCCTCTCGTACTTCCAGAAGCACATGCTGTGCGTCCAACTGCACGCTTTTGCCTCGTCCATTTCGATTGTCCATGATGCCCCGGCTGTGATGCCCGCCCGTTTCCCTTGTCGTTATGCGATGGTTTACCTCCTGGTAGCTTTACATCCTTTCAGCCGCCAATCCTGCAACCCCCAAACGACAGTCACCCACCACCTGACTGGTCTCACTCCCAGCAAATACCTGGCAAGTCCGTGCTACGGTCACCACGTGGTGGCTTCTACCCTCACCCACCACCATCCGTGCCACAGCCACCACCTGGTGTCTCCCACCCTCACCCACTACCTGACTGCTCCCACGCCCAGTAACTACCTGGCAAATCTTGCAACAGTCACCACCTGGTGTGCCCCACCCCCACCCACCATCTGGCGGTTGCCCGGCCCCTCCTCACATCCAGGGCGTCCCGCAGGTGGCTCTCAATTTCGGTGTTGACCCTCGTCTCGTAGTCGCACTCCACGCGCGCGCCTTCAGCCTGGTTGCGTTTCAGCAAGCGCTTCTGCTCTGTCTGACCCTCGTTCGAGGCGAGCCGCGCCCGCGACGATGCCGCCGTGTAGCGCACCTCCATGCCGGTGCGGGCGAGCACCTCCTGCAGCTCGTCCTGGGAGGCGATATCGGTCCCGCGAGGGGTCACTGGGGTGACACAGGGGCTGATATCCTGCGGGCTGCCCTCTGGCATCCTAGGGGCGCGAATCGGTCCCGCGAGGGGTCACTGGAGTGACAGGGACTGACATTCTGCGGGCTGCGCTGTGGCGCGGGCTGCCAAGAAACACGCCACATTAGAAATTTTTGACAATCGTAAACAACACGGCTGGATCATGGAGTAAGACATAATTGCGTTTAGAGCGGGATGATGGTGTTAGAAATGTCCCCATTGCTTGTTCCCCAGCATGTGACCGTTTTGAACATCGAGCTCATCCTTTACTGTTGGCCGACAGCGTTTTCCGCGAGCACTGCCCTACGCTCACCCGCAGCTCATATATTCGGTTGTCGCGATCCGTTATCTCCTTTGTCATGGATACTTTCAACTCTCTTATCTCTTCCTGCAGCGCGGTAATGCTCTTGGAGTTCGCGATGGCATCTTCCTGAGGGTGACCAACGCCCACGTGAGCATGCTGTTCTGCACGACGGAATCTAGGTTATGCGTATTGCCGCATTAATTTGGGGAAGATTTGACAGGATGTTATGCTAGCTAGATTTCTATGTTGATATTCATCACACGAGGAATAAATTTAAGAAGGAGTGTAACCTCAACGCCTCCGTGCCTCAACAGAAAATGACCTTAAAATTTCGGAAACCTTAGTCTCTTTACCCAAGTCAGTGCCGAAATTACATTTCGGTTTAACGACCCTAATAATCTACCCAATCTTTGCATTCCATACCAGCACCTTGCCCTTTCGCGGGCACGTACTTAAATCTGGTAAACTTTCGCGCATCACTACCGTCAATAATGCATCATCTCCCTTGCAGCCCTCCCCCTGACCTCGATGACCACGAACTCCTGTCTGCGGGCGCCCTCGGCTTCCACCGTCTCCAGGAGGGGCAGGTGCGAGCTCTCTCGGCGCAACGCCTTCATCACGCGCTCGATCGCCTGCGGGCATGACACGGGGGGCTCGGCGGTCACGTGACACTAGGTGTGCTGCGTGCGCTACTGCACTGTGGCTGTTGGCGTCAGGCGTGCGGCGGTGGTGTGACGTCATTGGCGCACCAAAGTACGTGACATTACCCAAATGCCCGTGAAATCTTCGGAAACATGACGCGTTAAGAGGTACAATGCTATCAACGTTTTAAATGCACTTTGATATCGTCCCATACGGTTTAAGACATTTATGACATCGTTATTTACAGTAGTTAGTTGCCTGCGCTCTGGTCGTGTTTCAGTGTCCCGTTGCGTTCGGAGAGATGGACATCGCCATTTCATCGGCCGTCTGCTCGATCAATGAACAGCTTATGACAGACATAATTGTTCACCAGTGCTGGCTTCAGCTGACCTTGCTGAGGTAGGCCCTATCGGCCTGTATTTTCATCAGATGAGGGCTGGCTGGCACCATGTTCTCGCCATGTGTGCCGCGTATTTTGAGGGGCTCGTCCTCCTGCCTCCGAAATCTGGCCGGATGCAGGGTGATCGGTTACGAGCAGCGCCATGCAGCGGTCCCGATGTGCGAGCCCTGCTGGCCGCACGTCCAGCTGACCAGTTGGAGCGGCACTGTTCTCAGATATTCGGCAACGTGCTCCGGTGTCCAATGAGCTCAGATATCCCACCAGGTTCAATGGGACCATGCGGCTGAACGCGCCGTTCATCCGCATCAGGTATACACACTCAGTTCGACAATGTCTTCCTCTACGACTGGAATGATGCAGAAAGCAATGCCTTGGTCCCCATGGGTGGAGTCCGTCCCGATGGCTCGGTTCATTAGAGCGCCTACATTCCGATTCACCCACCCGTGGCGGGGTGGGTTCGAGTCGCTGCAGACGCTCGCTATTCGCCCTTGACAGGCATGGCCTGCGGCGGGTGCAGCGACCACGATAATACTCAGATGACGTCAGAGGGCAGGACGGACCGTGCCGACCGTTGCGGTTTGTTAAGCCTTCGCCACCAAATTCTGCCGTTGACATGGAATTGCGCGATCGGGTGGTGGGGGGTAGGGGTAGCTCACACAAAAAGCACTGTTAAGCGCGGGCTCTGATCCCAGAAATCCATCCATTCAAAAGGTTCGGATCAAATCTTTAATAAAAAAGGATGAGTCCTGCAGGTGGCTTTGGTAAATATGTGGTGCTGTGATGTCGAAAGTTCAATGATTTAAGATCCCGTTTGACGTATGCTATGAGCAAGCCATGCCGCATTTAGGCACAGCTCAACTTAGATCGGTGAACTCCGTCTATGCCAGCGGCTTCGCATTACCTTTGACGCAGCGTCTCCGTCTCATCGACATGGTCCTTGATGTATGGCGCGGCGATTACCTTCCCCAGCACCTCGAGCTGCCCACTGTACTCATCGAACAGTGCGTATATCACCTGAAATGAGGGGGCGCATCTCAGATGAGCAGCTGCACGATGAGGTGCGCGGTGTTCGCTGCGTTGTGTCCGCTTGGACTTTTTTGGCCTCTTTAGTCTCCACTTGGTCTCTTTCACTCATTTTACGGTCCGATTCATGGATTTGTGTCCATGTTTGTCGTCATTGTCCCGCAAACATGAGCCTGTGTTGTAGTTTGAACGGTTGGGAGCAAAGGTGTAAGATGTGAATTTATACCGTCTTACAGCATTTCCGTCAGCCGTAGGTCTCGCTCACCTGTGCATCAACTTCCGATACCATATTGTTCTCTACCAGCTGCGGATCATCCTTTTCATCGTACTCATCTCCGGAAGGGGCGATCGACAGGTTCCTCGACCAAGACGCCTGGCCACCCTGGGTACTGGGAACCTGTTGGCAGAAAGGTTAGCTCGATGGGGGCCCAATGCGTGTCAACATTCTCGCACTGTTTGATACTCATACGCACACGCACACACGCACACACGCACACACACACACACACACACACACACACACACACGCACACACACACGCACCCAAACACACACACACACACACACACACACACACACACACACACACACACACACACACACACACACACACACACACACACACATGCTTGTAAGACCTAGCTTAGTGACTCCGGCCGGCGTGTGACCAGACACCATCCTGGCGGGCCCGAGAAAAATGTCAAGGTACGTTTACGAGGACGATGAAAATATACTATAGGGGGTTTCTGAGGGTGGCCAGTGCAATGACGTCATCTATGTTTGCCTCCAACGATGTTTACATTCTGCGTGTAAGCACCAGCTTGCCATGTCCGGCGCCCCGCTGGGTGGGTAACGAAGTGGCAGACAGGTGGGCGGAACCCGAACAGGGGACGAATTGAATGGGTACCACTTCAGAACAGGAGCGGCTCCACGTGCCGCTGGAGGCTAAAAACACCCGCATGGAGGGAAGCGATAATTGAGTAACACGCCACGCCGGCGGTGGTCAGGAGGGTGGGTGTCATCAAGGGTAGGGGACGGAGGCAAGCGATCGGCAGACAATTGTGGCATTCCGAGGCGGTTTGCCAGTGGAGGGGGAATGGTGAACAAGGTGCAGCGGATCGTTCGGGCTTCCAGCCGTTGTCACTCAAATAGCGCAGGGTTATCTTCAATCATAAATTTGTTACATGAGCTTAGCGTTGCATTAGCTCTCAATGTTACCAAGCCGTCATATAAACTGCAAATGCATTGTCATCGTTTAAATGTACATCGGCTGGACTGTAACAAGTTAAAAAAATGTTGGCGCACAACGCTGATGCCATGCGAGTTTACATGCAGTTTTAATTTAAGCATGTTTGAATGCAATATCCTCGTTTTCGATGAGCAAGTGAACGGTGCGTTTGTTACATATGCACATGTGACGCAAGCGCAGAACCGGAGCCAGCATATCTCCCAAAGGAGGAATCTCCTACAAGATACTAGGGAAGGATAAAGGAAGTGAATATTGACTGAGGATTTTGGCAATAAGGACAGATAAATATTTGACACGAACTGTACGTTGTAGGCCATGCGTTCCGAATTGGGGAGGGAGTTTTCTCCAGAGAGGAGTATACTAGAGTCTCTGGAGGCATTTGGATGTATCCAATGGTCTCTGAGTCAAGAAAGACGGCCGTCCAGGTAACACCAACAGGTCGGCACTGACTGAAAAGTGATGTTGCCTTATGCATAGCCATGCACCACATGCAGTAAAACGCAATGATATGACGTAATAGCTTAACCCAGGGACACTTTACCGCTCACATTAAGTTTTCACGCACAAGCGATGCATCTGGAGTGATTCACTTCGTGACCTTATTTGTGCCACCCGAATGCAATCGATGTGGAACACTCCTTTTGATCTATCAGCCCTTGATATGATTCGTTTCACCATGTCCCTTTTTTACATAGATATCGTCAGAGACCTAATTTCGTATGAAATTTGTATCTGCTCCAAAACTAGGATAACCAGTAACAAACCCATCATCTCTCACCAGGCCTATGGAAACAGCCGATGAAATTGCTGTTTCAGTAGTTTGGTTTTGTTACGTACGATTTCCCCATTTCACGGCTTCTAATGTAGTCTCTAATGCGGAGTTTGGTTTACGTTTAACGCGACCAATATCTAAGCTTTGTGCTAAGCCCGCTGACACTGCTCGGAGAGTTGTAACCGGTCTCGCTTGTTTTCTTGGGCATTGCAATACCTGAACACGGAGCTGTGACAAAATGGGGTGTTTTGTTATGGACAACCATGGTTTTAAGCCGCGTATGGAACAGATCATAAGAACGTACACGGACATCGTAATTGGTCTGACACACTTGAAACACACCAAAGCGAAAGTTTTTCTTGTAAATATTGCTTGGGTGTTCCTGTCGTCGCGTCTATCGTCGATGCCGGATATCGCTGTTAACGGCCGTAACGTCACGCAACTTTACAAAGACAAAACTGCCAACATTTAGGCGTACGAGCAATCGGTGACAGGCGAAAACACGACGGCATCAGTAACGTCTTGAAACACCTTGTTTGGCTTGACACGCACAGCCTTATCAAGTATTGTAGAATATATGTCATTCACGCAACTGTGACCGCAGGTAGAGGTATCAGGTGACCGCAGATCGCCGACAATGTCGGCAACGCAACACAACGCCAGTGCAAGACCCGAGATGCCATCTGACACGTTTTACCGAGAGTGTGTACGGATAAGGACCGTTACCACCTTTGCTAGCGTGGTATGCAGGAGCACGATCGGCTTGCATTTATTGTAATCCTGCGTAACTTCACATACCGGTGAAAGAGAGACCTAGTGCGTGTGAAATTTGCAGCCGGTGATTCGTGTTGTGTGTGAGCATATTGCTGAGCTTTATGACGTACGCAACGGCTGCAATCTTTTATCTTGCCGATATCTTTTAATATCACGACTTACGGCACTGCAAAACCACGCAAGTTTAGATTTGTCTTGAAGTGAAAACTGAATCGGAATCGAAATCTTTCTTGGGCTGGGTGAGGGAGATCATGCCACGTCCATCCCGTACGAAAAAGGACATAAAAAGGAGATGCAGGTGGCAGACTTGTCTTCGATTCCAATTATTTGAATTGGCTCAGGACCGGCTCACTGAAACCACATTCAGCTCAAGACTCAATGCCGTTCAAAATGTCTTGATTCAACTCGGATGGAAGTTTAAGTTATAATGTACAAGGCCTGGTGAATAATAAGAAAATGGTTGCAGTTATATTTAGCTATCAAATATATATTGTGCGGCTTTTCTCATGTGAAAGCTAACTTTCGGGCTTTAGTTATTCAGTGTAGTCCATTATAAAGTATTTGTAGTATCTGTATGTCAAAGACCTACCTGACAAGATTTTTCGGGAGCATGGTCACATAGGCCATAAGTCTGTCAGGTGTTTTAGGTCTTAAAGATCATTTAGAGAGTAGTCTTTCAATTGTTTACATTGCAGGGCAACTGTGCAGTTTCAGCTCGTCGCTATGGCACTTATCGTTATAATGCCAACCATTCTCTTTTCAAGCACAACTGCTGTCCAAGCAGGGTTGTAATTTTCTATTCACCGAAAGTGGTGCAAACCCAAGCTTTGAGCAAAGTCCCTCGAATTTATTCATTTATCTAATTATTTTCCGAATTTATCTCGCGGAACTACGCCTCTATTACCAAGACCTGAGAACCAGGCTTCCATGATGGTAGACTATCCACAGGGGGCAGAGGGCGAAAAAGAGAGACTCTTCAGAGCTCAATATCTTCGGCTGTGGTTGCGACACGTAATCTGCCCCTGGACCAATGGGAAATAGCCGCCGCATTGGCCGTTTGGACACCTTGGCGGCCACAGCGCCTTGCGTTCGTACCACAGTGACAGCTTTCTGTAGCCTTGTGCGACGCACGGGTGGAGTCGGTGCATAACACAGTTCGGCAGCGCCATGACAGCGCCATTCGCGCCGGTCCAACTCCGTTGAAATACCGTGCGGACGCCTCTCCTGGAGAAACCGTCGGTTCCTTAATGGTTACTGTCCCATGGTGTCAGCCGGAAGAGCAAGGGACGACAGGCAGTAGCAATGCCACCGTGCCATCGCTGCTGTGCTGTCTCTGAGGCAGCACTGCCAGCCGTGTGCAGCAATGGCCGCCAGCATCACAACTACAGCACCTAGCACCGCGCCTGGTCCTACCATTGGCCGCGCTGGTGACAGCCAGCTTTAGACGAATAACGACGCGACAGGCTCCATATGTCAAATATAGTAAAGATATACACCTTCTGACACAGGCTGCGGCAGAAGCACTTTTTTGTAATAACTCGCGACACGTTCCATGGCACATCGGCCGCATCTTTAGGCTATACATGTTTAATATATACATACATACGTATATATATATATATATATACATATATATATAGTGGCATATATATACATATATATATATATATATATATATATATATATATATATATATATATGTAAGTCCAAAGATCGTTCGTGCTCAATATTTTAATTGGTGGTCAGTGACCGTATTCAGTCTATTTTCTATTTCAACTCTGCTGAAGAGTTGGCGGCAAAAGGATTCGATCCTACACCGATATCACAGCGCTTGCATAGGCCTATGTTTTGCCTCATAGCTCGGAGGTGCCGCGGCGCACACTTTTGATCTCAGAAATAGAAAGAGAATTGTTCAAGCTTCATTTATATGCACTTTTTATGCACATATACGTTAAAAATTTAGAAAGCCGTGGGCCTGAAAAAGAACATTTAGCATGGGACTGTGAGGGACATTCATTAAATGTGTGCCGTTACGGCCATATTTTTTATTATACTTTGGGCCCTCTCCCTCCCCTTCCCTCCGGCTCTGTATCAGTACAGTTTACCTGCGTCTGCAAGCGGTGCATTACTGTCACTCCCCTTCCCATCCGGCTGAACTGTCGTCACCACCAAGCCTGCTGCTGGCTACCTTGCTGCCACTGTGTGTTAGCTTATAACTGTCATGGGATGTAATCAAGGCGGTAGGCAGAAGGCACTAAACACCTGGCGGCCAGCTTTGCAGGCATTTAAAGGCATGATTTTTACGCTTTCCACATTTCGCATCTACCTGCAGAGAGGGTCAGTCACGGCCTTCCGCACTGAACTCCTACCAGGCCGTGGAGATAGCTCTGCTGGGTCTGACATTTGTTCTGCAGACATCTGTGTGCGCATCGAAGTATTAATGATACCCGATGGTAAATGACCAATTTTTTTGTGCGACGGTCGCAAAGTTGATGATGGAAAGAAATTCCTCTAATGTCAACATATGCGGTTAACAAGATGCTATAACATATTGTCTTTGCGCTACTGGTGCTTTACGACGCATTCAGCGACTAAGGCTGTATGGCGTCGTCTACTTTTCACCCCGGCAAGAAAGGAGGGTATTATTACATATTGGTGTTCATCGGCCAAAACATTTTTCAAAGCCAAAGCACACTCAAAAGAGAAAATAAAATCAGTGACAAGAAATCAGACACCTACCAGAAATGAGGGCTGGCCTTTTAGCTTACATCCCTGTACATTCGCAAAACGTATGCCATAGGTTTGTATGCGCGCGCGTAACGTATGCTATGTCGGCCATTATCTGACAAAAGATAATTTTTCAGCGCATTTGTTTCAGAAGAGAATTGTAGCGTGAGGGGCTGTATTGCATGGGGCATTTTCTTTACGCCAATATCTGAGTGCTATAAACAAACGCCAGAGTGAGCGATAACACACGCGTTCCTGCCCTCGTTCCATGTCACCCTCACTTCGCGTTGGTTGCTCTATTCAAATCTTCTACCTATTTCTCTGGAGCGTCAACTCAACGCGGTAGATGTGGTTCTGTTTGGCAACGTAGCTCGAGCATTGGCAACACATCGTCGACACGTGAAATCTGCTGTCATCCGAGGTATGCACAAACTAGCCAGTTAGGCGTGTTGCTTAACCAATGGATCATAAAACTCAATGTCTTGGTGAAAGCTTGAAAGGGTCAAGTTACCTGGACGAACCAGAGCTTCTAAATATTTTGTCGGGTCGACAGAAAACTGCTTTGGAGCAAAACATAAATGTCTTGGTTAATTTTATTCATTAGCTGAGCCATGGATTGTATCGTATGGTTATCATGTTATTAATGCATCTTATTTTTGCTGGGATATGAGGAGCACTTTCACATGGGAGCTCCCGGGGCCAATGCCACCCTTCCCCATTATCAACTTGCCGTTATTACACACTTGCCGCATTTTGTATGCAATGTTATGAGCGCATATCAATGATGGCAGTAAACACTCGACTCTGACGCGAAAAAACAAGTGGAACGAGTTAACACAACGCTGTTTTACACATTGCAATAAATTTCGTGCGTCCGTGGTGAAATAAACCCACTTTTAGGAACAAACATAGACTTTCCTCTGTCGTCCAATGTTGAAATCCTTCACATAGTTATATAGAGTGAAATACAAGGGCATTACAAGGTTATGGCTGACCATGTGGCTACGTCACGGCAGCGCAAACATGACCCCGGTGTTGCGGATCGACTGCGTTGCCACCGTCTTGAATTCTTGGTGAACACTTGCTTGATAAAATTAAGTCAGATCCTTTGCGCCTGATTTTTCGGCATTATTTATTATACTTATTTCTAATAATATTTATTTCGGTTTATTTTAGCAGAATCATATCGTCTAGCCAGTATTTTCTGGTATTTTGATGATTGCTTACTCAACATCAGAACTTTGAGCTCATAACACAATTATTCATCCAGTTCCGAACAGAAGCCCAGTCGGCAGCGGGTGGCCTCCTTGTCGCTCCACGGATGGCTTGCATCTCTCCTGGTCATATTGAGGACTCCGACATGGCATCAGCCCGCTGCATGTTCAAAGTCGGATGGGGTGCAGGCGCCTTACAGTCATGGACTCCAATTACCAGCTGAACGCGGTGCTACAAATGTCCGCCTACATGAAGCCAAAAATGAGCTGTGATGTCCAAAGCCAAACAAGAAGACAAAGTAGGCTGATAGTTATAGGCCGCATGCGTCTCGCAATGTTTTAAGCAAGAAGCACTCTGGTCTCCTTAAGCTGTTGGCTGTGTGCATAGTCTTCTCATGCGGTCTGCCCAGCTACAAGCATTCTGCTGGTATAGCCAGCGATACCGTACCCATTTCCCCGGTACGGCGCCTTTTGCCAAGGGGTCATGGTGGGCCATAAGCATAGAAACGTTTCAAAAAGTGGGAGAGGAGCCAGGCTCAGGGTACACTTCAGGAACTTTTGCTGGGAGGCCAAGCCCATTCCCAGGGGGGGGGGGGGGGGAGAGAGAAAGAGACAGAGGCTCTTGTCCGCTCTTTATTCACATGACAGATTTTGGAAATAATCATTTGAGCCCTACTTCCGTCCGCCGTCGGCGGCCACTGCTCTGGTCCGGCCGTCCCACGCATGGCAACCAAAGTTATCGTTAGAATATCTCATGGCATAGATAAAGTCATGGGTGCCCTCAAGGAACAGGTTGAGTTGAGCATCTACATATTTTGAGACGTTGTAGGCATATGTACTGGTAGGGCTGAACGTTTGCGAAATGTTGGGTAGATATCCCAATGGATATTCCACGGTAACAAAGCCTGCATTTTTTAAGTCATTGCTTAGTTTCATTCACACCTCGTTTCCAATTAAAAGTCAGAGGGACAAATTGACATTTACGGTTTTCTTAAACCTCACCCTGATTCGTCGTTTTCATAGAGCGGACTGATAGGGATGTCAAATATTGCACTCGACATTTGCCTTCTAATTGCTGAACTTGTCCTTCCTCACAGCAGGGCCTCGGCCTCACAGTTACTTCCTCATAGCAAGTCCTATCCTGGCCCCTGGTGCTACCTAAAATAAAAAATCAAAACATCGTTTGGCAATGAGTATACCAAGATACTTACCAAAAGACTGGCTGATACACGCCACAGATCACCATCGGCGCCCACATACAGAAGCGTCGCGTACCAACAAAGTATTAGCGCACTCCCATGTCCAATGTGGCTTTCATATGCCACATGTCACACTGTTTTCCGTATTTTAACTTTTCGTGATGTTTGTTCCATGCACTAGAGATTTATAAGGAGCATCGTAGAAGTGTTGACACCAATATATACCGGCAACAGTAGAATCAAATCGGACGAGACTCCAAACACTAAAAACTTCCATGACAAGATCAGCCATAAGCATGATCAACGGCACACTGAGAATCTCGTCGATGCTATGCAGGATAAAGTTTCACCCAGTGTATAAACAGAAAATTGCGCAGCATCAGCCAAACATGACATGCTCACAAGACGTGGTGGATTCAGGTGATGTGTCTCCAAAAAGCAGCATAGGTTCTCAGGATTCTTCATAACTATCGGCAAAACAAAGTATCTATCCGCATGGACCTGGTAGGGAATTGGCAGAAAAATGGTAAGACCACAGCATGCTTCATATTCAGTTGGCTACTATTAACTCCTGCAATCTGTCCCTAGGGTATAGGAGCGCTTTCTCAATCCCACCTACAGAAGTGCCCCTGGAGTGGAAAATCTCTCCAGACTGGTCGACTTTACTTCAATCACCTAGCCTTCACGGAGTCATCAATCAGCTCATCGCCCTTTCCAATACCTCACCGCTCCGGACTGCTCGCCGACAAGCGATACCGGAAACTGACGGATTATTTTAGCACGCACTTCCCACCAAGGAATGTGGCTGGCTGGTGACTTTCTAAGGAGTTCTGAACCGGCACGTGTGCTCTTTTACTTCATTGCATCCTTGCAAGGCTACCTGAAAGCAGCGATTGACAGTTAAGGCTAGGTGAGGTTTGGCAAAAAATGCATTACATTTAGCCTTCTCACCCCCCACGTTGAGAGGCATTGATGTTCGACACAAATGCAACTGCGCATTGTTCAGCACCGTGAGACGACTGTCCAAACTAGCAAAAAGCTCGTTTCTGAAGTGCAAGTGCCAAATGAATCGTGAGGTCCTGCGCCTCGGAGCAGTCCGACTCGGCGGTCGGGGTCGGGCCGTCGCCTTCTCCCCTTGACCACCACACGAGGGAGGGCGCCTCCTGTGCACGGCGTGTCGCGAAGTGCGCCACGGTCCGGCCGGGGCGGCGTCCCCCTGTCTGCATACCACCGACGCCGACCCCATAGAATCACAGTTATTTCTGGCGTGGGAGGGAAGCTTTCTCGGTCGCCCTCAACCACCCGGAGGGTGAAAGACATGCCTGAGCTTTGTCAGCTGCGCATTCTAAAACCATTATCACAGATTAAATGACATGAAAATGTTGCAATAATCATAAATCCAAGTACGCCACTAATATTTCAGCCTTTTGCAAGCTATGAGTTCGAATAAAAAAGCGCATTAATACAAAACGCAGCAAAATTACCAGCTGGACGAGGTGCTGCAAATGCATGCCTACATGAAGCCAAAAATAACTTATGAGGTTGAAAACCGAACAAGAAGGCAAAGTATATTGATAGCTGTAGGCCGCATGCGTCTCGCAATGTTTTAAGCAAGAAGCACTCTGGTCTCCTGAAGCTGTTGACTGTGTGCATAGTCTTCTCATGCGGTCTGCTCAGTTACAAGCATTCTGCTTGCATGGGAAGCGATATCGCACCCAATTCCCCGGCACGGCGCCTTTTGCCAAAGGGTCATTGTGGACCATAAGCGTAAGAACGTTTCAAAAAGTGGGGGAGGGGACAGTCTCAGGGTACACCTCAGGAATCTTTCTGGGAAGCAAGTCCGGTGCCCCGGGGGGCGGGGGGGGGGGGGGAGAAAGAGACGGAGGCTCTTGTTCGCTCTTTATTCACATGACAGATTTTGGAAATAATTATTTGGGCCCTGTTTCCGTGCGCAGTCTGCGGCCACTACCCTGGTCCGACCGTCCAAAGCATGACTGAGTGTGCACTGATCGTATGGCTGCTTTGCTACATGTTTATGGATCAGAATTGCTACTGATTGGCGTGTAAAATATAACTTGGACATCTGCTGCAGTGCGTTTTCCAAGCTATCTTCCCTTACACCGCACCAACGCAAAAAAGCAGCTGTCGGGAAATTACTTGTCTTAGGCATAAAATGGTCCAGCCGACACTCGATTGCCCCTCATTCAACGGAGCTGACTTGAACTGTTTTTGTTTGTAGGCAGGGGCGTAGCCAAAACCTTGCTTGGGGGGCACAGGGTTGATAAAAGCCCCCTGATGGTCACCCCAGAGAATAATCGCCGGATGTAGCTTACTCGTGAAGAATGGGCATGGTTTTTCATGTTATTGTTATTTCTTCCCCGTAACCAGAACAAACAGAGGCGAGAAACTACCGCGAGGTCAATTTTGTTTGTATTTTTAAGTGAATAAACTGCGGAATCAGACATTAAACGATTGCATGGAATAAATGATCGGCGCTCTTAAGGTGTAAATAGTTCAGTGAACTCATTCTAAACCGATATACTACAGAAGGTCTGTCAGAATTTTTATCTCTGTTCTACAGACAGATTGATGGTCCCGCGAAGATTGATTGTAAATCGCTGCCATCGGTCGCAGACCATGTCGGTCAACAATAAACCGCGAACGCCTTAAGCGATTCGAATCCACCGCGTCCGGGTGAGTGTAATGGAATGCAAACACTCAAACCAGGCGAGCCAACAGGACAACAAATTTTTGCCAATGGTAGTGTTAAACCTTCTGATTACGAATGTGTATGTTGTTAAAGAGAGTATGCTACCTTTAAGTACTCACTTATTGGCAGATCAGACGCCTGCAATTTGAACAATAGTGCCAGTTTCCTCGAAATTATTCTGAATAGCTCAGAATTTCTATTTGAATCAGCCGGTCAGGGGTGGTGAAACCTGCCGACTTGGTGGATAAGGTCGGCGACAAAAAAATCATTTATTCACGCAAAGCCTGGTGCCAAAAATGTTTTTGGACAGCAAATTTTGGTGACAGCCGAGACGACAAAATACAGCACATTTTGTAAAACATAAGATTATGTCTCCATACATAGATATTATGCCTCGTGGTAATAAATTTCGCCACACAACACAAGCAAACGATTCTGTTAAGGCTCCTTACCGTACTCTACATCACCCTTGTGTCTTTGCTCAGTTTCATTCCAACCTAGCGACAAAAATATCCTATGATTTGTAGTTGGTCAGCCGACTCGGTGATAGGTCGGCGACAAGTGAGGGCATTTCCTATGGCCCGGCCGGTCGGCCGACTCGCTATTTTTATCAGCCGGCTCTCAGTGTCCCAAACTTTTCAGCATAACATACTGAAAAATATCTAGATATGGGGATTTTTTTCTGGCTGCAGCGCCGTGTTTCAATTGTGGTGCGACTGACATGAAGTGGACAGTGAATTTCAATGCACTGCAACTTTGCAAGTGGCATTCGCATTGCATATAATTTTGCTTTGTTATAAAGGAGCATATGTCCTAGCATTCAAAGTATGTTTAGAACGTGATGCACTGGTATGATACGTGTCACGCACTCAACAGCCAGGGGAAATGACACATACGACGTGGGCGACATGTAAAATTGCGTTCGGCAATTGCATGTAAAATTCATCGGCGCATATTCGACTACTGCTCTAAGGCGAAGGCACCAAGGGCAACTGGGACGAAAACTGAGCGATCATGAGTGCCGCGGGGGCCAACGAAGTGGCTTCCGTCAACAAGTATAGGATCCTCAAAGCTTGCAAAAAAAGACCAACGGGGTGGGCCCCTAAACGAAAACGTGGAAAAGTGAATCATGCGAGTGAATATCATGCAGAGGTGGTTCAAGACCGTGGAGATCACAGAGGGGTGGGTACAAAGTGTGAAGATCGCTCATAGGTGGATCTAGTGCGCAGAAATTGTAGGACATCGATCATGTAGTGTCACGTAAAAAGTACTGGTCTTGATAAGCCCATCACTTAGCAGAAAACAACAACAAAAATGCGAACGCAGAAAGTTAGGAGCAACATACAGCAATATCCCACACCACCGACGAGCAGGAAGCCGCCAGTTACTGAAGGTAAACACCAGCAGGCTACCCACAGATTGCATGTTGTAAGACTAACAGTTCATTACAGGATTTGTGATTGCACCAGTATTAAGCATATCTCTTGAACGGTGTCGCACAGATACGTTCAGTCTTACATTGAAGGGAAACTGTGCACGTGAAATAGGTTAGTTTCGATTCAAACACAATCCTGTGGAACATTTGCGACGCTCGTGGAGCTTGATAGAAAGACAGAAAAAGTAAGAAATGCAGACCCAATTTAACATTGTTGAAGAGCCTGTCGCGTACAAACTGACGGCATTCTCAAAATGTACTCTTTTTAACGCGACTACAACGGGTCAGAAGGCTAACATTGTATCTCATTTGTTCCACGCACCGTTCAAAAAGGTGCACGAGTACGTGTGTCACTTTTAGAGTGTCGCAACTTTATAAATACTTATATATTCAAAACCATGCTACACCATCATGTCACCAAAGAGATACAAGTAGGACCATACATCTTACATGTTTTACACGAAACTCTTCACCTCTCCACCGCCTTTCCATTCGACGTGCACACCCAGCTTTGCATGTACATGCACACGGCGGCCTTACCATGGGAATGCGAGAGCCATTAGTAGCATGAGTGACCCCGCCCTTCATAACGCCTGGTATATAAGACCACGGGGCCATGCAAAGAGCATCAGTCACCCACCAGACAACACTCAGAGCACCATGAAGGTGAGGTCAACTGACAGGTTAAGGCAACACAGCGATACATGTTCGATTATACGGTATTTGGTCCAATAGCAGAGTGGTCGTCATTTGCACTATCTAAAAGTATCTTATACATTACGTTATATCATTTCAGATCTTCATTCTCGCCGCTGTCCTGTCGGTGGCTGCGGCCCAAAGCTACGGTAAGGCACCCGTCCCACGCTACGCTTCGGCTAATGCGCCACGCTACGCTCCTGCTCCGGCGTCAAGCCACGCACCGGCTCCGTCGTACGGCCGGGAGCCTTCCTACGCCTCGTCGTACCAGGAGCCGCGCTACTACGACCAGCCGTACCAGTTTGCGTACGCCGTCAACGACCATTACAGCGGATCAGTGTTCTCCCAGAACGAGAACAGCGATACCAAGATCGTACAGGGCTACTACTCGGTCAACCTGCCAGACGGCCGAGTCCAGCACGTCAAGTACACTGCTGACAACCAGGGCTACGGCGGCTACAACGCCGAGGTCACCTACGACGGCGAGGCCCAGTACCCCGAGCGGGCCAGCTACGCCCCAGCCCGCTCCTACGCTCCTGCCGCTCCCTCTTACAAGGCTCCTCTTGCTTACCAACCGGTTCGCTCCTATCAGCCTGCCACCTCTTACAAACCAGCTCCCTCTTACCGGCCTGCTGCTCCCTATTACACACCTGCTCGCTCTTACCGGCCTACTGCTGTCTCTTACAAGCCCGCTCAGTCTTACGGAGCTCCTTCCCAATCGTATTAGCAAGAGTCCACAACTCACACAAGTGTGCGTTTATATCTTATTGTTTTCCCGTTTAAATGTGTGTTCTACGTCTTTGATGTAATGCATTGCATAAAATAAACTGTTCGTACTTTAAAAATCAATTATATGAAGCAAACCAAGCAAATCGGACCGGGGAACAAAACATCGTCGCAATTAGGTTGCACACGGCGGGCAGGAGGATAGCGACTGAACAAACGCCTCCATAACACTCGTGATGTATGATCCTGAAGCAGTAGTGAACTGCGACCTACACGCTGGGCGACATTGTGTTAAATCCTTAACACTGGATCTCTGAGGCAAAGAACAAAATGCCATTAGATTGTTGAAGGGATGCGTGTCACTATCCCCAGTAATGGTTAGATCCGAGCCCTGGATCACTCCAGTTGTAATACAGCCGTGATATAACAGATAATTACAGTTGGGGCAAAAAGCAAATCAGCAAGAACATTTCAAATGTTGGTTTTTTGTTAGGAGTTGGAAAGCTGCGTTGTAAACCAATAATTTTCACTTGCTATCCGGGGAAATCCGAACACTTTTGGCAGAGATCTCAAATCATACCACATAGTTACCATAGCTTGCTGCAACCAATACCATGCCGGCTCGAAGTTTTCTATCAATCACATATTGCGGATGAATATATTCGTTCCGTAAACCCGCCTGAGTGTTTCAGTTTTCCACACCAGACCAAATGGTACATTTATGATAAAGACGGCAGACACCAATAAACAGGAAAAAACCGTTTAACGGTTCTCATGACCGTCGACTATGTGGGCAAAGAGATGCTCAATCTTACAACTAGTAGCCCGTGACTTTGAGCGCCCTTGATAACATAAAGAAAGGCCCTCAGCTATGGTATTTCGGTATGCTGAGATCAAAATTGTTATGCTGAGCAACCAAGATAGCACCAGGAGTTGGCACTGGTGTACTCATCTGTTGACGAAGCACAGCTGAAAATACCCAGTACCGCCAATGTCATCTTGTTTAGCATCACAACATATTTTAACCAGTACCTGCTGGCATACGAAAGGCCATTAACTCAGTATGAGGACACTGAAATCGTATCTAAACATACACATATCCCGGCCGTAGCATGCTATTTCCGTATCGTGTCTACTACGACGCGTTACGTGGTCAACGTGGTCGACCACTGATATGTGTGTGCACTTTCTGCAGATAAAAAGGTATAGTCACGGCGCCGGCTCAAAATAAGCATCCGGGGCAGGTATTTCGACCCAGTGCACAGTGCACTTATAACAGAGGGTTTAAGTTTTAGCTTTTAACACCGGCTGACAACTAACTTGCCGTATTCAGGTCGCTTTCCAGAAAGGACGACAACCGAAGAGATCGCAAAGGCTTAACGAGCACGCGTTTACGGCACACTTATCTTGAAGTACTGTTCCGAAAAACCCACGCGAACATTGCTCTGCGGCGGACATGCGGACAACGATGCAAAAGTAATTCACTATGTTTGAACGTTGTGCCAGACATTTTCATCTCTGTATTCCGTGATGATTCCATCACATCCAACGGGAATCTTAAAAGAGGTGGTGTAGATAAATGATATGGCGGGATTTGTTGTAAGCCATTCTGATCTTGGGGCAATATCGCGGGCACAAGCCACTTTAAACTAAATTTGTTGCTGTTACGTTCTTCCACGATTAGGTTGATCATAGCTCAGGGTATAATCATGCCCTCATGAGCGGAGTTCAAAGAATCCCTTCTATACCATTGCTGTTTGCGTACCTGCTCATTTGGACCCTCACTATAGTCTCCACGCGAAGGCTTTGCACAATAAATGCAGTTTAATGGGAAATTGTTTGCTTTGTTCACAGCCGGTGTCATGGAAAAACACAAATCGGTTCATAACAGCCCAGTATCTAACGATCAGTGGCGGCAACTATATGCGCCACAAGTGAACAAGTTTGCGGCAAACAAGATTAAAACAAGCACCTGCATTTGAAAGCGCAAAACAGCTTATAACCAACACGAAGATGTTTGACCGCAGCATGTGTTTCCAGAATGCGCTCTGAACGGGAAACGTACCGCACCAAACTTTGTGCGCCTGTACGGAATTAAATAGCCTAACTTTTGATATGAGACAAATAAGTACACCTTGTTAGGTCACTGACCTATTGGAAGACAAACCATGCCTGTCAGCGAAGGCAATTCCTTGGGACTTGGGATTCGCTCATCCTGATGCGACTACAAAGAATTAGACGGGTGAACACATCGCTGAGATGGCCTCCCATACACTTCGGCAATTAAACATAAGATCATGACCAATTCATTTGACCTTGGTTCAGGTATGAGGCCTACACCAAGGTCAAAACCAAACATACCAAACTTTTAACGTAGCACATGGTTGATGAAGTTGTTACTGACGACCGTTTTGATGATTTTGATGTAGGGACGTCAATGCATCTTATTTGGACTTCGGGAAGGTCAGAGGAGGGCACTGAACCAAAATGATCCCGCTCAGCCGTTTGATGTTTGCATCATGCCCCTAGCGGAATGTTCACGACCATTCGACTTAAAAACAAAAACAATCTTGTACCATTATGATGACATTGACAATCATAAGGTCATAGAAGACCACTTATCTGAGCAGAACACTTTGACCTTTTCCGTACCAGAGGTATCTGGGCTAAAGGTGGTCGCATGAGGTCTGAGAGCACCTCGGCCACCGACTTTGATTTTAGCACTGTCTGACCTTATTCGATTCATGGGAAATGACTTAGGTACTCAAAATTTGACATAAGTGGGCGCAAACACAGACCTACCTTCTTTGCGAATTCGGCATATCAGATTCTCTTACTTTTTGATATATCAGGGAGTAAAATTGCCCCACCCCCCAGTGTCGCATTCAACCAGTCGCCTTGACAAGTGTTAACATTACTGAGTATAAATAGGGTATAATCGCGTAAGTAATGTACACAAAGTGTGCTAAAATCTGAGTATGGCGTGTTGTTACATAATTTTGTTCTCGCCGCCATGCTGTCACTGCCTGTTGCTGACAGCGAGGACCCAGCCCAGCCCAGGGGTAAGCCCCGACCTTGCACGACCCTAACCTACTTATCCTAACCCTACTTCGCCCATGAGTTCGCTGCGCACTGTAGTGCCGAGGGCCGCAGTACCACGCCCAGCAGCGTCAGTTTGTCTCACACGGCAGGCAACGAAGGCTACGCAGGCAACGCCCAGGGCACCTACATCCTCATTGGTCATCATCAGGTCATCAACATCACCATTGTCTTACACGGCAGGCAACGAAGGCAGACAACGCCTAGGTCGCCTAAGTCCGCGGATGGGAATGGGGGAGGGGGGGGGGGGGGGGAGCAGAACCAGCACACAGGCCAGCTACTCAGGCACTACCCAGCTCGTCCAGCCAGCCGGCGTGCACGGCGACATCGGCCACTCCTCCCTGGACAATGCATTCGTGCGGCGTCTCGGCCCATATGTCCCACACGGCGTACTTTTATACCCGTCATGGACACGTGCACTGATGCACAAACTACGTGTATCGTTAGTTCGGTGCAACTCAATAATAACTGAACATAACAGAGAAGGACATTCCGCATCATGCTTTGACGCAAAATATTACTC
>NW_023596461.1:18170496-18184674 GCF_011947565.3 Pollicipes pollicipes | reverse complement strand
ACCAAGAGCACCATGAAGGTGAGGTCAACTGAGAGGTGAAGACAACACAGCACTGCGTGTTTGATTATACGAAATAAAGTCCAATATCAGGTGGTCTTCATTTGTACTATCAAGAGCGTGTTACATGGTACGTTATATCATTTCAGATCTTCGTTTCTCGCCGCTGTCCTGTCGGTGGCTGCGGCCCAAAGCTACGGCAAGGCACCCGCCCCACGCTACGCTTCGGCTCCGGCGCCACGCTTCGCTCCTGCTCCGGCGCCAAGCCACGCACCGGCTCCGTCGTACGCCCGGGCGCCCTCCTACGCCCCGTCGTACCAGGAACCGCGAACTACGCCCAGCCGTACCAGTTTGCGTACGCCGTCAACGACCATACAGCGGATCAGTGTTCTCCCAGAACGAGAACAGCGACACCAAGGTCGTACAGGGCTACTACTCGGTCAACCTGCCCGACGGCCGGGTTCAGCACGTCATACACGGGTGACAACCAGCTACGGCGGCTACAACGCCGAGGTCACCTACGTCGCGAGGCCCAGTACCCCGCGGGCCAGCTACGCCCCAGCCCGCTCCTACGCTCCTGCCGCTCCCTCTTACAAGGCTCCCCTGCTTACCAACCGGTTCGCTCCTATCAGCCTGCCCCCTCTTACAGACCAGCTCCCTCTTACCGGCCTGCTGCTCCCTCTTACACACCTGCTCGTTCTTATCGGCCTACTGCTGCCTCTCACAAGCCCGCTCAGTCTTTCGGAGCTCCTTCCCAATCGTATTAGCAAGAGTCCACAACTTACTTAAGTGTGTTTCATATCTTATTGTTTTCTCGTTTAAATGTGTGTTCTGCGTCTTTGGTAATGCATTGCATAAAATAAACTGTTCGTACTTTAAAAATCAATTATATGAAACAAACCAAGCAACTCGGACCGGGGAACAAACAGCTTTCAAACAGCAAACAGCAAAAGCTTTCATACCATCTATCGCACACTATTTTTGCTAGCATAACACACACGTTGGGAAACGCAAAGCAAATGAAAATGATTGTTTCATAGTGGAGAGGGAGTCCAGTGTCATTGATCTCTTCGGAGTGTCCACTCCAACTAAAAAGTACAGAGCAACTCGAAATGATTTTTGAGGAAACTTGCGTTGCTGACTAAATGGGACACCGCTGATTTAACTGTGAGCGAACGCAAGAAGAACAAGATGTCATACTCATGCCCACCATGGCATCTACTGGCTGGCTTTTGAACACCATTTGTACGAGCGCACTTTTCTCGCTCGTATTGCCATTAGTGTAGCACTAAACACTCTGAATGGCATTCGGTCAATCTTGGACTTGGGCCCCGCCCTCCGCAATGGGCGGTCGCATACCAACAGTGCAATAATCCGTGTGCGCGAGTGAAAGAGAATACAAGCCCCACAGTTATCTATTGACCAATGCTTTTACATTAATGATTCTGACATGTGCGTTTCATGTTTACATTGGGGATGTCTGCTTCGTATCATATTCGGGTCTTACGTCAACTGTACAGCGAACTGTAACAGCTGGGAATGGAAACACCGGTAGCCCGTCCGGCCAGAGAAGAAAGGCACTTTTCATAGCCGGTCGCCATATTTCAGATAACTGTATTGTGACCGGGCTTACCCTTTGTGGGCATCCGGAACTGACCTTTAAGAAGCGAGGGACCAACAAAAAGCACCCACTTGGTGCCTCCAAGCCCAGCGTTTACTGGATACCAGTGCCAAGCCTCGGTCATAGTGCAAGCCATTATGACTGCGAGTAACACAGCTTTTACAGGTAAGTGCCACAAAAATGTCTGTATGTCTATTGGCACAGAAGCACATGTTCATTACCTGCATTGCCGCTTCGTCCGACATCGACAGGACAAAGTACTCCCAGCATTTTGCATCCAGTCCATACAATTCTACGTCATTTTTTGGTTCATTATAAACTGGCAAACAAATATAAGAGCCCGTGCAATTAACGACGTGCGTGCAATTATGAAATCATTTACGATTAACGTGCAATTATGAAATCATTTCTTATATTTTGTCTGGCAGGAACTCAATGTGTAAAAATCATGAATTGTCTATCAACAATCAAAAACGTAACAATGGCGGGTACTCCAAGGCATCCATACTTCGGCCCAATCCTCTTTTAATGTACATAAATGACTTCCCCTAAAATTAGCAGCAACATGATTTGTCTGTCTTACGCTGATGGTACTGCGATTGTTTTCAAAAATAAAAGTTTTGTCGAACTTCAAACAATTTCAATACGCTTTTGCTTCTAAGGACTTCTTGGTTTTACTGCTAATTTTCTCCCACCTGAAATTATCAAAAAACATTCACACGGCCATTACACAACCCTTTCTTCGCCATTCCGACCTAAATGTGCAACCGATAATTCACCTATTGAAGAGAAAAAGAAATTACATACCTTGGTGTAATTCATTGACAAATATCTTAAGTATACAAGCCGCACTAATTTTGTTGCAGGCATAGTAAGTAGAAATTTTGGAATAATAAGTAGGGTTAGGTACTTTATTGATAAAAACAACGTCACATCTACTCTATAACACTTTGATTCTTCCTTATCTAAATTGCTGCTGCTTGGTTTGGGGCATAAATTATGCTCCTCAACTAGATCGGTTGGTAATTTTGCAAAAAAGGGCTGTGCGTCTCATAGAAAGTGTGTATCCTCCACAAAGCCCAGAGCCAATCTTTAAACGATACAAAATTTTGAAACTATCGGATACTGCTAAATCTCAAATGCTAATTGTGATGCACAAATTTTTAACTTCACAGCCCCCTGCATCATTTGATCTAATTTACAATCTCTATGAATCTAATGACATGGATATGAGGCGAGCAAAACATTTAGACCAACCTTTCTCTTATCGTAATTATAGACTATTTACAGCATCTTGCCTTGGCCCTAAGCTGTGGAACGAGCTGTGGAATCATTGTTTCATATTTTCCAAGAATAGCTAATATCCCTGTATCAAAAACCATCGTTAAGAACATCATACGCAAGCATTTCGTAAACACATATTAACGTAACCAACATATTTGAAGACATTGCCATCCTTGTGCTGTACATATCCAACACACTTCATATTTGACCTCCTCCATGTTTCATAATCAATTTCTGATATAAAGTCCTCCACATATACCCAAACTCACGGCGCTGGCTCCGGGAGCTCTCCCAGCAACAAGCTCTGCTTAGCTGGGTGAAATCCCTGGACATCCAGCTCAAAACCCAGCACAAAAATGACCAGGTAATTGCCCCCTCCGACTTGTGTGACTGTATAGCCCTTACTAACGCGGTGAATTGAGTGGTTGTAGATTATTGGGCGGTTATAGAGGGCTGTCATTAGCTGACTTTGGCTAATGACTTCTTTAAGCCTTTTCATCTATGATTTTTCCCTACCTATCACATAACACAATTCCTTCGGGTCTGCTCCACCTCTTCGCCTGTTTTTTTACGTTTGTTTCATCTTCCTAGCTGGGAGTGCCGCGACTTGATTTTATGTTTTCTGGTGTTAACGTACGGTTTACTGCGTCGCTGGGATTGAGGGAGGGGCACTCCTGGTTACCTGTTTTTGGGTAACGGCGTAGAAAAAAAAGACTCCCACTAACATTACAACTAATCAGTGCTAACCACTACCTCACCACCTCAATATCTTCGGCGGAACACCTGATTACTCCAGAGCTCTGGCATACGACATGCACACCCTACATACACGTATACACGACGGCCCCACCATGGGAATGCAAGGGTTATTAGCAGCACGAGTGGCCCCGCCCCTCACAACGGCTCGTGAAGACCACGTGGGCGATGAGAGAAATCAGTCACCCACCGGACCACACTAAGAACACCATGAAGGTGGGACCAGCTGAGAGACCAAGACTACACGGCACTGCATGCCTGACCATGAAATGTGCAGCCCAATATCAAGGTGATTGCCATTTGCACTGCTTTAAGAGTATGCCATGCATTTCGCTACCTCATTTCAGATCTTTGTTGTCGCCGCTGTTCTGTCGGTGGCCGCGGCCCAAAGCTACAGCCAGGCACCCGCCTCACGCCACGCTCCTGCTCCGGCGCAAAGCCACGCCCCTGATCCGCCGTAGGGCCGGGCGCCTTCCTACGCATCGTCGTACCAGAAGACGCGGTACTACGCCCAGCCGTACCAGTTTGTGTGCGCCGCCAACGACCATTACAGCGGCTCAGTGTTCTCCCAAAACGAGCACAGCGGCACCAAAGTTGTACATCGCTACTACTCGGTTGACCTGCCCGACGGCCGGGTCCAGCACGTGAACTATACTGCTGACAGCCAGGGCTACGGCGGCTACAACGCCGAGGTCACCTACGACGGGGATGCCCAGCATCCCCAGCAGGGCAGCTACGCCCCAGCCCGATCATACGCTTCTGCCCCTCCCTCTTACAAGGCTGCTTTCTCTTACCAGCCGGCCCGCCCTTTCCAGCCAACTCCCTCTTATAAACCTGCTCGTTCCTACAATTCCGCTCCCTCTTGCACGCCTACTGCTCCCTCTTACAAGCCCACTGTATCTTACGGAGCTCCTTCCCAGTCGTATTAGGAAGCATCGAAAGAAGAGGAAAGTGGTCGTAACACATTGTTCCCTCGTTTGTGTGTATTCTACACCTATTGTGCAAGGCATCAAATAGTAAATATACTGTTACGTACGTGATTTAGCAACTTAATGAAGAAAGGAGGCAGCTCGGATCGGCTGACAAATAACTCGCCGTATTCAGGTCGCTTTCCAGAAATGACAACAACCGAAGAGATCGCAAGGGCTTAACGAGCACGCATTTACGGTACACTTATCTTGAAGTGCTGTCCCGAAAAAGCCACGCGAACGTTGCTCTGCGGCGGACATGCGGACAACGATGCAGAAGTAATTCACTATGGTTGAACGATGTGCCTGACATTTTCATCTCTGTATTCCGTGATGATTCCATCACATCCAACGGGAATCTTAAAAGAGGTGGTGTAGATGAATGACATGGCGGCATTTGTTGTAAACCATACTGATTTTGGGGCAATATCGCGGCGCACAAGCCACTTTAAACTAAATTTGTTGCTGTTACGTTCTTCCACGATTAGGTTGACCATAGCTCAGGGTATAATTATGCCTTCATGAGCGGAGTTCAAAGAATTCCTTCTATACTATTACTGTTGACGTACCTGCTTCCTTGGACCCTCACTATGGTCTCCACGCGAAGGCTTTGCACAATTAATGGAGTTCAATGGGAAATAGTTTTGTTCACAGCCGGTGTCATGGAAAAGCACAAATTAGTTCATAACAGCCCAGTATCTATCAGTGGCGGTAACTTTATGCGCCACATGAGAATAAGTTTGCGGCAAACAAGGTTAAAACAAGCACCAGCATTTGAAAGCGCAAAACAACTTATAACCAACACGAAGATGTTTGACTGAAACATGTGTTTCCAGAATGACTTCTGGTTGGGCAACATTCCGCACCAAACTTTGTGCACCTGTACGGAATTAAATAGCCTAACTTTTGGTATGAGACAAATAAGTACGCCTTGTTAGGTCACTGATCTATTGAAAGGCAAATCATGCCTGTCAGCGAATGCAAATCCTTGGGACTAACTTGGGATCTATCTCTGGGGAGCTCTGGCATACCACTTACAAAACCAGCTTTGCATGCACATACACACATCAGTTTCACCATGAAAATGTGGGAGCGATTGGCAGACCGAGCGACTCCGCCCTCCACAACGACTCGTATATAAGACCGCGGGGCCGGGAACATAGCATCAGTCACCCACCGGAGCACACTAAGAGCACCATGCAGGTGAGGTCAGCTGAGAGGTGAAGACAGCACATCACTGCATGTTTGATTATAAAAGGTGCAGTCCAAGATCAGGATGGTTGCCATTTGTACTGCTTAAAGAGCATGTCATAAAACACTGTATGTCATTTCAGATCTTCGTTCTTGCCGCTGTTCTGTCGGTGGCTGCGACTCAAAGCTACGGCCAGGCACCCGCCCCACGCTACGCTCCTGCTCCGGCGCCAAGCCGCGCCCCGGCTCCGTCGTACGGCCAGGCGCCTTCCTATGCCCCGTCGTACCGGGAGCCCCGTTACTACGCCCAGCCGTACCAGTTTGCGTACGCCGTCAATGACCATTACAGCGGATCAGTGTTCTCCCAGAACGAGAACAGCGATACCAAGATCGTACAGGGCTACTACTCGGTCAACCTGCCAGACGGCCGAGTCCAGCACGTCAAGTACACTGCTGACAACCAGGGCTACGGCGGCTACAACGCCGAGGTCACCTACGACGGCGAGGCCCAGTACCCCGAGCGGGCCAGCTACGCCCCAGCCCGCTCCTACGCTCCTGCCGCTCCCTCTTACAAGGCTCCTCCTGCTTACCAACCGGTTCGCTCCTATCAGCCTGCCCCCTCTTACAAACCAGCTCCCTCTTACCGGCCTGCTGCTCCCTCTTACACACCTGGTCGTTCTTACCGGCCTACTGCTGTCTCTTTCAAGCCCGCTCAGTCTTACGGAGCTCCTTCCCAATCGTATTAACAAGAGTCCACGACTCAGTTAAGTGTGCGTTCATATCTTATTGTTTTCTCGTTTAAATGTGTGTTCTACGTCTTTGGTGCAATGCATTGCATAAAATAAACTGTTCGTACTTTAAAAATCAATTATATGAAACAAACCAAGCAACTCGGACCGGGGAACAAAACATCGTCGCAGCTAGGTTGCACATGCCGATCAGGAGGAAAGCGACTGAAAAAACACCTCCATAACACTCGTGATGTATGATACTGAGGCAGTGGTGAACTGCTCCTAGCACGCTGGCCGACATTGTGTTAAATCTTTAACACCGGATTTCTGAGGCAAAGAACAAAATACCATCAGATTGTTGAAGTGAGGCATGTCACTATCTCCAGTTATGGTTGGATCCGAGCCCTGGATCACTCCAGTTGTAATACAGCCATGATATAACAGATAATTACAGTTGGGGCAAACAGCATATCAGCAATAACATTTCAAATTTTGGTTTTTTGTTAAGAGTTGGAAAGATGCCTTGTATACCAATAATTTTCACTTGCTTTCGGGGCAAATCCGAACACTTTTGGCAGCGATCTCAAATCGTACGACATGGTTACCATCCCGAATGCTACCTTCCATAAAACGATTTACAGAAAGCGATGGCAATCACGGTAACATTACTTACGCATGGTACAGCTTGCTGTAATCAATACCATGTCGACCCGAAGTTTCCTATCAATCACATATTGCGGGTGAATATATTCGTCCCGCAAAGCCGCCTGAGTGTTTCAGTTTTCCACACCAGACCAAATGATACATTTATGATAAAGACGGCACACACCAATAAACAGGAAAAATCGTTACACGGTTCTCATGACCCTCAACTATGTGGGCAAAGAGATGTTCAATCTTACAACTAGGAGCCCGTGACTTTGAGCGCTCTTGATAACATATGGAAAGGCCCTCAGCTCTGGTATATCGGTATTCTGAGATCAAAATGCTTATGCTGAACAATCGAGATAGCAGGAGGAGTTGGCACTGGTGTACTCATCTGTTGACGAAGCACAGCTGAAAATACCCAGTACCGCCAATGTCATCTTGTTTAGCATCACAACATATTTTAAACAGTACCTGTTGGCATACGAAAGGCCATTAACTCAGTATGACGGCACTGCAATCATATCTAAGCATGCACATATGCCGGCCGTGGCATGCTATTTCCGTATTGTGTCTACTACGACGCGCTACGTGGTCAACATGGTCGACCACTGAAATCTGTGTGCACTTTCTGCAGATGAAAAGGTAAAATCACGGCGCCAGCTCAAAATAAGCATCCGGGGCAGGTTTTTCGACCCAATGCACAGTGCACTTTTAACAGAGGGCATAAGTGGACCATGCGAGTGAACATCGTGCAGAGGTGTTTAAAGAGCGTGAAGGTCGGGGGAGGTGGATCCAGAGGGTGAACATCGTTGGTAGGTTGACCTAGCGCGCAGAGACTGTAGGAGCCGGATCATGTAGTGTTAGGTAGAAAAGTGTCGATTTTAATTAGCACATTAGCTATAGGAAACACAAATGCGAGGAGAGCACGCTGGATGCAATATATTACGCCATCGACAACAAGGTAACCACGCGTTACCGGAGGCTTACTCAAATAGTTCACGTTGTTTGAGCAACAGCTCATTACACAATTGGTGTTTACGTCAGTGCTAAGCTTATCTCCCGCGAGATATCCTACCGATACGTTAAGTCTACATTAAAAGAAGACTACGCACGTGAAGTAGACTGTTTTTATCACATCGTTTCATTCAAGGTAAAAAAGTGGAGCAATTGCGAACTTGGCGGAGCTAGGTGGGAAGGCAGAACAAGTGGGAAAAATAGACCTACTGTAATGTTGAAAAAACTCACCAAGCCAAAACTGAAAGCATTCCCAGGGCGTTATATCATTTGTGACGAGACCTTAAGATAAGATAAGACCCAAGATACACCAGGATGTGAATCACTTTTAGAGTCAACCACCTTTAAAAAATGCTTCAAAAACATGGCAACCATAATAACATATAACAGAGATAAATATTACCACCTAGCTTAAATATTTCGCACGAAACTCTTCACCTCTATCACAGCTCTATCACACAACACACCCAGCTCTGCATGCACGTACACACGGCGGCCCCACCATGAGAACGTGAAGGCGATTAGCAGCACGAGCGACCCCGCCCTCCACAACGGCTCGTATATAAGCCCACCGGGCCAGGAACAAAGAGTCAGTCGCCCACCGAATCATACCAAGAGCACCATGAAGGTGAGGTCAACTGAGAGGTGAAGACAACACAGCACTGCATGTTTGATTATACGAGATTAAGTCCAATATCAGAGTGGTCTTCATTTGTACTATCAAGAGCGTGTTACACGGTACGTTATATTATTTCAGATCTTCATTCTCGCCGCTGTCCTGTCGGTGGCTGCGGCCCAAAGCTACGGCCAGGCCCCCGCCCCACGCTACGCCCAAGCTAAGACACCACGCTTCGCTCCTGCTCCGGCGCCAAACCACGCCCCGGCTCCGTTGTACGGCCGGGCGCCTTCCTACGCCAGGTCGTACCAGGAGCCGCGCTACTACGCCCAGCCGTACCAGTTTGCGTACGCCGTCAACGACCACTACAGCGGCTCAGTGTTCTCCCAGAACGAGAACAGCGACACCAAGGTCGTGCAGGGCTACTACTCGGTCAACCTGCCCGACGGCCGGGTCCAGCACGTCAAGTACACGGCTGACAACCAGGGTTACGGCGGCTACAACGCCGAGGTCACCTACGACGGCGAGGCCCAGTACCCCAGAGGGCCAGCTACGCCCCAGCCCGCTCCTACGCTCCTGCCGCCCCCTCCTACAAGGCTGCTCCCTCTTACCAGCCTGTTCGCCCCTTTCAGCCTGCCCCCTCTCACAAAACCAGCTCCCTCTTATCGCCCTGCCTTCTCCCTCGTACCAGCCGATTCGCTCTTATCGGCCTGCTGCCTCTTATACACCTGCTCGTTCCTACACGCCTGCTCGTTCTTACCGGCCTGCTGCTCCCTCTTACAAGCCGCTCAATCTTACGGAGCTCCTTCCCATTCGTATTAAGAAGCAGTCCATAACTGAATTAAGTGTATGCGTGTTGATATCTTATTGTTTTCTTGTTTAATTGTGTTCTACGTCTTTGGTGCAATGAACTGCATGTAATATACTGTTCCGTCCCTAAATTAGCAATAATGTGAACAAACCAAGGAACTCTGATCGGCCAACAAACAAATTGTAGTGCGCAGGTCGCGCATCGCAGGGACGATAGCGACTGAAGAAACACTTTTATAAAACTCGCGTTGTATGGTCCCCAAGCAGCGATGCCCTGCAGTTGTCACGCTGCCTGACATTGTGTTGAGTCCCTAATGCCGGATTACTGAGACAAAGTTCAAAATACAATCCGATTGCGGAACGAAGGCATGCAACTGCCTCTTGTAAGAAAGGGTTGGATTTAAGTCCCGTACCAAATATTCATCTCATCCACAGAACACACAAGCAACATCATTTCAAACACTGTTGGATTTTGTAAGATTTGAAAAGCTTCCTGGTAGCAAACAATTATTTGCTGGCTTGAGGGCAAATCAGAAAACCTTCGGACAAACCATACACAACCATGTGGCACACTAGGAACTATACATTACTAGACACGATCTGCGTTATAAAGTGGTACTTTCACAAGCTTTATATACCCATAGGGTAGCATACTGCAAGCAATATTATGTTGTCCAATTTTCGTATCAATCATAGCTGAAAAATGACCTCTATTCATGCCGTAGAATCCCATGTGTGCTCTAATTAACCAAAAAAGGAAAATGCGATGCGAGTAAGCGCCCCACCGGGTAAGCGCCCCTGGTATCGGGAGGGGGGGGGGGGCGGGAGGGGGGGGGGGCAGGCATGGCCGAGCAGCTCACCGATCGACACAAGCACCCCTGTAAAAAGTGGGACCGCCCCGAGGTGGTCATTTCCAGATCGTACTCGCAGTGGTGAGGGCACTTATGCGCCGTTAGATGTTTGCCAAAAATGTTTTCACTAGAAGTGATGCATTTTGTGTGAGAGTTGTGACGGCAAAGTGCAATAATGTCGATTCGTCAGAGTTTTTTGATCATTTATCCCCAGCTTGCTTCATCTGATGTCGGGAGGTGTTTGATTGCCGTGATTGTGGTATTTGTTTGGGAGGTGAAATTACCTAATACCAAGTCACCGCCTTTCCCTTCTTTTGGCATTTGATCGCCATGGCGGTGACTTCGATCACATACGTGGCTGATCTCCAGCTGGTCGATACCGTCGGTAAGCATGGATGGGTGGAGATCATATCATGACCCATTCGTCGAGCTGTTCAATTATATGTACAGAAATGTGAATAACTTTAAGAGTGTACCACCCTTCACGAATACTTCAAAAACATACTAAACCATTATTATATAGGCGACAGATGAACATGACCACCTATCTTCAATATTTTACACCAAATTCTTCACCTCTCAAGAGCTCCTCCATAAGACATGCACACCCCGCTTTGCATGCACGTACGCACGGCGGCCCCACCATGAGAATGTGAGGGTATTAACAGCACGAGCGGCCCCGCCCTCGTCAACGGCTTACATATAAGGCCACCGGACCGGGAACAGAGGATCGGTCACCCACCGGATCGCACCAAGAGCGCCATGAAGGTGAGGTCTGAGGTGAGGTCTACTGAAGGGCCAAGGTAAAATAGCACTGCATGCTTGACTTTACGAAATATGGTCCAATATCAGAGTGGTCGTCATTTGAACTGTCTACAAAGGCATTACACAGTACGTTATATCATTTCAGATCTTTGTTCTTGCCGCTGTCCTGCCGGTGGCTGCGGCCCAAATCTACGGTCAGGCCCCCGCCCCACGCCACGCCCCAGCTAAGACACCATGCTTCACTCCTGCTCCGGGGCTAAGCCACCCCCCGGCTCCGTCGTGCGGCCGGGCGCCCTCCTACGCCTCGTCGTACCAGGAGCCCAGTACTACGCCCAGCCGTACCAGTTTGTGTACGGTGTCAACGACCACTACAGCGGCTCAGTGTTCTCCCAGAACGAGAACAGGCGACACCAAGGTCGTACAGGGCTACTACTCGGTCAACCTGCCCGACGGCCGAGTCCAAGCACGTCAAGTACACGGCTGACAACCAGGGCTACGGCGGCTACAACGGCGAGGGTCACCCACAACGGCGAGGCCCAGTACCCCCGAGCCGGCCAGCTACGCCCCATCCCCCTCCTACTTTCCTACCGCTCCCTCTCACGAGGCTGCTCCCGCTCACGTTCGCTCCTATCAGCCTGCCACCTCCTACAAACCAGCCCCCCCCCCCTTCTTACCGTCCTGCTGCTCCCGCTTACGTTCGCTCCTATCAGCCTGCCACCTCCTACAAACCAGCCCCCCCCCCCCTCTTACCGTCCTGCTGCTCCTTTTTACACACCTGCTCGTTCTTACCGTCCTGCTGCTGTTCTGCTCTCTGCTGTCTTAACCGTCCTCTGCTGCCATATACGGTTATGCACTTCAAATAGCAGTTGCGTGAAACAAAACAAGGAACTCCGAATAAGCCAACAACGAGTCGTCGTATTTAGGTCGCGCATCGCAGGAAGGAAAAAACGACTGAAGAAACAAACAATAGTAGGTGTTTATACGTGACAAGCAGGTAGTCATAAATGACAGCAACTACACGCCAGCAGAGCTGCCCAGAGACTGCATGTTATATGTGCAACACATCATTACAGGATGTGTGTTTTGTTTCAAATGGTTCATTCGAACAAAATTCTCTGAAATACTTGTTTAATTCGTAAAAATCGTTGCGAAGACGCATGAAGTAAGAAAAGGAGGCACAGTATAAACTTTCAAGGCAAACTTATCTGCTCAAAATAGACAGCATTTTCAGAATTATACGTTGTGATGTGACCAACAAAAAAACCTTAAGACCAGAAGGCCGCCATTGTTTCTTGTCTGTAAAGCACACTGTTGAACAAGATGCACACAAAAGTGCATCACTTTCAGAGTGCACCACCTGTAGTGAACTGCTTAAAAAAGACGAAAGTATCAAAACATCAACAGTGATACTATGAGCTCTTGGCTTTAATATTTTGTACGGAACTTCACTTCTTCAAGATCTGCCAAACGACATGCACACATTGCTCTGCATGTACATACACTCGGTGACCCCACATGAGAATGTGAGGGGCATAAGCCGCAAGAGCGACCCCCGCCCCTCCCCCCCCCCCCCCCCCTCCTCAATGGCTCGTGCACAAGGTCACCGGGCCGGGAAGCGTGGATCGTTTGAAGCCGGAGTATAAAATTGTGGGAGGTTGTTCACGTGCGCATCGCGTGCAAAATTTTCGTTTGACTGGCACTGTTGTTGAGCGAAAGAATTGAAAATGCGATGCGAGTAAACTGAGCTCAGTATCGCACGATTGCGAAGCTGATAGCCACCAGTCTGCGCGGCTGAACACTAGCAGTATTACCAAGAGATTACATGCTGCAAGTGAAACAGATGATTCAATCATTACAGGAGTGTCCGTACGAGTGTTAGGCTTATTCGCCCGTATGGAAGGAGGCGTGTGAACGTGAAATGGGATGGTTTTGTCTAAGTTGTTGCACTGGAACAAAATTCAGTGGAATTCTGGAACAAAATCCAGTGGAAAATTCAGGTTGTGAAAATCATTGGGAAGATGGAATAAGTAGGAAAAGCAGATCCAATGATTGTCTTCAAGAAAACTTATCGGGTGAAAAGAACAGCATTTTGAATGCGTATCACCTGTGACGCAACCTAACAAACCTCCAGATCGAACGCCGTCTTGCATCTTATGTGTGCGGACTGCCATCAAAGAATACGCAAAAAATATGCGCTACCTTTAAAGGGTATACCACCTCCAGAGAATACTTTTAAAAAATACTCTGGTGAAACCTCGGAGCAGTTATGTCTCCGGTAAGCACCCGAGTTGCAAGTAGAACCAACAAGACGTCAACAAAAATACATTATATCTATTTCCATTCAAAACTTCGCGGTAAACGTTTCGGCACAACACTACACCATTTGTTTTCTTTGTAGCCACTGATTCCATGCCTTTAAAGGCCATCTCGGCACGTATAAGGCGTTCAAGTGAGATATTTCCTTCGCAACTGGGCGTAGGGATTTCGTGTCGATGCCGTTCCAAGCTTGCGTGGTAAGGTTAAACAGAAAAAGCTAACGGCGAACACAAATAAAAGATACCTTTGTAGCATATCAACTGCTCTGGTCAGAGTAGAACCCACACATTTGGGGTATAAATGACATTAGTGGAAAGACAACGTGACGTTTGCAATAAGCCACTGTACTAAGCGCCAACGCGGGGAAAGAAAAGCCACAGTAAGACGTTTTTTTATGTCGCGTGATAATTACGTCACAATTCGATACAGTTTTACCGGCATTGTGCTTTAAGCTTTCATACCATTTATCGCACACTATTTTTGCTAGCATAACACACACGTTGGGAAACGCAAAGCAAATGAAAATGATTGTTTCATAGTGGAGAGGGAGTCCAGTGTCATTGATCTCTTCGGAGTGTCCACTCCAACTAAAAGGTCAAAGCAACTCGAA
>NW_023596461.1:18095847-18169496 GCF_011947565.3 Pollicipes pollicipes | reverse complement strand
GAGCGTAGGAGCGGGCTGGGGCGTAGCTGGCCCGCTTGGGGTACTGGGCCTCGCCGTCGTAGGTGACCTCGGCGTTGTAGCCGCCGTAACCCTGGTTGTCAGCCGTGTACTTGACGTGCTGGACCCGGCCGTCGGGCAGGTTGACCGAGTAGTAGCCCTGTACGACCTTGGTATCGCTGTTCTCGTTCTGGGAGAACACTGAGCCGCTGTAGTGGTCGTTGACGGCGTACGCAAACTGGTACGGCTGGGCGTAGTAGCGCGGCTCCTGGTACGACCTGGCGTAGGAAGGCGCCCGGCCGTACAACGGAGCCGGGGCGTGGTTTGGCGCCGGAGCAGGAGCGAAGCGTGGTGTCTTAGCTTGGGCGTAGCGTGGGGGGGGGCCTGGCCGTAGCTTTGGGCCGCAGCACCGACAGGACAGCGGCGCGCGAATGAAGATCTGAAATAATATAACGTACCGTGTAACACGCTCTTGATAGTACAAATGAAGACCACTCTGATATTGGACTTAATCTCGTATAATCAAACATGCAGTGCTGTGTGTTGTCTTCACCTCTCAGTGACCTCACCTTCATGGTGCTCTTGGCTATGATTCGGTGGGCGACTGACTCTTTGTTCCTGGCCCGGTGGGCTTATATACGAGCGTTGTGGAGGGCGGGGTCGCTCGTGCTGCTAATCGCCTTCACGTTCTCATGGTGGGCCCGCCGTGTGTATGTGCATGCAGAGCTGGGTGTGTTGTGTGATAGAGCTGTGATAGAGGTGAAGAGTTTCGTGCGAAATATTCAAGATAGGTGGTAATATTTATCTCTGTTATATGTTATTATGGTTGCCATGTTTTTGAAGCATTCTTGAATGGTGGAAGACTCTAAAAGTGATACACATCCTGGTGTATTTTAGGTCTTGTCTTATCTTGTGGTCTAGTCACAAATGATAGAACACCCTGGGAATGCTTTCAGCTTTGTCTTGGTGAGTTTTTTCAACATTACGGTAGGTTTATTTTTCTCACTTGTTCTGCCCTCCTACCTAGCTTTGCCAAGTTCGCAATTATTCCACGGTTTTTTCCTTGAATGAAACCATTTGATAAAAACAATCTACTTCACGTGCGTAGTCTTCTTTTAATGTAGACTTAACGTATCTGTAGGATATCTCGCGGGAGATAAGCTTAGCACTGACGTAAACACCAATTGTGTAATGAGCTGTTGCTCAAACAACGTGAACTATTTGAGTAAGCCTCCGGTAACGCGTGGTTACCTTGTTGTCGATGGCGTAATATATTGCATCCAGCGTGCTCTCCTCGCATTTGTGTTTCCTATAGCTAATGTGCTAATTAAAATCGACACTTTTCTACCTAACACTACATGATCCGGCTCCTACAGTCTCTGCGCGCTAGGTCCACCTACCAACGATGCTCACCCTCTGGATCCATCTCCCCCGACCTTCACGCTCTTGAACCACCTCTGCACGATGTTCACTCGCATGGTCCACTTATGTCCTCTGTTAAAAGTGCACTGTGCATTGTGTCGAAAACCTGCCCCGGATGCTTATTTTGAGCTGGCGTCTTGATTTTGCCGTTTCATGTGCAGAAAGTGCACACACATTTCAGTGGTCGACCATGTTGACCACGTAGCGCGTCGTAGTAGACACGATGCGGAAACAGCATGCTACGGCCGGGATATGTGTATGTTTAGATATGATTTCAGTGCCCTCATACTGAGTTAATGGCCTTTCGTATGCCAACAGGTACTGTTTAAAATATGTTGTGATGCTAAACAAGATGACATTGGCGGTACCGGGTATTTTCAGCTGTGCTTCATTAACAGATGAGTACACCAGTGCCAACTCCCCCTGCTATCTTGATTGCTCAGCATGAAAATTTTGATCTTAGAATACCGAGATTCCAGAGCTGAGGGCCTTTCTTTATGTTATCAAGAACTCTCAAAGTCACAGGCTACTAGTTGTAAAATTGAACACCTCTTTGCCCACATAGTCGACGGTCATGAGAACCGTGTAACGATTTTTTGCTGTTTATTGGTGTGTGCCGTCTTTATCATAACTGTATCATTTGGTCTGGTGTGGAAAACTGAAACACTCAGGCGGCTTTACGGGACGAATATATTCATCCGCAATATGTGATTGATAGGAAACTTCGGGTCGACATGGTATTGATTACAGCAAGCTGTACCATGCGTAAGTAATGTTACCGTGATTGCCATCGCTTTCTGTAAATCGTCTTATGGAAGGTAGCATTCGGGATGGTAACCATGTCGCATGATTTGAGATCGCTGCCAAAAGTGTTCGGATTTGCCCCGAAAGCAAGTGAAAATTATTGGTATACAAGGCATCTTTCCAACTCTTAACAAAAAACCAAAATTTGAAATGTTATTGCTGATATGCTGTTTGCCCCAACTGTAATTATCTGTTATATCATGGCTGTATTGCAACTGGAGTGATCCAGGGCTCGGATCCAACCATAACTGGAGATAGTGACATGCCTCACTTCAACAATCTGATGGTATTTTGTTCTTTGCCTCAGAAATCCGGTGTTAAAGATTTAACACAATGTCGGCCAGCGTGTTAGGCGCAGTTCACCACTGCCTCAGGATCATACATCACGAGTGTTATGGAGGCGTTTGTTCAGTCGCTATCCCCCTGCCCGCCATGTGCAACCTTACTGCGACGATGTTTTGTTCCCCGGTCCGAGTTGCTTGGTTTGTTTCATACAATTGATTTTTAAAGTACGAACAGTTTATTTTATGCAATGCATTACACCAAAGACGTAGGACACACATTTAAACGAGAAAACAAGAAGATATGAGTGCACACTTAAGTGAGTTGTGGACTCTTGCTAATACGATTGGGGGGGAGCTCCGTAAGACCGAGCGGGCTTGAAAGAGGCAGCAGTAGGCCGGTAAGAACGAGCAGGTGTGTAAGAGGGAGCAGCAGGCCGGTAAGAGAGAGCTGGTTTGTAAGAGGTAGCAGGCTGATAGGAGCGAGCCGGTTGGTAAGCAGGAGGAGCCTTGTAAGAGGGAGCGGCAGGAGCGTAGGAGCGGGCTGGGGCGTAGCTGGCCCGCTCGGGGTACTGGGCCTCGCCGTCGTAGGTGACCTCGGCGTTGTAGCCGCCGTAGCCCTGGTTGTCGGCCGTGTACTTGACGTGCTGAACTCGGCCGTCGGGCAGGTTGACCGAGTAGTAGCCCTGTACGATCTTGGTATCGCTGTTCTCGTTCTGGGAGAACGCTGATCCGCTGTAATGGTCATTGACGGCGTACGCAAACTGGTACGGCTGGGCGTAGTAACGGGGCTCCCGGTACGACGGGGCATAGGAAGGCGCCTGGCCGTACGACGGAGCCGGTGCGTGGCTTGGCGCCGGAGCAGGAGCGTAGCGTGGGGCGGGTGCCTGGCCATAGCTTTGAGCCGCAGCCACCGACAGAACAGCGGCAAGAACGAAGATCTGAAATGACATACAGTGTTTTATGACATGCTCTTTAAGCAGTACAAATGGCAACCATCCTGATCTTGGACTGCACCTTTCATAATCAAACATGCAGTGATGTGCTGTCTTCACCTCTCAGCTGACCTCACCTGCATGGTGCCCTCGGTGTGTTTCGGTGGGTGACTGATGCTATGTTCCCGGCCCCGCGGTCTTATATACGAGTCGTTGTGGAGGGCGGAGTCGCTCGGTCTGCCAATCGCTCCCACATTCTCATGGTGAGACTGATGTGTGGATGTGCATGCAAAGCTGGGTTTGTAAGCGGTATGCCAGAGCTCCCCAGAGATAGATCCCAAGTTAGTCCCAAGGATTTGCATTCGCTGACAGGCATGATTTGCCTTTCAATAGATCAGTGACCTAACAAGGCGTACTTATTTGTCTCATACCAAAAGTTATGCTATTTAATTCCGTACAGGTGCACAAAGTTTGGTGCGGAATGTTGCCCAACCAGAAGTCATTCTGGAAACACATGTTTCAGTCAAACATCTTCGTGTTGGTTAGAAGTTGTTTTGCGCTTTCAAATGCTGGTGCTTGTTTTAACCTTGTTTGCCGCAAACTCATTCTCATGTGGCGCATGTAGTTACCGCCACTGATAGATACTGGGCTGTTATGAACTGATTTGTGCTTTTCCATGACACCGGCTGTGAACAAAACTATTTCCCATTAAACTCCATTAATTGTGCAAAGCCTTTGCGTGGAGACCATAGTGAGGGTCCAAGGAAGCAGGTACGTCAACAGTAATAGTATAGAAGGAATTCTTTGAACTCCGCTCATGAAGGCATAATTATACCCTGAGCTATGGTCAACCTAATCGTGGAAGAACGTAACAGAAACAAATTTAGTTTAAAGTGGCTTGTGCACCGCGATATTGCCCCAAAATCAGAATGGTCTACAACAAATGCCGCCATGTCATTCATCTACACCACCTCTTTTAAGATTCCCGTTGGATGTGATGGAATCATCACGGAATACAGAGATGAAAATGTCAGGCACATCGTTCAACCATAGTGAATTACTTCTGCATCGTTGTCCGCATGTCCGCCGCAGAGCAACGTTCGCGTGGCTTTTTCGGGACAGCACTTCAAGATAAGTGTACCGTAAATGCGTGCTCGTTAAGCCTTTGCAATCTCTTCGGTTGTTGTCATTTCTGGAAAGCGACCTGAATACGGCGAGTTATTTGTCAGCCGATCCGAGCTGCCTCCTTTCTTCATTAAGTTGCTAAATCACGTACGTAACAGTATATTTACTATTTGATGCCTTGCACAATAGGTGTAGAATACACACAAACGGGGGAACAATATGTTACGACCACTTTCCTCTTCTTTCGATGCTTCCTAATACGACTGGGAAGGAGCTCCGTAAGATACAGTGGGCTTGTAAGAGGGAGCAGTAGGCGTGCAAGAGGGAGCGGAATTGTAGGAACGAGCAGGTTTAAAAGAGGGAGTTGGCTGGAATGGCCGGGCCGGCTGGTAAGAGAAAGCAGCCTTGTAAGAGGGAGGGGCAGGAGCGTATGATCGGGCTGGGGCGTAGCTGCCCTGCTGGGGATGCTGGGCATCCCCGTCGTAGGTCACCTCGGCGTTGTAGCCGCCGTAGCCCTGGTTGTCAGCAGAATAGTTCACGTGCTGGACCCGGCCGTCGGGCAGGTTAACCGAGTAGTAGCGCTGTACAACTTTGGTGCCGCTGTGCTCGTTTTGGGAGAACACTGAGCCGCTGTAATGGTCGTTGGCGGCGCACGCAAACTGGTACGGCTGGGCGTAGTACCGCGTCTTCTGGTACGACGATGCGTAGGAAGGCGCCCGGCCCTACGGCGGATCAGGGGCGTGGCTTTGCGCCGGAGCAGGAGCGTGGCGTGAGGCGGGTGCCTGGCTGTAGCTTTGGGCCGCGGCCACCGACAGAACAGCGGCGACAACAAAGATCTGAAATGAGGTAGCGAAATGCATGGCATACTCTTAAAGCAGTGCAAATGGCAATCACCTTGATATTGGGCTGCACATTTCATGATCAGGCATGCAGTGCCGTGTAGTCTTGGTCTCTCAGCTGGTCCCACCTTCATGGTGTTCTTAGTGTGGTCCGGTGGGTGACTGATTTTTCTCATCGCCCACGTGGTCTTCACGAGCCGTTGTGGGGGGCGGGGCCACTCGTGCTGCTAATAACCCTTGCATTCCCATGGTGGGGCCGTCGTGTATACGTGCATGTAGGGTGTGCATGTCGTATGCCAGAGCTCTGGAGTAATCAGGTGTTCCGCCGAAGATATTGAGGTGGTGAGGTAGTGGTTAGCACTGATTAGTTGTAATGTTAGTGGGAGTCTTTTTTTTCTACGCCGTTACCCAAAAACAGGTAACCAGGAGTGCCCCTCCCTCAATCCCAGCGACGCAGTGAACCGTACGTTAACACCAGAAAACATAAAATCAAGTCGCGGCACTCCCAGCTAGGAAGATGAAACAAACGTAAAAAAACAGGCGAAGAGGTGGAGCAGACCCGAAGGAATTGTGTTATGTGATAGGTAGGGAAAAATCATAGATGAAAAGGCTTAAAGAAGTCATTAGCCAAAGTCAGCTAATGACAGCCCGCTATAACCGCCCAATAATCTACAACCACTCAACTCACCGCGTTAGTAAGGGCTATACAGTCACACAAGTCGGAGGGGGCAATTACCTGGTCATTTTTGTGCTGGGTTTTGAGCTGGATGTCCAGGGATTTCACCCAGCTAAGCAGAGCTTGTTGCTGGGAGAACTCCCGGAGCCAGCGCCGTGAGTTTGGGTATATGTGGAGGACTTTATATCAGAAATTGATTATGAAACATGGACGAGGTCAAATATGAAGTGTGTTGGATATGTACAGCACAAGGATGGCAATGTCTTCAAATATGTTGGTTACGTTAATATGTGTTCACGAAATGCTTGCGGATGATGTTCTTAGCGATGGTTTTTGATACAGGGATATTAGCTATTCTTGGAAAATATGAAACAATGATTCCACAGCTCGTTCCACAGCATAGAGCCAAGGCAAGATGCTGTAAATAGTCTATAATTACGATAAGAGAAAGGTTGGTCTAAATGTTTTGCTCGCCTCATATCCATGTCATTAGATTCATAGAGATTGTAAATTAAATCAAATGATGCAGGGGGCTGTGAAGTTAAAAATTTGTGCATCACAACTAGCATTTGAGATTTAGCAATATCCGATAGTTTCAAAATTTTGTATCGTTTAAAGATTGGCTCTGGGCTTTGTGGAGGATATACACTTTCTATAAGACGCACAGCCCTTTTTTGCAAAATTACCAACCGATCTAGTTGAGGAGCATAATTTATGCCCCAAACCAAGCAGCAGCAATTTAGATAAGGAAGAATCAAAGTGTTATAGAGTAGATGTGACGTTGTTTTATCAATAAAGTACCTAACCCTACTTATTATTCCAATATTTCTACTTACTATGCCTGCAACAAAATTAGTGTGGCTTGTATACTTAAGATATTTGTCAATGATTACACCAAGGTATTTAATTTCTTTTTTCTCTTCAATAGGTGAATTATCGATTTGCACATTTAGTCGGAAATGCGAAGAAAGGGTTGTGTAATGCCGTGTGAATGTTTTTGATACGTTCAGGGGGAGAAAATTAGCAGTAAACCAAGAAGTCCTTAGAAGCAAAAGCGTATTGAAATTGTTTTGAAGTTCGACAATACTTTTATTTTTGAAAACAATCGCAGTACCATCAGCGTAAGACAGACAAATCATGTTGCTGCTTAATTTAGGGAAGTCATTTATGTACATTAAAAAGAGGATTGGGCCGAGCATGGATCCTTGGAGTACCCCCATTGTTACGTTTTTGATTGTTGATAGACAATTCATGATTTTTACACATTGAGTTCTGCCAGACAAATATGAAGAAATGATTTCATAATTGCACGTTAATCGTAAATGATTTCATAATTGCACGCACGTCGTTAATTGCACGGGCTCTTTATTTGTTGCCAGTTTATAATGAACCAAAAAATGACGTAGAATTTGTATGGACTGGATGCAAAATGCTGTGAGTACTTTGTCCATGTCGATGTCGGACGAAGCGGCAATGCAGGTAATGAACATGTGCTGCTGTGCCAATAGACGTACAGACATTTTTGTGGCACTTACCTGTAAAGCTGTGTTAATCGCAGTCATAATGGCTCGCACTATGACCGAGGCTTGGCATTGTAATCCAGTAACGCTGGGCTTGAGTCATTGAGTCACCAAGTGGGTGCTTTTGTTGGTCCCTCGCTTCTTAAAGGTCAGTTCCGGATGCCCACAGAGGTATGCCCGGTCACAATACGGTTATCTGAAATATGGCACGGCATGAAAAAGTGCCTTTCTCTGGCCGGACGGGCTACCGGGTGTTCCATTCCCAGCTGTTACAGTTCGCTGTACAGTTGACGTAAGACCCGAATATGATACGAAGCAGACAATCCCCAATGTAACATGAAACGCAACATGTCAGAATCATTAATGTAAAAGCATTGGTCAATAGATAACTGTGGGCTTGTATTTCTCTTTTCACTCGCGCACCGGATTATTGCACTGTTGGTATGCGACGCGCCCATTGCGGAGGCGGGCCCAAGTCCAAGATTGACCGAATGCCATTCAAGTGTTTAGTGCTACACTAATGGCAAATACGGGAGCGAGAAAAGTGCGCTCGTACAAATGTGTTTCAAAGCCAGCCAGTAGATCCATGGTTGGCATGGAGTATGACATCTTGTTCTTGCTTTCGCTCACAGTTAAATCAAGCGTGTCCCATTTAGTCAGCAACGCAAGTTTCCTCAAAATCCTTCGAGTTGCTCTGACTTTTTAGTTGGAGTGGACACTCCGAAGAGATCAATGACACTGGACTCCCTCTCCACTATGAAACAATCATTTTCATTTGCTTTGCGTTTCCCAACGTGTGTGTTATGCTAGCAAAAATAGTGTGCGATAGATGGTATGAAAGCTTTTTGCTGTTTGCTGTTTGAAAGCTGTTTGTTCCCCGGTCCGAGTTGCTTGGTTTGTTTCATATAATTGATTTTTAAAGTACGAACAGTTTATTTTATGCAATGCATTACACCAAAGACGCAGAACACACATTTAAACGAGAAAACAATAAGATATGAACACACACTTAGCTAAGTTGTGGACTCCTCCTAATACGATTGGGAAGGAGCTCCGAAAGACTGAGCGGGCTTGTGAGAGGCAGCAGTAGGCCGATAAGAACGAGCAGGTGTGTAAGAGGGAGCAGCAGGCCGGTAAGAGGGAGCTGGTCTGTAAGAGGGGGCAGGCTGATAGGAGCGAACCGGTTGGTAAGCAGGAGGAGCCTTGTAAGAGGGAGCGGCAGGAGCGTAGGAGCTGGCTGGGGCGTAGCTGGCCCGCTCGGGGTACTGGGCCTCGCCGTCGTAGGTGACCTCGGCGTTGTAGCCGCCGTAGCCCTGGATGTCACCCGTGTACTTGACGTGCTGAACCCGGCCGTCGGGCAGGTTGACCGAGTAGTAGCCCTGTACGATCTTGGTATCGCTGTTCTCGTTCTGGGAGAACACTGATCCGCTGTAATGGTCATTGACGGCGTACGCAAACTGGTACGGCTGGGCGTAGTTCTGCGGTTCCTGGTACGACGGGGCGTAGGAGGGCGTCCGGGCGTACGACGGAGCCGGTGCGTGGCTTGGCGCCGGAGCAGGAGCGAAGCGTGGCGCCGGAGCCGAAGCGTAGCGTGGGGCGGGTGCCTGGCCGTAGCTTTGGGCCGCAGCCACCGACAGGACAGCGGCGAGAACGAAGATCTGAAATGATATAACGTACCATGTAACACGCTCTTGATAGTATAAATGAAGACCACCCTGATATTGGACTTTATTTCGTATAATCAAACACGCAGTGCTGTGTTGTCTTCACCTCTCAGTTGACCTCACCTTCATGGTGCTCTTGGTGTGATCCGGTGAGTGACTGACGCTTTGTTCCTGGCCCGGTGGGCTTATATACGAGCCGTTGTGGAGGGCGGGGTCGCTCGTGCTGCTAATCGCCTTCGCATTGTCATGGTGGGGACGCCGTGTGTACGTGCATGCAGAGCTGGTTATGTTGCGTGATAGAGCTTGGGAGAGGTGAAGAGTTTCGTGCAAAACATTCAGGATAGGTGGTAACATTGTCTCTCTTATATGTTATTATGGTTGTCATGTTTTCGAAGCATCCTTTAAAGGTGGTAGACTCTAAAAGCGTTACACATTCTGGTGCATCTTAGGTCTTATCTTAAGGTCTCGTCACAAATGATATAACACCCTGGGAATGCTTTGAATTTTGGATTGGTGAGTTTTACAGCATTACAGTAGGTCTATTTTCCTCACTTGTTCTGCCTTCCCAACTAGTTCCGCAGAGTTCGCATTTATTCCACGGTTTTTCCCTTGAATGAAACGATTTGATAAAAATCTACTTCATGTGCGTAGTCCTCTTTTAACGTAGACTTAACGTATCTGTAGGATATCTCGCGGGAGACAAGCTTAGCACTGACGTATACACCAATTATGTAATGAGCTGTTGCTCAAACAACGTGCACTATCTGAGTAAACCTCCGGTAACTGGTGGTTACCATCTTGTCGATGGCGTAATATATTGCATCCAGCGTGCTCTCCTCGCATTTGTGTTTCCTATAGCTAATGTGCTAGTTAAAACCGGCGCTTTTCTACGTAACACTACATGATCCGACTCCTACAGTCTCTGCGCGCTAGGCTCACCTACCAACGATGTTCACCCTCTGGATCCACCTCCCCCGACCTTCACGCTCTTGAACCACCTCTGCACGATGTTCACTCGCATGGTCCACTTACGCCCTCTGTTAAAAGTGCACTGTGCATTGTGTCGAAAACCTGCCCCGGATGCTTATTTTGAGCTGGCGTCTTGATTTTACCTTTTCATCTGCAGAAAGTGCACACATTTCAGTGGTCGACCATGTTGACCACGTAGCGCATCGTAGTAGACACAATCCGGAAATAGCATGCCACGGCCGGCGTATGTGCATGTTTAGGTATGATTTCAGTGCCGTCATACTGAGTTAATGGCCTTTCGTATGCCAACAGGTACTGTTTAAAATATGTTGTGATGTCAAACAAGATGACACTGACGGTACTGGGTATTTTCAGCTGTGATTCGTCAACAGATGAGTACACCAGTGCCAACTCCTCCTGCTATCTCGATTGTTCAGCATAAGCATTTTGATCTCAGAATACCGATATACCAGAGCTGAGGGCCTTTCCATATGTTATCAAGAGCGCTCAAAGTCACGGGCTCCTAGTTGTAAGATTGAGCATCTCTTTGCCCACATAGTCGACGGTCATGAGAACCGTGTAACGATTTTTCCTGTTTATTGGTGTGTGCTGTCTTTATTATAACTGCACCATTTGGTCCGGTGTGGAAAACTGAAACACTCAGGCGGCTTTACGGGACGAATATATTCATCCGTAATATGCGACTGATAGAAAACTTCGGGCCGACATGGTATTGATTGCAGCAAGCTGTACCATGCGAAGAAAATGTTACCGTGATTGCCATGGTATTCTGTAAATCGTTTTTTGGAAGGTAGCATTCGGAATGGTAACCATGTCGTATGATTTGAGAGCTCTGCCAAAAGTGTTCGGATTTACCCCGAAAGCAAGCGAAAATTATTGGTTTACAAGGCATCTTTCCAACTCTTTACAAAAAACCAACATTTGAAATGTTATTGCTGATATGCTGTTTGCCCCAACTGTAATTATCTGTTATATCATGGCTGTATTACGACTGGAGTGATCCAGGGCTCGGATCCAACCATAACTGGAGATAGTGACATGCCTCACTTCAACAATCTGATGGTATTTTGTTCTTTGCCTCAGAAATCCGGTGTTAAAGATTTAACACAATGTCGGCCAGCGTGTTAGGCGCAGTTCACCACTGCCTCAGGATCATACATCACGAGTGTTAGGGAGGCGTTTGTTCAGTCGCTATCCTCCTGCCCGCTATGTGCAACCTTACTGCGACGATGTTTTGTTCCCCGGTCCGAGTTGCTTGGTTTGTTTCATACAATTGATTTTTAAAGTACGAACAGTTTATTTTATGCAATGCATTACACCAAAGACGTAGAACACACATTTAAACGAGAAAACAAGAAGATATGAGTGCACACTTAAGTGAGTTGTGGACTCTTGCTAATACGATTGGGAGGGAGCTCCGTAAGACCGAGCGGGCTTGAAAGAGGCAGCAGTAGGCCGGTGAGAACGAGCAGGTGTGTAAGAGGGAGCAGCAGGCCGGTAAGAGGGAGCTGGTTTGTAAGAGGGGGCAGGCTGATAGGAGCGAACCGGTTGGTAAGCAGGAGGAGCCTTGTAAGAGGGAGCGGCAGGAGCGTAAGAGCGGGCTGGGGCATAGCTGGCCCGCTCGGGGTACTGGGCCTCGCCGTCGTAGGTGACCTCGGCGTTGTAGCCGCCGTAGCCCTGGTTGTCGGCCGTGTACTTGACGTGCTGGACTCGGCCGTCGGGCAGGTTGACCGAGTAGTAGCCCTGTACGATCTTGGTATCGCTGTTCTCGTTCTGGGAGAACACTGATCCGCTGTAATGGTCATTGACGGCGTACGCAAACTGGTACGGCTGGGCGTAGTAACGGGGCTCCCGGTACGACGGGGCATAGGAAGGCGCCCGGCCGTACGACGGAGCCGGTGCGTGGCTTGGCGCCGGAGCAGGAGCGTAGCGTGGGGCGGGTGCCTGGCCGTAGCTTTGAGCCGCAGCCACCGACAGAACAGCGGCAAGAACGAAGATCTGAAATGACATACAGTGTTTTATGACATGCTCTTTAAGCAGTACAAATGGCAACCATCTTGATCTTGGACTACACCTTTCATAATCAAACATGCAGTGATGTGCTGTCTTCACCTCTCAGCTGACCTCACCTGCATGGTGCCCTCGGTGTGTTTCGGTGGGTGACTGATGCTATGTTCCCGGCCCCGCGGTCTTATATACGAGACGTTGTGGAGGGCGGGGTCGCTCGGTCTGCCAATCGCTCTCACATTCTCATGGTGAGACTGTTGTGTGTATGTGCATGCAAAGATGGGTTTGCAAGTGGTATGCCAGAGCTCAGCAGATGTAGATCCCAAGTTAGTCCCAAGGATTTGCATTTGCTGAGAGGCATGATTTGCCTTTCAATAGATCAGTGACCTAACAAGGCGTACTTATTTGTCTCATACCAAAAGTTAGGCTATTTAATTCCGTACAGGTGCACAAAGTTTGGTGCGGAATGTTGCCCAGTCAGAAGTCATTATGGAAACACATGATGCGGTCAAACATCTTCGTGCTGGTTATAAGCTGTTTTGCGCTTTCAAATGCAGGTGCTTGTTTTAATCTTGTTTACAGCAAACTTGTTCACATGCGGCGCATATAGTTATCGCCACTGATAGTTAGATACTGGGCTGTTATGAACTGATTTGTGCTTTTCCATGACACCGGCTGTGAACAAAACTATTTCCCATTAAACTCCATTAATTGTGCAAAGCCTTCGCGTGGAGACCATAGTGAGGGTCCAAGGAAGCAGGTATATCAACAGTAATAGTATAGAAGGATTTCTTTGAACTCCGCTCATGAAGGCATGATTGGACCCTGAGCTATGATCAACCTAATCGCGGAAGAACGTAACAGCAACAAATTTAGTTTAAAGTGGCTTGTGCCCGCGATATTGCCCCAAAATCAGAATGGCTTACAACAAATGCCGCCATGTCATTCATCTACACCACCTCTTTTAAGATTCCCGTTGGATGTGATGGAATCATCACGGAATACAGAGATGAAAATGTCAGGCACAACGTTCAACCACAGGGAGTTACTTCTGTATCATTGTGCGTATGTTAGCCGCAGAGCAACGTTCGCGTGACTTTTTCGGGACAGTGCTTCACGAGAAGTGCACCGTAAACGCGTGCTCGTTAAGCCTTTGCGATCCCTTCGGTTGCTGTTCTTTCTGTAAAGCGACCTGAATACGGCGAGTTATTTGTCAGTCGGTCCGAGCTGCCTCCTTTCTTCATTTAGTTGCTAAATCACGTACGTAACAGTACATTACTATTTGATGTCTTGCACAATAGGCGTAGAATGCACACAAACGAGGAAACAATTTGTTACGACCACTTTCCTCTTCTTTCGATGCTTCCTAATACGACTGGGAAGGAGCTCCGTAAGATACAGTGGGCTTGTAAGAGGGAGCAGTAGGCGTGCAAGAGGGAGCGGAATTGTAGGAACGAGCAGGTTCATAAGAGGGAGTTGGCTGGAAAGGGCGCGCCGGCTGGTAAGAGGATGCAGCCTTGTAAGAGGGAGGGGCAGAAGCGTATGATCGGGCTGGGGCGTAGCTGCCCTGCTGGGGATGCTGGGCACCCCCGTCGTAGGTGACCTCGGCGTTGTAGCCGCCGTAGCCCTGGTTGTCAGCAGAATAGATTACGTGCTGGACCGGACCCTCGGGCAGGTTAACCGAATAGTAGCCCTGTACAACTTTGGTATCGCTGTGCTCGTTTTGGGAGAACACTGAGCCGCTGTAATGGTCGTTGACGGCGTACGCAAACTGGTACGGCTGGGCGTAGTACAGCGTCTCCTGGTACGACGAGGCGTAGGAAGGCACCCGGCCCTACGGCGAATCTGGGGAGTGGCTTTGCGCCGGAGCAGGAGCGTGGCGTGAGGCGGGTGCCTGGCTGTAGCTTTGGGCCGCGGCCACCGACAGAACAGCGGCGAGAACAAAGATCTGAAATGAGATGGCGAAATGTATGGCATTCCCTTAAAGCAGTGCAAATGGTAATTACCTTGATATTGGGCTGCATATTTCATGATCAGGCATGCAGTACTGTGTTGTCTTGGCCTCTCAGCTGGTCACACCTTCATGGTGTTCTTAGTGTGGTCCGGTGGGTGACTCATTTCTCTCATCGCCCACGTGGTGTTCACGAGCCGTTGTGAAGGGCGGGGCCGCTCGTGCTGCTGATAACCCTTGCATTCCCATGGTGGGGTCGTCGTGTATATGTGTATGTAGGGTGTGCATGTCGTATGCCAGAGCTCTGGAGTAATCAGGTGTTCCGCCGAAGATATTAAGGTGGTGAGGTCGTAGTTATCACTGATTAGTTGTAATGTTGGTGGGAGCCGTTAATTGCACGGGCTCTTTATTTGCTGCTAGTTTATAATGAACCACAATATGACGTAGAATTTTTATGTACTGGGTGCAAAATGCTGGAAGTACTTTGTCCATGTCGATGTCGGACGAAGCGGCAATGCAGGGAATGAACATGTGCTGCTGTGCCAATAGACGTACTGAACATGTGCTGCTGTGCCAATAGACGTACAGACATTTTCGCGGCACTCGCCTGTAATGCTGTGTTACTCGCAGTCATAATGGCCTGCATTATGACCGAGGCTTGGCATTGTAATCCAGTAATGCTGGGCTTGAGTCACCAAGTGTGTGCTTTTGTTGGTCCCTCACTTCTTAAAGGTCAGTTCCATATGCCTACAGAGGTATGCCCGGTCACATTACGGGTATCTGAAATATGGCACGACATGAAAAAGTGCCTTTCTCTGGCCGGACTGGCTACCCGGTGGTCAATTCTCAGCTGTTACAGTTTGCTGTACAGTTGACGTAAAACCCGAATATGATACGAATAAGACAATCCCCAGTGTAACATAAAACGTAACATGTCGGCATCATTAATGTGAAAGCGTTGGTCAATAGATAACTGTGGGCCCGTATTTCTATTTTCACTCGCGCACCGGATTATTGCACTGTCGGTGTGCGACGCGCCCACTGCGGACGCGGGCCCAAGCCCAAGATTGGCCGAATGCCATTCAAGTCTTTAGTGGTACACTAATGGCAAATACGAGAGAGGGAAAAGTGCGCTCGTGCAATTGGGTTTTAAGGCCGGCCAGTAGATCCATGGTTGGCATGGAGTATGACATCTTGTTCTTGCTTTCGCTCATAGTTAAATCAGGCGTGTCCCATTAAGTCAGCAACGCAAGTTTCCTCAAAATCCTACGAGTTGCGCTGTCTTTTTAGTTGGAGTGGACACTCCGAAGAGATCAATGACACTGGACTCCCTCTCCACTGTGAAACAATCATTTTCATTTGCTTTGCGTTTCCCAACGTGTGTGTTGTGCTAGCAAAAATAGTGTGCGATAGATGGTATGAAAGCTTTTTGCTGTTTGCTGTTTGAAAGCTGTTTGTTCCCCGGTCCGAGTTGCCTGGTTTGTTTCATATAATTGATTTTTAAAGTACGAACAGTTTATTTTATGCAATGCATTACACCAAAGACGCAGAACACACCTTTAAACGAGAAAACAATAAGATATGAACACACACTTAGCTAAGTTGTGGACTCTTGCTAATACGATTGGGAAGGAGCTCCGAAAGACTGAGCGGGCTTGTGAGAGGCAGCAGTAGGCCGATAAGAACGAGCAGGTGTGTAAGAGGGAGCAGCAGGCCGGTAAGAGGGAGCTGGTCTGTAAGAGGGGGCAGGCTGATAGGAGCGAACCGGTTGGTAAGCAGGAGGAGCCTTGTAAGAGGGAGCGGCAGGGGCGTAGGAGCGGGCTGGGGCGTAGCTAGCCGGCTCGGGGTACTGGGCCTCGCCGTCGTAGGTGACCTCGGCGTTGTAGCCGCCGTAACCCTGGTTGTCAGCCGTGTACTTGACGTGCTGAACCCGTCCGTCGGGCAGGTTGACCGAGTAGTAGCCCTGTACGATCTTGGTGTCGCTGTTCTCGTTCTGGGAGAACACTGAGCCGCTGTAGTGGTCGTTGACGGCGTACGCAAACTGGTACGGCTGGGCGTAGTAGCCCGGCTCCTGGTACGACGGGGCGTGGGAAGGCTCCCGGCCGTACGACGGAGCCGGTGCGTGGCTTGGCGCCGGAGCAGGAGCGAAGTGTGGCGCCAGAGCCGAAGCGTAGCGTGGGGCGGGTGCCTTGCCGTAGCTTTGGGCCGCAGCCACCGACAGAACAGCGGCGAAAATGAAGATCTGAAATGATATAACGTACCGTGTAACACGCTCTTGATAGTACAAATGAAGACCACTCTGATATTGGACTTAATCTCGTATAATCAAACACGCAGTGCTGTGTTGTCTTCACCTCTCAGTTGACCTCACCTTCATGGTGCTCTTGGTGTGATCCGGTGAGTGACTGACGCTGTGTTCCTGGCCCGGTGGGCTTATATACGAGCCGTTGTGGAGGGCGGGGTCGCTCGTGCTGCTAATCGCCTTCGCATTGTCATGGTGGGGCCGCCGTGTGTACGTGCATGCAGAGCTGGGTGTGTTGTGTGATAGAGCTTTGGAGAGGTGAAGAGTTTTGTGCAAAATATTCAAGATAGGTGGTGATATTTGTCTCTCTTATATGTTATTATGGTGGCCATGTTTTTTAAGCATTCTTTAGAGGTGGTAGACTCTAAAAGGGATACACATCCTGGTGCATCTTAGGTCTTCTCTGATCTTAAGGTCTCGTCACAAATGATAGAACACCCGGGGAATGCTTTTAATTTTGGCTTGCTGAGTTTTTCAGCATTATGGTAGGTCTACTTTTCTCACTTGTTCTGCCCTCCTAACTAGTTCCGCCAAGTTTGCAATTATTCCACGGTTTTTCCCTTGAATGAAACGATTTGATAAAAACAATCTACTTCATGTGCGTAGTCCTCTTTTAATGTAGACTGAACGTATCTGTAGGATATCTTCCGGGAGACAAGCTTAGCACTGACGTAAACACCAATTGTGTAATGAGCTGTTGCTCAAACAACGTGCACTATTTGAGTAAACCTCCGGTAACTGGTGGTTACCATCTTGTCGATGGCGGAATATATTGCATCCAGCGTGCTCTCCTCGCATTTGTGTTTCCTATAGCTAATGTGCTAATTAAAACCGGCACTTTTCTACGTAACACTACATGATCCGGCTCCTACAGTCTCTGCGCGCTAGGTCCACCTACCAACGATGCTCACCCTCTGGATCCACCTCCCCCGACCGTCACGCTCTTGAACCACCTCTGCACGATGTTCACTCGCACGGTCCACTTATGTCCTCTGTTAAAAGTGCACTGCGCATTGTGTCGAAAACCTGCCCCGGATGCTTATTTTGAGCTGGCGTCTTGATTTTGCCGTTTCATGTGCAGAAAGTGCACACACATTTCAGTGGTCGACCATGTTGACCACGTAGCGCGTCGTAGTAGACACAATACGGAAATAGCATGCCACGGCCGGCATATGTGCATGCTTAGATATGATTGCAGTGCCGTCATACTGAGTTAATGGCCTTTCGTATGCCAACAGGTACTGTTTAAAATATGTTGTGATGCTAAACAAGATGACATTGGCGGTACTGGGTATTTTCAGCTGTGCTTCGTCAACAGATGAGTACACCAGTGCCAACTCCTCCTGCTATCTCGATTGTTCAGCATAAGCATTTCGATCTCAGAAAACCGAAATACCAGAGCTGAGGGCCTTTCTTTAGGTTATCAAGAACGCTCAAAGTTACGGGCTACAAGTTGTAAGATTGAGCATCTCTTTGCCCACGTAGTTGACGGTCATGAGAACCGTTTAACGATTTTTCCTGTTTATTGGTGTGTGCCGTTTTTATTATAAATGTATCATTTGGTCTGGTGTGGGAAACTAAAACACTCAGGCGGCTTTACGGGACGAAGATATTCATCCGCAATATGTGATTGATAGGAAACTTCGGATCGACATGGTATTGATTGCAGCAAGCTGTACCACGCGTAGAAAATGCTACCGTGATTGCCATCGTTTTCTGTAAATCGTTTTGTGGAAGGTATCATTCGGAATGGTAACTATGTCGTATGAATTTGAGATCTTTGCCAAAAGTGTTCGGATTTGTCCCGAAAGCAAGTGAAAATTATTGGTTTACAAGGCATCTTTCCAGCTCTTAACAAAAAACCAACATTTGAAATGTTATTGCTGATATGCTGTTTGCCCCAACTGTAATGATCTGTTATATCATCGCTTTATTACAACTGGAGTGATCCAGGGCTCGGATTCAACCATAGCTGGAGATAGTGACATGCCTCCCTTCAACAATTGGATGGTATTTTGTTCTTTGCCTCAGAAATCCGGTGTTAAAGATTTAACACAATGTCGGCCAGCGTGCTAGGAGCAGTTCACCACTGCCTCAGTATCATACATCACGAGTGTTATGGAGGTGTTTTTTCAGTCGCTTTCCTCCTGATCGGCATGTGCAACCTAGCTGCGACGATGTTTTGTTCCCCGGTCCGAGTTGCTTGGTTTGTTTCATATAATTGATTTTTAAAGTACGAACAGTTTATTTTATGCAATGCATTGCACCAAAGACGTAGAACACACATTTAAACGAGAAAACAATAAGATATGAACGCACACTTAACTGAGTCGTGGACTCTTGTTAATACGATTGGGAAGGAGCTCCGTAAGACTGAGCGGGCTTGAAAGAGACAGCAGTAGGCCGGTAAGAACGACCAGGTGTGTAAGAGGGAGCAGCAGGCCGGTAAGAGGGAGCTGGTTTGTAAGAGGGGGCAGGCTGATAGGAGCGAACCGGTTGGTAAGCAGGGGGAGACTTGTAAGAGGGAGCGGCGGGAACGTAGGAGCGGGCTGGGGCGTAGCCGGCCCGCTCGGGGTACTGGGCCTCGCCGTCGTAGGTGACGTCGGCGTTGTAGCCGCCGTAGCCCTGGTTGTCAGCCGTGTACTTGACGTGCTGGACTCGGCCGTCGGGCAGGTTGACCGAGAAGTAGCCCTGTACGATCTTGGTGTCGCTGTTCTCGTTCTGGGAGAACACTGATCCGCTGTAATGGTCGTTGACGGCGTACGCAAACTGGTACGGCTGGGCGTAGTAGCGCGGCTCCTGGTACGACGAGGCGTAGGAAGGCGCCTGGCCGTACGACGGAGCCGGGACGTGGCTTGGCGCCGGAGCAGGAGCGTAGCGTGGCGCTTCAGCCGAAGCGTAGCGTGGGACGGGTGCCTTGCCGTAGCTTTGGGCCGCCGCCACCGACAGAACAGAGGCGAGAACGAAGATCTGAAATGACATACCGCACTTTATGACATGCTCTTTAAGCAGTATAGATGGCAACCATCCTGATCTTGGCCTGCACCTTTCATAATGGAACATGCAATGATGTGTTGTCTTCACCTCTCAGCTGACCTCACCTGCATGGTGCTCTCAGTGTGCTCCGGTGGGTGACTGATGCTATGTTCCCGGCCCCGTTGTCTTTTATACGAGTCGTTGTGGAGGGCGGGGTCGCTCGGTCTGCCAATCGCTCTCACATTCTCATGGTGAGACTGTTGTGTGTATGTGCATGCAAAGCTGGGTTTGCAAGTGGTATGCCAGAGCTCCGCAGAGATAGGTTTTCTCGTGAAAAGAATGGAAATGTGGAAGTCAGAGCCGTCAGTCGCTGAATTATATTGTTATTGGTCGATGTTTCAATGCGTAATCTCTATTTTACGTAAGTATGGGATAAAACAACTACAGAGTAATACTTTGCGTCAAAGCATGATGCGGAAAGTCCTTCTCTGTTATTTTCAGTTATTATTGAGTTGCACCGAACTAACGATGCACGTAGTTTGTGCATCAGTGCACGTGTCCGTGACGGGTATAAAAGTACGTCGTGTGGGACATATGGGCCGAGACGCCGCACGAGTGCAATGTCCAGGGAGGAGTGGCCAATGTCGCCGTGCACGCCGGCTGGCTGGACGAGCTGGGTAGTGCCTGAGTAGCTGGGCCTGGGTGCTTGGTTCCGCTCCCCCCCCGCCCCGCCCCCATCCGCGGACGTAGGTGACCTAGGCGTTGTCTGCCTTCGTTGTCTGCCGTGTGAGACAATGGTGATGTTGATGACCTGATGATGACTAATGAGGATGTAGGTGCCCTGGGCGTTGCCTGCGTAGCCTTCGTTACCTGCCGTGTAAGACAAACTGACGCTGCTGGGCGTGGTACTGCGGCCCTCGGCACTACAGTGCGCGGCGAACTCATGGACGAAGTAGGGTTAGGATAAGTAGGTTGGGGTCGTGCGAGGTCGGGACTTACCCTTGGGCTAGGCTGGGTCCTCGTTGTCAGCAACAGGCAGTGACAGCATGGCAGCGAGAACAACATTATGTAACGACACGTCATACTCAAGTTCTAGCACACTTTTTGTACATTACTTACGCGATCATACCCCATTTATACTCAGTAGTGTCAACTCTTGTCAGGGCGACTGGTTGAATGCGACACTGGGGGGTGGGGCAATTTTACTCCCTGATATATCAAAAAGTAAGATGATTTGATATACCGAATTCGCAGAGTAGGTAGGTCTGTGTTTGCGCTCACTTGTGTCCAATTTTAAGTACCTAAGTCATTTCCTATGAATCGAATAAGGTCGGACAGTGTTAAAATCAATGTCGGTGGCCGAGGTGCCCTCAGACCTCATGCGACCACCTTTAGCCCAGATACCTCTTGTAGGGAAAAGGTCACAAGTGTTCTCTTCAGATAAGTGGTCTTATATGACCTTATGATTATCACGGTCATCATAATGGTACAAGACCGTTTTTGTTTTTAAGTCGAATGGTCGTGAACATTGCGCTAGGGGCATGATGCAAGCATCAAGCGGCTGAACGGGATCATTTTGGTTCAGCGCCCTCCTCTGACCTTCACGAAGTCCAAATAAGATGTATTGACGTTCCTGCATCAAAATTTTGAGAGCGGTTGTCAGCAACAACTTCATCGAACATGTTCTATGCTAAAAGTTTGGTTTTGACCTTGGCGTAGGCTTCATACCTGAACCAAGGTCAAGTGAATTGGTCATGATCTTATGTTTAATTGCCGAAGTGTATAGGAGGCCCTCTCAGCGATGCGTTCACTCGTCTAACTCTTTGTAGTCGCATCAGGATGAGCGATTCCTAAGCCCCAAAGAATTGCCTTCGGTAACAGGCATGGTTTGTCTTTGAATAGGTCAGTGACCTAACAAGGTGTACTATTTGTCTCATATCAAAAGTTAGGCTATTTAATTCCGTACAGGTGCACAAAGTTTGGTGCGGTACGTTGCCCGTTTAGAAGGCATTCTGGGAACACATGTTGCGGTCAAACATCTGCGTGCTGGTTATAAGCTGTTTTGCGCTTTCAAATGCAGGTGCTTGTTTTAATCTTGTTTGCCGCAAACTTGTTCACATGTGGCGCATATAGTTACCGCCACTGATCGTTAGATATTGGACTGCTATGAACTGATTTGTGCTTTTCCATGACACCGGCTGTGGACAAAGCAAACAATTTCCCATTAAACTCCATTAATTGTGCAAAGCTTTCGCGTGGAGACTATAGTGAGGGTCCAAAGGAGCAGGTACGCAAACAGTAATAGTATATAAGGAATTCTTTGAACTCCGCTCATGAGGGCATGATTATACCCTGAGCTATGATCAACCTAATCGTGGAAGAACGTAACAGCAACGAATTTAGTTTAAAGTGGCTTGTGCCCGCGATATTGCCCCAAGATCAGAATGGCTTACAACAAATCCCGCGATGTCATTCATCTACACCACCTCTTTTAAGATTCCCGTTGGATGTGATGGAGTCATCACGGAATACAGAGATGAAAATGTCTGGCACAACGTTCAACCATAGAGAATTACTTTTGCATCGTTGTCCGCATGTCCGCCGCAGAGCAATGCTCGCGTGGGTTTTTCGGAACAGTACTTCAAGATAAGTGTGCCGTAAACGCGTGCTCGTTAAGCCTTTGCGATCTCTTCGGTTGTTGTCCTTTCTGTAAAGCGACCTGAATACGGCGAGTTATTTGTCAGCCCGTCCGAGCTGCCTCCTTTCTTCACTTAGTTGCTAAATTACGTACGTAACAGGATATTACTATTTGATGCCTTGCACAATAGGCGTAGAATACACACAAACGAGGACACCATTTGTCATGAACACATTCCTCTTCTTTCGATGCTTCCTAATACGACTGGGAAGGAGCTCCGTAAGATACAGTGGGCTTCTAAGAGGGAGCAGTAGGCGTGTAAGAGGGAGCGGAATTGTAGGAACGAGCAGGTTTATAAGAGGGAGTGGGCTGGTAAGAGGAAGCAGCCTTGTAAGAAGGAGGGGCAGGAGCGTATGATCGGGCTGGGGCGTGGCTGGCCTGCTGGGGATGCTGGGCATCCTCGTCATAGGTGACCTCGGCGTTGTAGCCGCCGTAGCCCTGGTTGTCAGCAGTATAGATCACGTGCTGGACGCGGCCGTCGGGCAGGTTAACCGAGTAGTAGCCCTGTACAACTTTGGTGTCGCTGTGCTCGTTCTGGGAGAACACTGAACTGCTGTAATGGTCGTTGACGGCGCACGCAAACTGGTACGGCTGGGCGTAGTACCGCGTCACCTGGTACGACGGAGGGTAGGAGGGCGCCCGGCCGTACGACGGAGCCGGGGCGTGGTTTGGCGCCGGAGCAGGAGCGTAGCGTGGTGCTTTAGCTGGGGCGTGGCGTAGGGCTGCGGCCTGACTGTAGCTGTGGACCGCAGCCACCGACAGAACAGCGGCGAGAAGGAAGATCTGAAATGGCATACCGTACTGTATGACATGCTCTTAAAGCAGTGCAAATGGCAACCACCTTGATATTGGGCTGCACATTTCATGATCAGGCAGGCAGTGCAGTGTTATCTTGGTCTCTCAGCTGGTCCCACCTTCATGGTGTTCTTAGTGCGGTCCGGTGGGTGACTCATTTCTCTCCTCGCCCCCGTGGTCTTCACGAGCCGTTGTGAAGGGCGGGGCCGCTCGTGCCACTAATAACTCTTGCATTCCCATGGTGGGGCCGTCGTGTATATGCATATGTAGGCTGTGCATGTCGTATGCCAGAGCTCTGGAGTGATCAGGTGTTCCGCCGAAGATATTAAGGTGGTGAGGAAGTGGTTAGCACTGATTAGTTGTAATGTTTGTGGGAGTCGCTAATTGCACGGTCTCTTTATTTGTTGCCAGTTTATAATGAACCAAAAAGTGACGTAGAATTTCTATGCACTGGGCGCAAAATGCTGGAAGTACTTTGTCCATGTCGACGTCGGACGAAGAGGCAATGCAGGGAATGAACATGTGCTGGTGTGCCAATAGACGCACAGACATTTTCGTGGCACTTACCTGTAATGCTGTGTTACTCGCAGTCATAATGGCTTGCATTATGACCGAGGCCTGGCATTGTAATCCAGTAACGCTGGGCTTGAGTCGTCAAGTGGATGCTTTTGTTGGTCTCTCGCTTCTTAAAGGTCGGTTCCAGATGCCCACAGAGGTATGCCCGGTCACAATACGGTTACCTGAAATATGGCACGGCATGAAAAAATGCCTTTCTCTGGCCGGACTGGCTACCGGGTGGTCCATTCTCAGCTGTTACAGTTCACCGTACACTTGACGTAAAACCCGAATATGATACGAATAACACAATCCCCAATGTAACACGAAAAGTAACATGTCGGCATCATTAATGTGAAAGCATTGATCAATAGATAACTGTGGGCTTGTATTTCTATTTTCACTCGCGCACCGGATTATTGCACTGTCGGCATGCGACGGGCCCATTGCGGACGCGGGCCCAAGTGCAAGATTGGCCGAATGCCATTCAAGTCTTTAGTGGTACGCTGGCAAATACGAGAGCGGGAAAAGTGCGCTCGTGCAATTGTGTTTTAAGGCCGGCCAGTAGATCCATGGTTGGCATGGAGTATGACATCTTGTTTTTGCTTTCGCTCATACTTAGATCATACGCGTCCCATTTAGTCAGCAACGCAAGTTTTTCCAAAATCCTTCGAGTTGCCCTGACTTTTTAGTTGGAGTGGACACTCCGAAGAGATCAATGACACTGGACTCCCTCTCCACTAGGAAACAATCATTTTCATTTGTTTTGCGTTTCCCAACGTGTGTGTTATGCTAGCAAAAATAGTGTGCGATAGATAGTTTGAAAGCTTGAAGCACGATGCCGGTAAAACTGTATCGAATTGTGACGTAATTATCACGCGACATAAAAAACGTCTTACTGTGGCTTTTCTTTCCCGCGTTGGCGCTTAGTACAGTGGCTCATTGCAAACGTCACGTTGTCTTTCTACTGATGTCATTTATACCCCAAATGTGTGAGTTCTACTCTGACCAGAGCAGTTGATATGCAACAAAGGTATCTTTTACTCGTGTTCGCCGTTAGCTTTTTCTGTTTAACGATACCACGCAAGCTTTGAACGGCATTGACATGAAATCCCTGCGCCCAGTCGCGAAGAAAATATCTCACTTGGACGCCATATACGCGCCAAGATGGCCTTTAAAGACATGGAATCAGTGGATACAAAGAAAACACGTGGTGTAGTGTTGTGCCGAAACGTTTACCGCGAAGTTTTGAATGGAAACAGATTTAATGTATTTATGTTTACGTCTTGTTGGTTCTACTATTGCATCCCGGGTGCTAACCGGAGACATAACTGCTCCGAGGTTTCACCAGAGCATTTGGTTTTTAATATTCCCTGGAGGTGGTACATCCCTTGAAGGCTGCGCATTTATTTTTTGCGTATTCTTTGATGCCAGTCCGCACACATAAGATGTGAGACGGCGTTCGATCTGGAGGTTTGTTAGGTTGCGTCACAGGTGATACGTATTCATAATGCTGTTCTTTTTACCCGATAAGTTTTCATTGAGGACAATTCATTGGATCTGCTTTCCCTACTTATTCCATCTCCACACTGATTTTCACAACCTGAATTTTCCACTGGATTTTGTTCCAGAATTCCACTGAATTTCTTTCCAGTGGAACAACTTAGACAAAACCATCCCATTTCACGTTCACACGCCTCCTTCCATACGGGCGAAGATAAGCCTAACACTCGTGCGGGCACTCCTGTAATGATTGAATCATCTGTTTCACTTGCAACATGTAATCTCTCGGTAATACTACTAGTGTTCAGCCGCTCAGACTGGTGGCTATCAGCTTCGCAATTGTGCGATACTGAGCTCAGTTTACTCGCATCGCATTTTCAATTCTTTCGCTCAACAACAGCGCCAGTCAAACGAAAATTTTGCACGCGATGCGCACATGAACAACCTCCCACGATTTTAACGCTCCGGGTTCACACGATCCACGTTTCCCGGCCCGGTGGCCTTGTACACGAGCCGTTGAGGAAGGGGGTGGGGGGGGGGGGTCGCTCTTGCGGCTTATGCCCCTCACATTCTCATGGTGGGGTCACCGAGTGTATGTACCTGCAGAACAATGTGTGCATGTCGTTTGGCAGATCTCTGAAGAAGTGAAGTTCCGTACAAAATATTAAAGCCAAGAGCTCATAATTATCACTTGTTGATGTTTTGATACCTTCGTCTTTTTTAAGAATTCACTAAAGGTGGTACACCCTGAAGGTGATACACATTTGTGTGCATCTTATTTAACCGTGTGCTTTACAGACAAGAAACAATGGCGGCCTTCTGGTCTTAAGGTTTTTGTGCGTCATATCACAACGTATAATTTCTGAAAATGCTGTCCATTTTGACCAGATAAGTTTGTCTTGAAAGTTTAAACTGTGTCTCCTTTTCTACCTTCGTGCGTCTTCGCAACGATTTGTACGAATTTAACAAGTATTTCAGAGAATTTTGTTCGAATGGAACCATTTGAACAACACACGCATCCTGTAATGATGTGTTGCACATATAACATGCAGTCTCTGGGTAACCCCGCTGGCGTGTAGTTGTTGTCGTTTATGACTTTCTGCTTGTCACGTACAAACCTTCACTATTGTATGTTTTTTCAGTCGCTATTTTCCTTCCTGCGATGCGCGACCCAAATACGACGACTCGTTTGTTGGCTTATCGGAGTTCCTTGTTCTGTTTCACGCAACTGCTATTTGAAGTGCATAAGCGTACATTGCATGCAATTCATAGCATGCAAGACGTAGAACACATCCTAACGCGAGGAAACAATAAGAACTGAACAAACACACATGCACACACAAACACATACACACACACACACACACACACACACACACACACACACACACACACACACACACACACACACACACACACACACACACACACACACACACACACACACACACACACACACACACACACACACACACACACACACACACACACACACACACACATATGACTCAGTTGTGGACTCTTCCTAATACGATTGGGAAGGAGCCCCGTAAGGTCGAGAGGACTTGTAAGGGACAGCAGCAGGACGATAAGAACGAGCAGGTGTGTAAGAGGGAGCAGCAGGACGGCAAGAGGGGGCGGGTTTGTAAGAGATGGCTGTCTGATAGGAGCGAACGTAAGCGGGAGCAGCCTCATGAGAGGGAGCGGCAGGGGCGAATGAGCGGGCTGGGGCGTGGCTGGCCGGCTCGGGGCACTGGGCCTCGCCGTCGTAGGTGAGCTCGGCGTTGTAGCCGCCGTAGCCCTGGTTGTCAGCCGTGTACTTGAAGAGCTGGACTCGGCCGTCGGGCAGGTTGACCGAGTAGTAGCCCTGTACAATCTTGGTGCCGCTGTTCTCGTTCTGGGAGAACACTGAGCCGCTGTAATGGTCGTTGACGGCGTACGCAAACTGGTACGGCTGGGCGTAGTAGCGGGGCTCCTGGTACGACGGTGCGTAGGAGGGCGCCCGGCCGTACGACGGAGCCGGTGCGTGGCTTGGCGCCGGAGCAAAGCGTGGTGTCTTAGCTGGGGCGTAGCGTGGGGCGGGGGCCTGACCGTAGCTTTGGGCTGCAGCCACCGACAGAACAGCGGCGAGAACGAAGATCTGAAATGACATAACGTACTGTGTATTGCCTTCTTAGACGGTTCAAATGACGACCATTCTGATATTGATAACGATGCCTTCTTGCCGATGGCGTAGTATATTGCATCCAGCGTGCTCTCTTCACATTTGTGCTTCCTATAGTTAATGTGCTAATTAAAACCGGCACTTTTCTACGCAACACCGCATGATCCGGTTCGTACACTCTTCGCGCTAGGTCCACCTACCAACGATGTTCACCCTCTGTATCTACCCCCCCCAGACCTTCACGCTCTTGAACCACCTCTGCACGATGTTCACTCGCATGGTCCACATACGCCCTCTGTTAAAAGTGCACTGTGCACTGGGTCGAAAAACCTGCCCCGGATGCTTATTTTGAGCCGGCTCGGTGATTATACCTTTTTATCTGCAGAAAGTGCACACAGATTTCAGTGGCCGACCATGTTGACCACGTAGCGCGTCGTAGTAGACACAATACGGAAATAGCATGCTACGGCCGGGATACGTGTATGTTTAGATATGATTCCAGTGCCGTCATACTGAGTTAATGGCCTTTCGTATGCCAACATGCACTTGTTAAAATATGTTGTGATGCTAAACAAGATGACATTAGCGGTACTGAGTATTCTCAGCTGTGCTTCAACAGATGAGTACACGAGTGCCAACTTCTCTTGCTATCTTGATTGCTCAGCATAAAAATTTTGATCTCAGAATACCGGGATTCCAGAGCTGAGGGCCTTTCTTTAGGTTATCAAGAACGCCCAAAGTCACGGGCTACTAGTTGTTAGATTGAGCATCTATTTGCCCACATAGATGACGGTCATGAGAACCGTTTAACGATTTTTTGCTGTTTATTGGTGCGTGCCGTCTTTGTCATAAATGTATCATTTGGTCTGGTGCGGAAAACTAAACCATTCAGGCGGCTTTACGGGATAATATATTCATCCGCAATATGTGATTGATAGAAAACTTCGAGCCGCCATGGTATTGATTGCAACAAGCTGTACCATGCGTAGGTAATGTTTCCGTGATTGCCATCGTTTTCTGTAAATCGTTTCATGGAAGGTAGCATTCGGAATAGCAACTATGTCGTATGATTTGAGATCTGTGCCAAAAGTGTTCAGATTTGCCCCGAAAGCAAGTGAAAATTATTGGTTTACAAGGTAGCTTTCCAACTCCTGACAAAAACCAACATTTGAAATGTTCCTGCTGATTTGCTTTTTGCCCCTCAACTGTGATTATCTGTTATGTCACGGCTGTATTTCAACTGGAGTGATCCAGGGCTCGGATCCAACCACTACTGAAGATAGTGACATGCCTCCCTTCAACAATCTGATGGTATTTTGTTCTTTGCCCCAGGAATCCGGTGTCTAAGATTTAACACAATATCGACCAGCGTGTTGGTCGCAGTTCACCACTGCTTCAGGATCATACATCACGAGTGTTATGCAGGGGTTTGTTCAGTCGCTATCCTCCTGCCCGCCATGTGCAATCTAATTGCGACGATGCTTTGTTCCCCCGTCCGAGTTGCTTGGTTCGCTTCATATGATTGACTTTTTAAGTACCAACAGTTTATTTTATGCAATGCATTACACCAAAGACGTAGAACACACCTTTAAACAAGAAAACAATAAGATACGAACGCACACTTAACTGAATTGTGGACTCTTGCTAATACGATTGGGAAGGAGCTCCGTGAGACTGAGCGGGCTTGTAAGAGACAGCAGTAGGCCGGTAAGAACGAGCAGGTGTGTAAGAGGGAGCAGCAGGCCGGTAAGAGGGAGCTGGTTTGTAAGAGGGGGCAGGCTGATAGGAGCGAACCGGTTGGTAAGCAGGAGGAGCCTTGTAAGAGGGAGCGGCAGGAGCGTAGGAGCGGGCTGGGGCGTAGCTGGCCCGCTTGGGGTACTGGGCCTCGCCGTCGTAGGTGACCTCGGCGTTGTAGCCGCCGTAACCCTGGTTGTCAGCCGTGTACTTGACGTGCTGAACCCGGCCGTCGGGCAGGTTGACCGAGTAGTAGCCCTGTACGATCTTGGTGTCGCTGTTCTCGTTCTGGGAGAACACCGATCCGCTGTAATGGTCGTTGACGGCGTACGCAAACTTGTACGGCTGGGCGTAGTACCGGGGCTCCTGGTACGACGATGCGTAGGAAGGTGCCCGGGCGTACGACGGAGCCGGGGCGTGGCCTGGCGCCGGAGCAGGAGCGTAGCGTGGCGCCGGAGCAGGAGCGTAGCGTGAGGCGGGTGCATGGCCGTAGCTTTGGGCCGCAGCCACCGACAAAACAGCGGCGAGAATGAAGATCTGAAATGATATAACGTACCGTGTAACACGCTCGTGATAGTACAAATGAAGACCACTCTGATATTGGACTTAATCTCGTATAATCAAACACGCAGTGCTGTATTGTCTTCACCTCTCAGTTGACCTCACCTTCATGGTGCTCTTGGTGTGATCCGGTGAGTGACTGACGCTTTGTTCCTGGCCCGGTGGCCTTATATACGAGCCGTTGTGGATGGCGGGGTCGATCGTGCTGCTAATCGCCTTCACATTCTCATGGTTGGGCCGCCGTGTGTACGTGCATCCAGAGCTGGTTATGTTGCGTGATAGAGCTTTGGAGAGGTGAAGAGTTTCGTGCAAAACATTCAGGATAGGTGGTAGCATTGTCTCTCTTATATGTTATTATGGTTGTCATGTTTTCGAAGCATTCTTTAAAGGTGGTAGACTCTAAAAGCGTTACACATTCTGGTGCATCTTAGGTCTTATCTTAAGGTCTCGTCACAAATGATATAACACCCTGGGAATGCTTTGAATTTTGAATTGGTGAGTTTTTCAGCATTACAGTAGGTCTATTTTCCTCACTTGTTCTGCCCTCCTAACTAGTTCCGCAGAGTTCGCATTTATTCCACGGTTTTTCCCTTGAATGAAACGATTTGATAAAAGCAATCTACTTCATGTGCGTAGTCCTCTTTTAACGTAGACTTAACGTATCTGTAGGATATCTTGCGGGAGACAAGCTTAGCACTGACGTAAACACCAATTATGTAATGAGCTGTTGCTCAAACAACGTGCACTATTTGAGTAAACCTCCGGTAACTGGTGGTTACCATCTTGTCGATGGCGTAATATATTGTATCCAGCGTGCTCTCCTCGCATTTGTGTTTCCTATAGCTAATGTGCTAGTTAAAACCGGCACTTTTCTACGTAACACTACATGATCCGGGTCCTACAGTCTCTGCGCGCTAGGTCCACCTACCAACGATGCTCACCCTCTGGATCCATCTCCCCCGACCTTCACGCTCTTGAACCACCTCTGCACGATGTTCACTCGCATGGTCCACTTATGTCCTCTGTTAAAAGTGCACTGTGCATTGTGTCGAAAACCTGCCCCGGATGCTTATTTTGAGCTGGCGTCTTGATTTTACCTTTTCATCTGCAGAAAGTGCACACACATTTCAGTGGTCGACCATGTTGACCACGTAGCGCGTCGTAGTAGACACAATACGGAAATAGCATGCCACGGCCGGCATATGTGCATGCTTAGATATGATTGCAGTGCCGTCATACTGAGTTAATGGCCTTTCGTATGCCAACAGGTACTGTTTAAAATATGTTGTGATGTCAAACAAGATGACATTGGCGGCACTGGGTATTTTCAGCTGTGCTTCGTCAACAGATGAGTACACCAGTGTCAACTCCTCCTGCTATCTCGATTGTTCAGCATAAGCATTTCGATCTCAGAAAACCGAAATACCAGAGCTGAGGGCCTTTCTTTAGGTTATCAAGAACGCTCAAAGTTATGGGCTACAAGTTGTAAGATTGAGCATCTCTTTGCCCACGTAGTTGACGGTCATGAGAACCGTTTAACGATTTTTCCTGTTTATTGGTGTGTGCCGTCTTTATTATAAATGTATCATTTGGTCTGGTGTGGGAAACTAAAACTCTCAGGCGGCTTTACGGGACGAAGATATTCATCCGTAATATGTGATTGATAGAAAACTTCGGGCCGACATGGTATTGATTGCAGCAAGCTGTACCATGCGTAGAAAATGTTACCGTGATTGCCATCGTTTTCTGTAAATCGTTTTGTGGAAGGTAGCATTCGGAATGGTAACTATGTCGTATGATTTGAGATCTCTGCCAAAAGTGTTCGGATTTGCCCCGAAAGCAAGTGAAAATTATTGGTTTACAAGGCATTTTTCCAGCATTTAACAAAAAACCAACATTTGAAATGTGATTGCTGATATGCTGTTTGCCCCAACTGTAATGATCTGTTATATCACCGCTTTATTACAACTGGAGTGATCCAGGGCTAGGATTCAACCATAACTGGAGATAGTGACATGCCTCCCTTCAACAATTGGATGGTATTTTGTTCTTTGCCTCAGAAATCCGGTGTTAAAGATTTAACACAATGTCGGCCAGCGTGCTAGGCGCAGTTCACCACTGCCTCAGTATCATACACCACGTGTGTTATGGAGGTGTTTTTTTCAGTCGCTTTCCTCCTGATCGCCATGTGCAACCTTACTGCGACGATGTTTTGTTCCCCGGTCCGAGTTGCTTGGTTTGTTTCATACAATTGATTTTTAAAGTACGAACAGTTTATTTCATGCAATGCATTACACCAAACACGTAGAACACACATTTGAACGAAAAAACAATAAGATACGAACGCACACTTAACTGAATTGTGGACTCTTGCTAATACGATTGGGAAGGAGCTCTGTAAGACTGAGCGGGCTTGAAAGAGGCAGCAGTAGGCCGGTAAGAACGAGCAGGTGTGTAAGAGGGAGCAGCAGGCCGGTAAGATGGAGCTGGTTTGTAAGAGGGGGCAGGCTGATAGGAACGAACCGGTTGGAAAGCAAGAGGAGCCTTGTAAGAGGGAGCGGCAGGAGCGTAGGAGCGGGCTGGGGCGTGGCTGGCCCGCTCGGGGTACTGGGCCTCGCCGTCGTAGGTGACCTCGGCGTTGTAGCCGCCGTAGCCCTGGTTGTCAGCCGTGTACTTGACGTGCTGAACCCGGCCGTCGGGCAGGTTGACTGAGTAGTAGCCCTGTACGATCTTGGTGTCGCTGTTCTCGTTCTGGGAGAACACTGATCCGCTGTAATGGTCGTTGACGGCGTACGCAAACTTGTACGGCTGGGCGTAGTACCGGGGCTCCTGGTACGACGAGGAGTAGGAAGGCGCCCGGGTGTACGACGGAGCCGGGGCGTGGCTTGGCAGCGGAGCAGGAGCGTGGCGTGGCGCCGGAGCAGGAGCGTAGCGTGGGGCGGGTGCCTGGCCGTTGCTTTGGGCCGCAGCCACCGACAGAACAGCGGCGAAAATGAAGATCTGAAATGATATAACGTACCGTGTAACACCCTCTTGATAGTACAAATGAAGACCACTCTGATATTGGACTTAATCTCGTATAATCAAACATGCAGTGCTGTGTTGTCTTCACCTATCAGTTGATCTCACCTTCATGGTGCTCTTGGTGTGATCCGGTGAGTGACTGACGCTTTGTTCCTGGCCCGGTGGCCTTATATACGAGCCGTTGTGGATGGCGGTGTCGCTCGTGCTGCTAATCGCCCTCACATTCTCATGGTGGGGCCGCCGTGTGTACGTGCATGCAGGGCTGGATATGTTGTGTGATAGTGCTTCGGAGAGGTGAAGAGCTTCGTGCAAAATATTCAAGATAGGTGGTAATATTTGTCTCTCTTATATGTTTTTATCGTTGCCATGTTTTCAAAGCATTCTTTAAAGGTGGTAGACTCTAAAAGCGCTACACATTCTGTTGCATCTTAGGTCTTATCTTATCTTAAGGTCTCGTCACAAATGATATAACACCCTGGGAATGCTTTGAATTTTGGATTGGTGAGTTTTTCAGCATGACAGTAGGTCTATTTTTCTCACTTGATATCACCTTGATATTGGGCTGCACATTTCATGATCAGGCATGCAGTGCCGTGTAGTCTTGGTCTCTCAGCTGGTCCCACCTTCATGGTGTTCTTAGTGTGGTCCGGTGGGTGACTGATTTCTCTCCTCGCCCCCGTGGTCTTCACGAGCCGTTGTGAGGGGCGGGGCCACTCGTGCTGCTAATAACCCTTGCATTCCCATGGTGGGGCCGTCGTGTATACGTGTATATAGGGTGTGCATGTCGTATGCCAGAGCTCTGGAGAAATCAGGTGTTCCGCCGAAGATATTGAGGTGGTGAGGTAGTGGTTAGCACTGATTAGTTGTTATGTTAGTGGGAGTCTTTTTTTCTACGCCGTTACCCAAAAACAGGTAACCAGGAGTGCCCCTCCCTGAATCCCAGCGACGCAGTAAACCGTACGTTAACACCAGAAAACATAAAATCAAGTCGCGGCACTCCCAGCTAGGAAGATGAAACAAACGTAAAAAAACAGGCGAAGAGGTGGAGCAGACCCGAAGGAATTGTGTTATGTGATAGGTAGGGAAAAATCATAGATGAAAAGGCTTAAAGAAGTCATTAGCCAAAGTCAGCTAATGACAGCCCGCTATAACCGCCCAATAATCTACAACCACTCAATTCACCGCGTTAGTAAGGGCTATACAGTCACACAAGTCACACAAGAAATTACCTGGTCATTTTTGTGCTGGGTTTTGAGCTGGATGTCCAGGGATTTCACCCAGCTAAGCAGAGCTTGTTGCTGGGAGAACTCCCGGAGTCAGAGCCGCGAGTTTGGGTATATGTGGAGGACTTTATATCAGAAATTGATTATGAAACATGGACGAGGTCAAATATGAGGTGTGTTGGATATGTACAGCACAAGGATGGCAATGTCTTCAAATATGTTGGTTACGTTAATATGTGTTCACGAAATGCTTGCGGATGATGTTCTTTACGATGGTTTTTGATACAGGGATATTAGCTATTCTTGGAAAATATGAAACAATGATGTCGTTCCACAGCTTAGGGCCAAGGCAAGATGCTGTAAATAGTCTATAATTACGATTAGAGAAAGGTTGGTCTAAATGTTTTGCTCGCCTCATATCCATGTCATTAGATTCATAGAGATTGTAAATTAAATCAAATGATGCAGGGGGCTGTGAAGTTAAAAATTTGTGCATCACAATTAGCATTTGAGATTTAGCAATATCCGATAGTTTCAAAATTTTGTATCGTTTAAAGATTGGCTCTGGGCTTTGTGGAGGATACACATTTTCTATAAGACGCACAGCCCTTTTTTGCAAAATTACCAACTGATCTAGTTGAGGAGCATAATTAATGCCCCAAACCAAGCAGCAGCAATTTAGATAAGGAAGAATCAAAGTGTTATAGAGAAGATGTGACGTTGTTTTATCAATAAAGTACCTAACCCTACTTATTATTCCAATATTTCTACTTACTATGCCTGCAACAAAATTAGTGTGGCTTGTATACTTAAGATATTTGTCAATGATTACACCGAGGTATTTAATTTCTTTTTTCTCTTCAATAGGTGGATTATCGATTTGCACATTTAGTCGGAAATGCGAAGAAAGGGTTGTGTAATGCCGTGTGAATGTTTTTGATACGTTCAGGGGGAGAAAATTAGCAGTAAACAAGAAGTCCTTAGAAGCAAAAGCGTATTGAAATTGTTTTAAAGTTCGACAATACTTTTATTTTTGAAAACAATCGCAGTACCATCAGCGTAAGACAGACAAATCATGTTGCTGCTTAATTTAGGGAAGTCATTTATGTACATCAAAAAGAGGATTGGGCCGAGTATGGATCCTTGGCGTACCCCCATTGTTATGTTTTTGATTGTTGATAGACAATTCATGATTTTTACACATTGAGTTCTGCCAGACAAATATGAAGAAATGATTTCATAATTGCACGTTAATCGTAAATGATTTCATAATTGCACGCACGTCGTTAATTGCACGGGCTCTTTATTTGTAGCCAGTTTATAATGAACCAAAAAATGACGTAGAATTTGTATGGACTGGATGCAAAATGCTGGGAGTACTTTGTCCATGTCGATGTCGGACGAAGCGGCAATGCAGGTAATGAACATGTGCTGCTGTGCCAATAGACGTACAGACATTTTTGTGGCACTTACCTGTAAAGCTGTGTTACTCGCAGTCATAATGGCTTGCACTATGACCGAGGCTTGGCATTGTAATCCAGTAACGCTGGGCTTGAGTCACCAAGTGGGTGCTTTTGTTGGTCCCTCGCTTCTTAAATGTCAGTTCCGGATGCCCACAGAGGTATGCCCGGTCACAATACGGTTATCTGAAATATGGCACGGCATGAAAAAGTGCCTTTCTCTGGCCGGACGGGCTACCGGGTGTTCCATTCCCAGCTGTTACAGTTCACTGTACAGTTGATGTAAAACCCGAATATGATACGAATGAGACAATCCCCAATGTAACATGAAACGTAACATGTCGGCATCATTAATGTGAAAGCATTGGTCAATAGACAACTGTGGGCTTATATATCTATTTTCACTCGCGCACAGGATCATTGCACTGTTGGTATGCGACGCGCCCATTGCGGACGCGGGCCCAAGCCCAATATTGACCGAATGCCACTCAAGTGTTTAGTGGTACACTAATGGCAAATACGAGAGCGAGAAAAGTGCACTCGTGCAATTGTGTCTTAAGGCCGGCCAGTAGATCTATGGTTGGCATGGAGTATGACATCTTGTTCTTGCTTTCGCTCATAGTTAAATCAAGCGTGTCCCATTTAGTCAGCAACGCAAGTTTCCTCAAAATCCTTCGAGTTGCTTTGACCTTTTAGTTGGAGTGGACACTCCGAAGAGATCAATGACGCTGGACTCCCTCTCCACTATGAAACAATCATTTTCATTTGCTTTGCGTTTCCCAACGTGTGTGTTATGCTAGCCAAAATAGTGTGCGATAAATGGTATGAAAGCTTAAAGCACAATGCCGGTAAAACTGTATCGAATTATGACGTAATTATCACGCGACATAAAAACGTCTTACTGTGGCTTTTCTTTCCCCGCGTTGGCGCTTAGTACAGTGGCTTATTGCAAACGTCACGTTGTCTTTCCACTAATGTCATTTATACCCCAAATGTGTGGGTTCTACTCTGACCAGAGCAGTTGATATGCTACAAAGGTATCTTTTGTGTTCGCCGTTAGCTTTTTCTGTTTAACCATACCACACAAGCTTGGAACGGCATCGACACGAAATCCCTACGCCCAGTTGCGAAGGAAATATCTCACTTGAACGCCTTATACGTGCCGAGATGGCCTTTAAAGGCATGGAATCAGTGGCTACAAAGAAAACAAATGGTGTAGTGTTGTGCCGAAACGTTTACCGCGAAGTTTTGAATGGAAATAGATATAATGTATTTTTGTTGACGTCTTGTTGGTTCTACTATTGCAACTCGGGTGCTTTCCGGAGACATAACTGCTCCGAGGTTTCACCAGAGTATTTCTTAAAAGTATTCTCTGGAGGTGGTACACCCCTTAAAGTTAGCGCATATATTTTTTGCGTATTCTTTGATGGCAGTCCGCACACATAAGATGCAAGACGGCGTTCGATCTGGAGGTTTGTTAGGTTGCGTCACAGGTGATACGCATTCAAAATGCTGTTCTTTTCACCCGATAAGTTTTCCTTGAAGACAATTCATTGGATCTGCTTTTCCTACTTATTCCATCTTCCCAATGATTTTTATAACCTGAATTTTCCACTGGATTTTGTTCCAGAATTCCACTGAAATTTGTTCCAGTGCAACAACTTAGACAAAACCATCCCATTTCACGTTCACACGCCTCCTTCCATACGGGCGAAGATAAGCCTAACACTCGTACGGACACTCCTGTAATGATTGAATCATCTGTCTCACTTGCAGCATGTAATCTCTTGGTAATACTGCTAGTGTTCAGCCGCTCAGACTGGTGGCTATCAGCTTCGCAATCGTGCGATACTGAGCTCAGTTTACTCGCATCGCATTTTCAATTCTTTCGCTCAACAACAGCGCCAGTCAAACGAAAATTTTGCACGCCATGCGCACATGAACAACCTCCCACAATTTTAATACTCCGGCTTCAAACGATCCACGCTTCCCGGCCCGTTGACCTTGTGCACGAGCCGTCGAAGAGGGGGGGGGGGGAGGGGCGGGGTCGCTCTTGCGGCTTATGCCCCTCACATTCTCATGGTGGGGTCACCGAGTGTATGTACCTGCAGAGCAATGTGTGCATGTCGGTTGGCAGATCTCTGAAGAAGTGAAGTTCCGTACAAAATATTAAAGCCAAGAGCTCATAGTTATCACTTGTTGATGCTTTGATACTTTCGTCTTTTTTAAGCATTCACTAAAGGTGGTGCACTCTGAAAGTGATGCACTTTTGTGTGCATCTTGTTCAACAGTGTGCTTTACAGACAAGAAACAATGGCGGCCTTCTGGTCTTAAGGTTTTTTGTTGGTCATATCACAACGTATAATTTCTGAAAATGCTGTCCATTTTGAGCAGATAAGTTTGCCTTGAAAGTTTATACTGTGTCTCCTTTTCTTACTTCATGCGTCATCGCAACGATTTTTACGAATTTAACAAGTATTTCAGAGAATTTTGTTCGAATGAAACCATTTGAACAAAACACACATCCTGTAATGATGTGTTGCACATATAACATGCAGTCTCTGGGCAGCCCTGCTGGCGTGTAGTTGCTGTCATTTATGACTACCTGCTTGTCACGTATAAACACCTACTATTGTTTGTTTCTTCAGTCGTTTTTTCCTTCCTGCGATGCGCGACCTAAATACGACGACTCGTTTGTTGGCTTATCGGAGTTCCTTGTTTTGTTTCACGCAACTGCTATTTGAAGTGCATAACCGTATATGGCAGCAGGACGGTAAGACAGCAGAGAGCAGAACAGCAGCAGGACGGTAAGAACGAGCAGGTGTGTAAAAAGGAGCAGCAGGACGGTAAGAGGGGGGGGGGCTGGTTTGTAGGAGGTGGCAGGCTGATAGGAGCGAACGTAAGCGGGAGCAGCCTCGTGAGAGGGAGCGGTAGGAAAGTAGGAGGGGGCTGGGGCGTAGCTGGCCGGCTCGGGGTACTGGGCCTCGCCGTTGTGGGTGACCTCGCCGTTGTAGCCGCCGTAGCCCTGGTTGTCAGCCGTGTACTTGACGTGCTGGACTCGGCCGTCGGGCAGGTTGATCGAGTAGTAGCCCTGTACGATCTTGGCGTCGCTGTTCTCGTTCTGGGAGAACACTGAGCCGCTGTAATGGTCGTTGACGCCGTACGCAAACTGGGAAAGGCGGTGACTTGGTATAAGGTAATTTCACCTCCCAAACAAATACCACAATCACGGCAATCAAACACCTCCCAACATCAGATGAAGCAAGCTGGGGATAAATGATCAAAAAACTCTGACGAATCGACATTATTGCACTTTGCCGTCACAACTCCACACAAAATGCATCACTTCTAGTGAAAACATTTTTGGCAAACATCTAACGGCGCATAAGTGCCCTCACCACTGCCGAGTACGATCTGGAAATGACCACCTCGGGGCGGTCCCACTTTTTTACAGGGGTGCTTGTTGTCGATCGGTGAGCTGCTCGGCCATGCCTGCCCCCCCCCCCCCCCCGCCCCCCCCCCTCCCGATACCAGGGGCGCTTACCCGGTGGGGCGCTTACTCGCATCACGTTTTCCTTTTTGGTTAATTAGAGCACACATGGGATTCTACGGCACGAATAGAGGTCATTTCTCAGCTATGATTGATACGAAAATCGGACAATATAATATTGCTTGCAGTATGCTACCCTATGGGTATATAAAGCTTGTGAAAGTATCACTTTGTAACGCAGATCGTGTCTAGTAATGTTTAGTTCCTAGTGTGCCACATGGTTGTGTATGGTTTGTCCGAAGGTTTTCTGATTTCCCCACAAGCCAGCAAATAATTGTTTGTTACCAGGGAAGCTTTTCAAATCTTACAAAATCCAACAGTGTTTGAAATGATGTTGCTTGTGTGTTCTGTGGATGAGATGAATATTTGGTACGGGACTTAAATCCAACCCTTTCTTACTACAGGCAGTTGCATGCCTTCGTTCCGCAATGGGATTGTATTTTGAACTTTGTCTCAGTAATCGGGCATTAGGGACTCAACATAATGTCAGGCAACGTGACAACTGCAGGGCATCGCTGCTTGGGGACCATACAACGCGAGTTTCATAAAAGTGTTTCTTCAGTCGCTATCGTCCCTGCGATGCGCGACCTGCGCACTACAATTTGTTTGTTGGCCGATCAGAGTTCCTTGGTTTGTTTCACATTATTGCTAATTTAGGGACGGAACAGTATATTACATGCAGTTCATCGCACCAAAGACGTAGAACACAATTAAACAAGAAAACAATAAGATATCAACACGCATACACTTAATTCAGTTATGGACTGTTCTTAATACGAATGGGAAGGAGCTCCGTAAGATTGAGCGGGCTTGTAAGAGGGAGCAGCAGGCCGGTAAGAACGAGCAGGCGTGTAGGAACGAGCAGGTGTATGAGAGGCAGCAGGCCGATAAGAGCGAATCGGCTGGTACGAGGGAGAAGCAGGGCGATAAGAGGGAGCTGGTTTGTGAGAGGGGGCAGGCTGAAAGGGGCGAACAGGCTGGTAAGAGGGAGCAGCCTTGTAGGAGGGGGCGGCAGGAGCGTAGGAGCGGGCTGGGGCGTAGCTGGCCCGCTCGGGGTACTGGGCCTCGCCGTCGTAGGTGACCTCGGCGTTGTAGCCGCCGTAGCCCTGGTTGTCAGCCGTGTACTTGACGTGCTGAACCCGGCCGTCGGGCAGGTTGACCGAGTAGTAGCCCTGTACGACCTTGGTATCGCTGTTCTCGTTCTGGGAGAACGCTGATCCGCTGTAATGGTCATTGACGACGTACGCAAACTGGTACGGCTGGGCGTAGTAACGGGGCTCCCGGTACGACGGGGCATAGGAAGGCGCCCGGCCGTACGACGGAGCCGGGGCGTGGCTTGGCGCCGGAGCAGGGGCGAAGCGTGGTGTCTTAGCTTGGGCGTAGCGTGGGGCGGGGGCCTGGCCGTAGCTTTTGGCCGCAGCCACCGACAGGACAGCGGCGAGAATGAAGATCTGAAATAATATAACGTACCGTGCAACACGCTCTTGATAGTACAAATGAAGACCACTCTGATATTGGACTTAATCTCGTATAATCAAACATGCAGCGCTGTGTTGTCTTCACCTCTCAGTTGACCTCACCTTCATGGTGCTCTTGGTATGATTCGGTGGGCGACTGACTCTTTGTTCCTGGCCCGGTGGGCTTATATACGAGCCGTTGTGGAGGGCGGGGTCGCTCGTGCTGCTAATCGCCTTCACGTTCTCATGGTGGGGCCGCCGTGTGTACGTGCATGCAGAGCTGGGTGTGTTGTGTGATAGAGCTGTGATAGAGGTGAAGAGTTTCGTGCGAAATATTCAAGATAGGTGGTAATATTTATCTCTGTTATATGTTATTATGGTTGCCATGTTTTTGAAGCATTTTTTAAAGGTGGTCGACTCTAAAAGTGATTCACATCCTGGTGTATCTTGGGTCTTATCTTATCTTAAGGTCTCGTCACAAATGATATAACACCCTGGGAATGCTTTCAGTTTTGGCTTGGTGAGTTTTTTCAACATTACAGCAGGTCTATTTTTCCCACTTGTTCTGCCTTCCCACCTAGCTCCGCCAAGTTCGCAATTACTCCACTTTTTTTGCCTTGAATGAAACGATGTGATAAAAACAATCTACTTCACGTGCGTAGTCTTCTTTTAATGTAGACTTAACGTATCTGTAGGATATCTCGCGGGAGATAAGCTTAGCACTGACGTAAACACCAATTGTGTAATGAGCTGTTGCTCAAACAACGTGAACTATTTGAGTAAGCCTCCGGTAACGCGTGGTTACCTTGTTGTCGATGGCGTAATATATTGCATCCAGCGTGCTCTCCTCGCATTTGTGTTTCCTATAGCTAATGTGCTAATTAAAATCGGCACTTTTCTACCTAACACTACATGATCCGGCTCCTACAGTCTCTGCGCGCTAGGTCAACCTACCAACGATGTTCACCCTCTGGATCCACCTCCCCCGACCTTCACGCTCTTGAACCACCTCTGCACGATGTTCACTCGCATGGTCCACTTATGCCCTCTGTTAAAAGTGCACTGTGCATTGGGTCGAAAAACCTGCCCCGGATGCTTATTTTGAGCTGGCGCCGTGATTTTACCTTTTCATCTGCAGAAAGTGCACACAGATTTCAGTGGTCGACCATGTTGACCACGTAGCGCGTCGTAGTAGACGCGATACGGAAACAGCATGCTACGGCCGGGATATGTGTATGTTTAGATATGATTTCAGTGCCCTCATACTGAGTTAATGGCCTTTCGTATGCCAGCAGGCAGTGGTTAAAATATGTTGTGATGCTAAACAAGATGACATTGGCGGTACTGGGTATTTTCAGCTGTGCTTCATTAACAGATGAGTACACCAGTGCCAACTCCTCCTGCTATCTTGATTGCTCAGCATGAAAATTTTGATCTTAGAATACCTAGATTCCAGAGCTGAGGGCCTTTCTTTATGTTATCAAGAACTCTCAAAGTCACAGGCTACTAATTGTAAGATTGAACATCTCTTTGCCCACATAGTTGAGGGTCATGAGAACCGTGTAACGATTTTTCCTGTTTATTGGTGTGTGCCGTCTTTATCATAAATGTATCATTTGGTCTGGTGTGGAAAACTAAAACACTCAGGCGGCTTTACGGGACGAATATATTCATCCGCAATATGTGATTGATAGGAAACTTCGGGTCGACATGGTATTGATTACAGCAAGCTGTACCATGCGTAAGTAATGTTACAGTGATTGCCATCGCTTTCTGTAAATCGTTTTATGGAAGGTAGCATTCGGGATAGTAACCATGTCGTATGATTTGAGATCGCTGCCAAAAGTGTTCGGAGTTGCCCCGAAAGCAAGTGAAAATTATTGGTATACAAGGCATCTTTCCAACTCTTAACAAAAAACCAAAATTTGAAATGTTATTGCTGATATGCTGTTTGCCCCAACTGTAATTATCTGTTATATCATGGCTGTATTACAACTGGAGTGATCCAGGGCTCGGATCCAACCATAACTGGAGATAGTGACATGCCTCACTTCAACAATCTGATGGTATTTTGTTCTTTGCCTCAGAAATCCGGTGTTAAAGATTTAACACAATGTCTGCCAGCGTGTTGGGCGCAGTTCACCACTGCCTCAGGATCATACATCACGAGTGTTATGGAGGCGTTTGTTCAGTCGCTATCCTCCTGCCCGCCATGTGCAACCTTACTGCGACGATGTTTTGTTCCCCGGTCCGAGTTGCTTGGTTTGTTTCATACAATTGATTTTTAAAGTACGAACAGTTTATTTTATGCAATGTACACCAAAGACGTAGAACACACATTTAAACGAGAAAACAAGAAGATATGAGTGCACACTTAAGTGAGTTGTGGACTCTTGCTAATACGATTGGGAGGGGGCTCCGTAAGACCGAGCGGGCTTGAAAGAGGCAGCAGTAGGCCGGTAAGAACGAGCAGGTGTGTAAGAGGGAGCAGCAGGCCGGTAAGAGGGAGCTGGTTTGTAAGAGGTGGCAGGCTGATAGGAGCGAACCGGTTGATAAGCAGGAGGAGCCTTGTAAGAGGGAGCGGCAGGAGCGTAGGAGCGGGCTGGGGCGTAGCTGGCCCGCTCGGGGTACTGGGCCTCGCCGTCGTAGGTGACCTCGGCGTTGTAGCCGCCGTAACCCTGGTTGTCAGCCGTGTACTTGACGTGCTGGACTCGGCCGTCGGGCAGGTTGACCGAGTAGTAGCCCTGTACGATCTTGGTATCGCTGTTCTCGTTCTGGGAGAACGCTGATCCGCTGTAATGGTCATTGACGACGTACGCAAACTGGTACGGCTGGGCGTAGTAACGGGGCTCCCGGTACGACGGGGCATAGGAAGGCGCCCGGCCGTACGACGGAGCCGGGGCGTGGCTTGGCGCCGGAGCAGGAGCGTAGCGTTGGGCGGGTGCCTGGCTGTAGCTTTGAGCCGCAGCCACCGACAGGACAGCGGCAAGAACGAAGATCTGAAATGACATGCAGTGTTCTATGACATGCTCTTTAAGCAGTACAAATGGCAACCATCCTGATCTTAGACTGCACCTTTCATAATCAAACATGCAGTGATGTGCTCTCTTCACCTCTCAGCTGACCTCACCTGCATGGTGCTCTTAGTGTGCTCCGGTGGGTGGCTGATACTATGTTCCCGGCCCCGCGGTCTTATATACGAGTCGTTGTGGAGGGCGGAGTCGCTCGGTCTGCCAATCGCTCCCACATTCTCATGGTGAGACTGATGTGTGTATGTGCATGCAAAGCTGGGTTTGCAAGTGGTATGCCAGAGCTCCCCAGAGATAGATCCCAAGTTAGTCCCAAGGATTTGCATTCGCTGACAGGCATGATTTGCCTTTCAATAGATCAGTGACCTAACAAGGCGTACTTATTTGTCTCATACCAAAAGTTAGGCTATTTAATTCCGTACAGGTGCACAAAGTTTGGTGCGGAATGTTGCCCAACCAGAAGTCATTCTGGAAACACATGTTTCAGTCAAACATCTTCGTGTTGGTTATAAGTTGTTTTCCGCTTTCAAATGCTGGTGCTTGTTTTAACCTTGTTTGCCGCAAACTTATTCTCATGTGGCGCATATAGTTGCCGCCACTGATAGATACTGGGCTGTTATGAACTGATTTGTGCTTTTCCATGACACCGGCTGTGAACAAAACTATTTCCCATTAAACTCCATTAATTGTGCAAAGCCTTCGCGTGGAGACTATAGTGAGGGTCCAAAGGAGCAGGTACGTCAACAGTAATAGTATAGAAGGAATTCTTTGAACTCCGCTCATGAAGGCATAATTATACCCTGAGCTATGGTCAACCTAATCGTGGAAGAACGTAACAGCAACAAATTTAGTTTAAAGTGGCTTGTGCACCGCGATATTGCCCCAAAATCAGAATGGTTTACAACAAATGCCGCCATGTCATTCATCTACACCACCTCTTTAAAGATTCCCGTTGAATGTGATGGAATCATCACGGAATACAGAGATGAAAATGTCAGGCACATCGTTCAACCATAGTGAATTACTTCTGCATCGTTGTCCGCATGTCCGCCGCAGAGCAACGTTCGCGTGGCTTTTTCGTGACAGCACTTCAAGATAAGTGTACCGTAAATGCGTGCTCATTAAGCCTTTGCGATCTCTTCGGTTGTTGTCATTTCTAGAAAGCGACCTGAATACGGCGAGTTATTTGTCAGCCGATCCGAGCTGCTTTCTTTCTTCATTAAGTTGCTTAATCACGTACGTAACAGTATATTTACTATTTGATGCCTTGCACAATAGGTGTAGAATACACACAAACGAGGGAACAATGTGTTACGACCACTTTCCTCTTCTTTCGATGCTTCCTAATACGACTGGGAAGGAGCTCCGTAAGATACAGTGGGCTTTTAAGTGGGAGCAGTAGGCGTGCAAGAGGGAGCGGAATTGTAGGAACGAGCAGGTTTATAAGAGGGAGTTGGCTGGAAAGGGCGGGCCGGCTGGTAAGAGAAAGCAGCCTTGTAAGAGGGAGGGGCAGGAGCGTATGGTCGGGCTGGGGCGTAGCTGCCCTGCTGGGGATGCTGGGCATCCCCGTCGTAGGTCACCTCGGCGTTGTAGCCGCCGTAGCCCTGGTTGTCAGCAGTATAGTTCACGTGCTGGACCCGGCCGCCGGGCAAGTTAACCGAGTAGTAGCGCTGTACAACTTTGGTGCCGCTGTGCTCGTTTTGGGAGAACACTGAGCCGCTGTAATGGTCGTTGGCGGCGCACGCAAACTGGTACGGCTGGGCGTAGTACCGCGTCTTCTGGTACGACGATGCGTAGGAAGGCGCCCGGCCCTACGGCGGATCAGGGGCGTGGCTTTGCGCCGGAGCAGAAGCGTGGCGTGAGGCGGGTGCCTGGCTGTAGCTTTGGGCCGCGGCCACCGAAAGAACAGCGGCGACAACAAAGATCTGAAATGAGGTAGCGAAATGCATGGCATACTCTTAAAGCAGTGCAAATGGCAATCACCTTGATATTGGGCTGCACATTTCATGATCAGGCATGCAGTGCCGTGTAGTCTTGGTCTCTCAGCTGGTCCCACCTTCATGGTGTTCTTAGTGTGGTCCGGTGGGTGACTGATTTCTCTCCTCGCCCCCGTGGTCTTCACGAGCCGTTGTGAGGGGCGGGGCCACTCGTGCTGCTAATAACCCTTGCATTCCCATGGTGGGGCCGTCGTGTATACGTGTATATAGGGTGTGCATGTCGTATGCCAGAGCTCTGGAGAAATCAGGTGTTCCGCCGAAGATATTGAGGTGGTGAGGTAGTGGTTAGCACTGATTAGTTGTTTTGTTAGTGGGAGTCTTTTTTTCTACGCCGTTACCCAAAAACAGGTAACTAGGAGTGCCCCTCCCTCAATCCCAGCGACGCAGTAAACCGTACGTTAACACCAGAAAACATAAAATCAAGTCGCGGCACTCCCAGCTAGGAAGATGAAACAAACGTAAAAAAACAGGCGAAGAGGTGGAGCAGACCCGAAGGAATTGTGTTATGTGATAGGTAGGGAAAAATCATAGATGAAAAGGCTTAAAGAAGTCATTAGCCAAAGTCAGCTAATGACAGCCCGCTATAACCGCCCAATAATCTACAACCACTCAATTCACCGCGTTAGTAAGGGCTATACAGTCACACAAGTCACACAAGAAATTACCTGGTCATTTTTGTGCTGGGTTTTGAGCTGGATGTCCAGGGATTTCACCCAGCTAAGCAGAGCTTGTTGCTGGGAGAACTCCCGGAGCCAGCGCCGCGAGTTTGGGTATATGTGGAGGACTTTATATCAGAAATTGATTTTGAAACATGGAGGAGGTCAAATATGAAGTGTGTTGGATATGTACAGCACAAGGATGGCAATGTCTTCAAATATGTTGGTTACGTTAATATGTGTTCACGAAATGCTTGCGGATGATGTTCTTAACGATGGTTTTTGATACAGGGATATTAGCTATTCTTGGAAAATATGAAACAATGATTCCACAGCTCGTTCCACAGCTTAGGGCCAAGGCAAGATGCTGTAAATAGTCTATAATTACGATAAGAGAAAGGTTGGTCTAAATGTTTTGCTCGCCTCATATCCATGCCATTAGATTCATAGAGATTGTAAATTAAATCAAATGATGCAGGGGGCTGTGAAGTTAAAAATTTGTGCATCACAATTAGCATTTGAGATTTAGCAATATCCGATAGTTTCAAAATTTTGTATCGTTTAAAGATTGGCTCTGGGCTTTGTGGAGGATGCACACTTTCTATAAGACGCACAGCCCTTTTTTGCAAAATTACCAACCGATCTAGATGAGGAGCATAATTTATGCCCCAAACCAAGCAGCAGCAATTTAGATAAGGAAGAATCAAAGTGTTATAGAGCAGATGTGACGTTGTTTTATCAATAAAGTACCTAACCCTACTTATTATTCCAATATTTCTACTTACTATGCCTGCAACAAAATTAGTGTGGCTTGTATACTTACGATATTTGTCAATGATTACACCAAGGTATTTAATTTCTTTTTCTCTTCAATAGGTGAATTATCGGTTTGCACATTTAGTCGGAAATGCGGAGAAAGGGTTGTGTAATGCCGTGTGAATGTTTTTGATACGTTCAGGGGGAGAAAATTAGCAGTAAACCAAGAAGTCCTTAGAAGCAAAAGCGTATTGAAATTGTTTTGAAGTTCGACAATACTTTTATTTTTGAAAACAATCGCAGTACCATCAGCGTAAGACAGACAAATCATGTTGCTGCTTAATTTAGGGAAGTCATTTATGTACATTAAAAAGAGGATTGGGCCGAGTATGGATCCTTGGAGTACCCCCATTGTTACGTTTTTGATTGTTGATAGACAATTCATGATTTTTACACATTGAGTTCTGCCAGACAAATATGAAGAAATGATTTCATAATTGCACGTTAATCGTAAATGATTTCATAATTGCACGCACGTCGTTAATTGCACGGGCTCTTTATTTGTTGCCAGTTTATAATGAACCAAAAAATGACGTAGAATTTGTATGGACTGGATGCAAAATGCTGGGAGTACTTTGTCCATGTCGATGTCGGACGAAGCGGCAATGCAGGTAATGAACATGTGCTGCTGTGCCAATAGACGTACAGACATTTTTGTGGCACTTACCTGTAAAGCTGTGTTACTCGCAATCATAATGGCTTGCACTATGACCGAGGCTTGGCATTGTAATCCAGTAACAATGGGCTTGAGTCACCAAGTGGGTGCTTTTGCTGGTCCCTCGCTTCTTAAATGTCAGTTCCGGATGCCCACAGAGGTATGCCCGGTCACAATACGGTTATCTGAAATATGGCACGGCATGAAAAAGTGCCTTTCTCTGGCCGGACGGGCTACCGGGTGTTCCATTCCCAGCTGTTACAGTTCACTGTACAGTTGATGTAAAACCCGAATATGATACGAATGAGACAATCCCCAATGTAACATGAAAAGTAACATGTCAGAATCATTAATGTAAAAGCATTGGTCAATAGATATCTGTGGGCTTGTATTTCTCTTTTCACTCGCGCACCGGGTTATTGCACTGTTGGTATGCGACGCGCCCATTGCGGACGCGGGCCCAAGTCCAAGATTGACCGAATGCCATTCAAGTGTTAAGTGGTACACTAATGGCAAATACGAGAGGGAGAAAAGTGCGCTCGTACAAATGTGTTTCAAAGCCGGCCAGTAGATCCATGGTTGGCATGGAGTATGACATCTTGTTCTTGCTTTCGCTCACAGTTAAATTAAGCGTGTCCCATTTAGTCAGCAACGCAAGTTTCCTCAAAATCCTTCGAGTTGCTCTGACTTTTTAGTTGGAGTGGACACTCCAAAGAGATCAATGACACTGGACTCCCTCTCCACTATGAAACAATCATTTTCACTTGCTTTGCGTTTCCCAACGTGTGTGTTATGCTAGCAAAAATAGTGTGCGATAGATGGTATGAAAGCTTTTTGCTGTTTGCTGTTTGAAAGCTGTTTGTTCCCCGGTCCGAGTTGCTTGGTTTGTTTCATATAATTGATTTTTAAAGTACGAACAGTTTATTTTATGCAATGCATTACACCAAAGACGCAGAACACACATTTAAACGAGAAAACAATAAGATATGAACACACACTCAGCTAAGTTGTGGACTCTTGCTAATACGATTGGGAAGGAGCTCCGAAAGACTGAGCGGGCTTGTGAGAGGCAGCAGTAGGCCGATAAGAACGAGCAGGTGTGTAAGAGGGAGCAGCAGGCCGGTAAGAGGGAGCTGGTCTGTAAGAGGGGGCAGGCTGATAGGAGCGAACCGGTTGGTAAGCAGGAGCAGCCTTGTAAGAGGGAGCGGCAGGAGCGTAGGAGCGGGCTGGGGCGTAGCTGGCCCGCTTGGGGTACTGGGCCTCGCCGTCGTAGGTGACCTCGGCGTTGTAGCCGCCGTAACCCTGGTTGTCACCCGTGTACTCGACGTGCTGAACCCGGCCGTCGGGCAGGTTGGCCGAGTAGTAGCCCTGTACGATCTTGGTGTCGCTGTTCTCGTTCTGGGAGAACACTGATCCGCTGTAATGGTCATTGACGGCGTACGCAAACTGGTACGGCTGGGCGTGGTTCTGCGGTTCCTGGTACGACGGGGCGTAGGAGGGCGTCCGGGCGTACGACGGAGCCGGTGCGTGGCTTGGCGCCGGAGCAGGAGCGAAGCGTGGCGCCGGAGCCGAAGCGTAGCGTGGGGCGGGTGCCTTGCCGTAGCTTTGGGCCGCAGCCACCGACAGGACAGCGGCGAGAACGAAGATCTGAAATGATATAACGTACCATGTAACACGCTCTTGATAATACAAATGAAGACCACCCTGATATTGTACTTTATTTCGTATAATCAAACACGCAGTGCTGTGCTGTCTTCACCTCTCAGTTGACCTCACCTTCATGGTGCTCTCGGTGTGATCCGGTGGGTGACTGACGCTGTGTTCCTGGCCCGGTGGGCTTATATACGAGACGTTGTGGAGGGCGGGGTCGCTCGTGCTGCTAATCGCCTTCGCATTGTCATGGTGGGGCCGCCGTGTGTACGTGCATGCAGAGCTGGGTGTGTTGTGTGATAGAGCTTTGGAGAGGTGAAGAGTTTTGTGCAAAATATTCAAGATAGGTGGTGATATTTGTCTCTCTTATATGTTATTATGGTGGCCATTTTTTGAAGCATTCTTTAGAGGTGGTAGACTCTAAAAGGGATACACATCCTGGTGCATCTTAGGTCTTATCTGATCTTAAGGTCTCGTCACAAATGATAGAACACCCGGGGAATGCTTTCAATTTTGGCTTGGTGAGTTTTTCAGCATTACGGTAGGTCTACTTTTCTCACCTGTTCTGCCCTCCTAACTAGTTCCGCCAAGTTTGCAATTATTCCACGGTTTTTCCTTGAATGAAACGATTTGATAAAAAACATCTACTTCATGTGCGTAGTCCTCTTTTAATGTAGACTGAACGTATCTGTAGGGTATCTTGCGGGAGATAAGCTTAGCACTGACGTAAACACCAAATGTGTAATGAGCTGTTGCTCAAACAACGTGAACTATTTGAGTAAGCCTCCGGTAACGCGTGGTTACCTTGTTGTCGATGGCGTAGCATATTGCATCCAGTGTGCTCCCCTCGCATTTGTGTTTCCTTTAGCTAATGTGCTAATTAAAACCGGCACTTTTCTACGTAGCACTATATGATCCGGCTCCTACAGTCTCTGCGCGCTAGGTCAACCTACCAACGATGTTCACCCTCTGGATCCACTTCCCCCGACCTTCACGCTCTTGAACCACCTCTGCACGATGTTCACTCGCATGGTCCACTTATGCCCTCTGTTAAAAGTGCACTGTGCATTGGGTCGAAAAACCTGCCCCGGATGCTTATTTTGAGCTGGCGCCGTGATTTTACCTTTTCATCTGCAGAAAGTGCACACAGATTTCAGTGGTCGACCATGTTGACCACGTAGCGCGTCGTAGTAGACACGATACGGAAATAGCATGCTATGGCCGGGATATGTGTATGTTTAGATATGATTTCAGTGCCCTCATACTGAGTTAATGGCCTTTCGTATGCCAGCAGGCAGTGGTTAAAATATGTTGTGATGCTAAACAAGATGACATTGGCGGTACTGGGTATTTTCAGCTGTGCTTCATCAACAGATGAGTACACCAGTGCCAACTCCTCCTGCTATCTTGATTGCTCAGCATGAAAATTTTGATCTTAGAATACCGTGATTCCAGAGCTGAGGAGCTTTCTTTATGTTATCGAGAACGCCCAAAGTCACCGGCTACTAGCTGTAAGATTGAGCATCTATTTGCCCACATAGTTGAGGGTCATGAGAACCGTGTAACGATTTTTCCTGTTTATTGGTGTGTGCCGTCTTTATCATAAATGTATCATTTGGTCTGGTGTGGAAAACTGAAACACTCAGGCGGCTTTACGGGACGAATGTATTCATCCGCAATATGTGATTGATAGGAAACTTCGGGTCGACATGGTATTGATTACAGCAAGCTGTACCATGCGTAGGTAATGTTACCGTGATTGCCATCGTTTTCTGTAAATTGTTCTATGGAAGGTAGCATTCGGGATGGTAACCATGTCGTATGATTTGGGATCTCTGCCAAAAGTGTTCGGATTTGCCCCGAAAGCAAGTAAAAATTATTGGTATACAAGGCAGCTTTCCAACTCCTAACAAAAAAACCATCATTTGAAATGTTCTTGCTGATTCGCTTTTTGCCCCAACTGTAATTATCTGTTATATCATGGCTGTATTACAACTGGAGTGATCCAGGACTCCGATCCAACCATAACTGGAGATAGTGACATGCCTCCCTTCAACAGTCTGATGGTATTTTGTTCTTTGCCTCAGAAATACGGTGTTAAAGATTTAACACAATGTCGGCCAGCATGTTGGTCGCAGTTCACCACTGCTTCAGGATCATACATCACGAGTGTCATGGAGGCGTTTGTTCAGTCGCTATCCTCCTGCCCGCCATGTGCAACCTTACTGCGACGATGTTTTGTTCCCCGGTCCGAGTTGCTTGGTTTGTTTCATACAATTGATTTTTAAAGTACGAACAGTTTATTTTATGCAATTCATTATACCAAAGACGTAGAACACACAATTAAACGAGAAAACAATATGATATGAATGCACACTTAACGGAGTTGTGGACTCTTGCTAATACGATTGGGAAGGAGGTCCGTAAGACTGAGCGGGCTTGTAAGAGGCAGCAGTAGGCCGGTAAGAACGAGCAGGTGTGTAAGAGGGAGCAGCAGGCCGGTAAGAGGGAGCTGGTTTGTAAGAGGGAGCAGGCTGAGAGGGGCGAACAGCCTGGTAAGAGGGAGGAGCCTTGTAAGAGGGAGCGGCAGGAGCGTAGGAGCGGGCTGGGGCGTAGCTGGCCGGCTCGGGGTACTGGGCCTCGCCGTCGTAGGTGACCTCGGCGTTGTAGCCGCCGTAGCCCTGGTTGTCAGCCGTGTACTTCACGTGCTGAACCCGACCGTCGGGCAGGTTGACCGAGTAGTAGCCCTGTACGATCTTGGTGTCGCTGTTCTCGTTCTGGGAGAACACTGATCCGCTGTAATGGTCGTTGACGGCGTACGCAAACTGGTACGGCTGGGCGTAGTAGCGCGGCTCCTGGTACGACGAGGCGTAGGAAGGCGCCTGGCCGTACGACGGAGCCGGGGCGTGGCTCGGCGCCGGAGCAGGAGCGTAGCGTGGCGCCGGAGCAGGAGCGTAGCGTGGGGCGGGTGCCTTGCCGTAGCTTTGGGCCGCAGCCACAGACAGAACAGCGGCGAGAACGAAGATCTGAAATGACATACCGTACTTTATGACATGCTCTTTAAGCAGTACGCATGGCAACCATCCTGATCTTGGACTGCACCTTTCATAATGAAACATGCAATAATGTGCTGTCTTCACCTCTCAGTTGACCTCACCTGCATGGTGCTCTCAGTGTGCTCCGGTGGGTGACTGATGCTATGTTCCCGGCCCCGTGGTCTTTTATACAAGTCGTTGTGGAGGGCGGGGTCGCTCGGTCTGCCAATCGCTCTCACATTCCCATGGTGGGAGTGTTGTGTGTATGTGCATGCAAAGCTGGGTTTGCAAGTGGTATGCCAGAGCTCCGCAGATATAGGTTTTCTCGCGAAAAGAATGGAACTGTGAAAGTCAGAGCCGTTAGTCGCTGAATTATATTGCTAGTGGTCGATGTTTCGATGCGTTATCTTTATTTGATGTAAGTATGGGATAAAACAACTGCAGAGTAATATTGTGCGTCAAAGCATGATGCGGAATGTCCTTCTGTGTTATTTTCAGTTATGATTGAGTTGCACCGAACTAACGATGCACGTAGTTTGTGCATCAGTGCACGTGTCCGTGACGGGTATAAAAGTACGCCGTGTGGGACATATGGGCCGAGACGCCGCACGAGTGCATTGTCCAGGGAGGAGTGGCCGATGTCGCCGTGCACGCCGGCTGACTGGACGAGCTGGGTAGTGCCTGAGTAGCTGGGCCTGGGTGCTTGGTTCCGCTCCCCCCCCCCCCCGCCCCCATCCGCGGACGTAGGTGACCTAGGCGTTGTCTGCCTTCGTTGCCTGCCGTGTGAGACAATGGTGATGTTGATGACCTGATGATGACCAATGGGGATGTCGGTGCCCTCGGCGTTGCCTGCGTAGCCTGCGTTACCTGCCGTGTAAGACAAACTGACGCTGCTGGGCGTGGTACTGCGGCCCTCGGCACTACGGTGCCCGGCGAACTCATGGACGAAGTAGGGTTAGGATAAATAGGTTAGGGTCGTGTGAGGTCGGGACTTACCCTTGGGCTGGGCTGGGTCCTCGCTGTCAGCAACAGGCAGTGACCGCATGGCGGCGAGAACAAAGTTATGTAACAACACGTCATACTCAGGTTCTAGCACACTTTGTGTACATTACTTACGCGATCGTACCCCATTTATACTCAGCTGTGTCAACTCTTGTCAGGGCGACTGGTTGAATGCGACACTGGGGGGGTGGGGCAATTTTACTTACTGATATATTAAAAAGTAAGAGAATTTGATATACCGAATTCGCAGAGAAGGTAGGTTTGTGCTTGCGCTCACTTGTGTTAAATTTTGAGTACCTAAGTCATTTCCTGTGAATCGAATGAGGTCAGACAGTGTTAAATTCAAAGTCGGTGGCCGAGGTGCCCTCAGACCTCATGCGACCACCTTTAGCCCAGATACCTCTTGTAGGGAAAAGGTCACAAGTGTTCTGTTCAGATCAGTGGTCTTATAAGACCTTATGATTGTCACTGTCATCATAATGGTACAAGATTGTTTTTTGTTTTTAAGTCGAATGGTCGTGAACATCGTGCTACGCGCTAGGGGCATAATGCAAGCATCAAACGGCTGAACGGGATGATTTTGGTTCAGCGCCCTCCTCTGACCTTCACGAAGTCCAAATAAGATGCATTGACGTTCCTGCATCAAAATCATCAAAACGGTCGTCAGAAACAACTTCATCAAACGTGTTCTATGTTAAAAGTTTGCTTTTGACCTTGGCGTAGGCCTCATACCTGAACCAAGGTCAAATGAATTGGTCATGATCTTACGTTTAATTGCCGAAGTGTATAGGAGGCCATCTCAGCGATGTGTTCACCCGTCTAACTCTTGGTAGCCGCATCAGGATGAGCGATTGCCAAGTCCCAAGGAATTGCCTTCGCTGACAGCCATTGTTTGTTTCCCAATAGGTCAGTGACCTAACAAGGTGTACTTATTTGTCTCATATCGAAAGTTAGGCTATTTAATTCCATACAGGCGCACAAAGTTTGGTGCGGTACGTTGCCCGTTCAGAAGGCATTCTGGAAACACATGTTGCGGTCAAACATCTGCTTGTTGGTTATAAGTTGTTTTGCGCTTTCAAATGCAGGTGCTTGTTTTAATCTTGTTTGCCGCAAACTTGTTCACATGTGGCGCATATAGTTACCGCCACTGATCGTTAGATACTGGGCTGTTATGAACCGATTTGTGCTTTTCCATGACACCGGCTGTGAACAAAGCAAACAATTTCCCATTAAACTCCATTAATTGTGCAAAGCCTTCGCGTGGAGACTATAGTTGGGGTCCAAAGGAGCCGGTACGTCAACAGTAATAGTATAGAAAGAATTCTTTCAACTCCGTTCATGAAGGCATGATTATACCCTGAGCCATGATCAACCTAATCGTGGAAGAACGTAACAGCAACAAATTTAGTTCAAAGTGGCTTGTGCCCGCGATATTGCCCCAAAATCAGAATGGCTTACAACAAATCCCGCCATGTCATTCATCTACACCACCTCTTTTAATATTCCCGTTGGATGTGATGGAATCATCACGGAATACAGAGATGAAAATGTCAGGCACAACGTTCAACCATAGTGAATTACTTCTGCATCGTTGTTCGTATGTCCGCCGCAGAGCAACGTTCGCGTGGCTTTTTCGGGACAGTACTTCAAGATAAGTGTACCGTAAACGCGTGCTCGTTAAGCCTTTGCGATCTCTTCGGTTGTTGTCCTTTCTGGAAAGCGACCTGAATACGGCGAGTTATTTGTCAGCCGGTGTTAAAAGTTAAAAGTTAAACCCTCTGTTAAAAGTGCACTGTGCACTGGGTCGAAAAACCTGCCCCGGATGCTTATTTTGAGCCGGCGCAGTGATTATACCTATTTATCTGCAGAAAGTGCACACACATTTCAGTGGTCGACCATGTTGACCACGTAGCGCGTCGTAGTAGACACGATACGGAAATAGCATGCTACGGCCGGGATATGTGTGTTTAGATATGATTCCAGTGCCGTCATACTGAGTTAATGGCCTTTCGTTTGCCAGCAGGTACTGGCTAAAATATGTTGTGATGCTAGACAAGATGACACTGGCGGTGCTGGGTATTTTCAGCTGTGCTTCGTCAACAGATGAGTACCCCAGTGCCAACTCCTCCTGCTATCTTGATTGCTCAGCATGACAATTTTGATCTCAGAATACCGAGATACCAGAGCTGAGGGCCTCTCTTTATGTTATAAAGGACGCTCAAAGTCACGGGCTACTAGTTGTAAGATTGAGCATATCTTTGCCCACGTAGTTGACGGTCATGAGAACCGTGTAACGATTTTTTCTGTTTATTGGTGTGTGCCGTCTTTATCATAAATGTATCATTTGGTCTGGTGTGGAAAACTGAAACACTCAGGCGGGCTTACGGGACGAATATATTCATCCGCAATATGTGATTGATAGAAAACTTCGAGCCGGCATGGCATTGGTTGCAGCAAGCTGTTCCATGCGTAGCTAATGCTACCGTGATTGCCATCGTTTTCTGTAAATCGTTTTATGGAAGGCAGCATTCGGAATGGTAACTATGTCGTATGATTTGAGATCTCTGCCAAAAGTGTTTGGATTTCCCCCGGCAGCAAGTAAAAATTATTGGTTTACAACGCAGCTTTCCAACTCCTAACAAAAAAACCAACATTTGAAATGCTCTTGCTGATTTGTTTTTTGCTACAACTGTAATTATCTGTTCTATCACGGCTGTATTACAACTGGAGTGATCCAGGGCTCGGATCTAACCATTACTGGGGATAGTGACACGCACCCCTTCAACAATCTAATGGTATTTTGTTCTTTGCCTCAAAGATCCGGTGTTAAAGATCCAACACAATTTCGCCCAGCGTGTAGGTCGCAGTTCACCACTGCTTTAGGATCATACATCACGAGTGTTATGGAGGCGTTTGTTCAGTCGCTATCCTCCTGCCCGCCATGTGCAACCTACTTGCGACGATGTTTTGTTCCCCGGTCCGATTTGCTTGGTTTGTTTCATGTAATTGATTTTTAAAATACGAACAGTTTATTTTATGCAATGCATTACATCAAAGACGTAGAACACACATTTAAACGGGAAAACAATAAGATATGAACGCACACTTAACTGAGTTGTGGACTCTTGCTAATACGATTGGGAAGGAGCTCCGTAAGACTGAGCGGGCTTGAAAGAGGTAGCAGTAGGCCGGTAAGAACGAGCAGGTGTGTAAGAGGGAGCAGCAGGCCGGTAAGAGGGGGCTGGTTTGTAAGAGGGAGCAGGCTGATAGGAGCGAACCGGTTGGTAAGCAGGAGCAGCCTTGTAGGAGGGGGCGGCAGGAGCGTAGGAGCGGGCTGGGGCGTAGCTGGCCCGCTCGGGGTACTGGGCCTCGCCGTCGTAGGTGACCTCGGCGTTGTAGCCGCCGTAGCCCTGGTTGTCAGCCGTGTACTTGACGTGCTGGACTCGGCCGTCGGGCAGGTTGACCGAGTAGTAGCCCTGTACGATCTTGGTGTCGCTGTTCTCGTTCTGGGAGAAAACTGATCCGCTGTAGTGGTCGTTGATGGCGTACGCAAACTGGTACGGCTGGGCGTTGTAGCGCGGCTCCTGGTACGACGGGGCGTAGGAAGGCTCCCGGCCGTACGACGGAGCCGGGACGTGGCTTGACGCCGGAGCAGGAGCGTAGCGTGGCGCCTTAGCCGATGCGTAGCGTGCGACGGGTGCCTGGCCGTAGCTTTGGGCCGCAGCCACTGACAGAACAGCGGCGAGAACGATGATCTGAAATGATATAACGTAGCGTATGACATACTCTTAGATTGTGCAAATGACGACCACTCTGCTATTGGACCAAATCCCGTATAATCGAACATGCATTGCTATTCTGTCCTAACCTGTCAGTTGACCTCACCTTCATGGTGCTCTGAGTGTTGTCTGGTGGGTGACTGATACTCTTTGCATGGCCCCGTGGTCTTATATACGAGGCGTTATGAAGGGCGGGGTCACTCATGCTACTAATAGCCCTCGCATTCCCATGGTGTGGCCTCCGTGTGCATGTGCATGCAAAGCTGGCTGTGCACGTAGAATGGAAGGGCTGTGGAGAGGTGAAGAGCTTCGTGCAAAACATGCAAGATGTATGGTCATATTTGTACCTCTTTGGTGACATGATGGTGCAGCATGGTTTTGACTATATAAGTATTTATAAAGTTGCGACAATCTAAAAGTGATACCCGCACTCGTGCACCCCTTTGAACAGTGCGTTGAGCAAATGAGATACAATGCTAGCCTTCTGACCCGTTATAGGTTTCGTTAAAAAGAATACATTTTGAGAATGCCGTCAATTTGCACGCGATAGGCTCTTAAACAATGTTACATTGGGTCTGCATTTCTTACTTTTTCTGTTTTTCTATCGAGATCCACGAGCGTCGCAAATATTCCACAGGATTGTGTTTGAATCGAAACTAACTCATTTCACGTGCACAGTCTCCCTTTAATGTAAGACTGAACGTATCTGTGCGATGCCGTTCAAGAGATATGCTTAACACTGGTGCAATCACACATCCTGTAATGAACTGTTGGCCTTACAACATGCAATCTCTGGATGGCCTGCTGGCGTTTACTTGCGGTAACTGACGGCTTCTTGCTCGTCGGTGGTGTGGGATATTGCTATATGTTGCTCCTAACGTTCTGTGTTCGCATTTTTGTTTTTGTTTTCTGCTAAGTGATGGGCTTATTAAGACCAGTGCTTTTCACGTGACACTACATGATCGATGTCCCACAATTTCTGCGCACTAGATCCACCTATGAGCGATCTTCACACTTTGTACCCACCCCTCTGTGATCTTCACGGTCTTGAAGCACCTCTGCACGATATTCACTCGCGTGATTCACTTTTCCATGTTTTCGTTTAGGGGCCCACCCCGTTGGTCTTGTTATTTTTTTTTTGCTAGCTCTGAGGATCCTATACTTGTTGACGGGAGCCACTTTGTTGGCCTCCTGCGGCACTCATGATCGCTCAGGTTTCGTCCCAATCGCCCTTGGTGCCTTCGCCTTAGAGCAGTAGTCGAATATGCGCCGATTAATTTTACACGCAAGAGCCAGAAAAAAATCCCCATATCTAGATATTTTTCAGTATGTTATGCTGAAAAGTTTGGGACACTGAGAGCCGGCTGAAAAAAAACAGCGAATCGGCCGACCGGCCGGGCCATAGGAAATACACTCACTTGTCGCCGACCTATCACCGAGTCGGCTGACCAACTACAAATTATAGGATATTTTTGTCGCTAGGTTGGAATGAGGGTTAGCAAAGACACCAGGGTGATGTAGAGTACGGCAAGGACCCTTTACAGAATCGTTTGCTCGTGTTGTGTGGTGAAATTGATTACCATGGAGGCATAATATCCATGTAGGGAGACCCAATCTTATGTTTTGCATAGTGTGCTGTATTTTGTCGTCTCGGCCGTCACCAAAATTTGCTGTCCAAAAACATTCTTGGCACCAGGCTTTGCGTGAATAAATGACTTTTGTCGCCGACCTTATCCACCAAGTCGGCAGGTTTCACCACCCCTGAGCGGCTAATTCAAATCGAAATTCTGAGCTATTCAGAATAATTTCGAGAAAACTGGCACTATTGTTCAAATTGCACGCGTCTGATCTGCCAATAAGTGAGTACTAAAAGGTAGCATACTCTCTTTAACAACATACACTTTTGTAATCAGAAGGTTTAATACTGCCATTGGCAAGAATTTGTTGTCCTGATGGCTCGCCTGGTTGGAGTGTTTGCATTCCACTACACCCACCCGGACGCGGTGGATTTGAATCGCTTAAGGCGTTCGCTGTTTATTGTTGACCGACATGGTCTGCGACCGGTGGCAGCGATTTACAATCTATATTCGCGGGGCCATCAATCTGTCTGTAGAACCAAGATAAAAATTCTGACAAACCTTCTGTAGTATATCTGTTTAGAATGAGTCCACTGAACTATTTGTATCTTAAAAGCGCCGATCATTTATTCCATACAATCGTTTAATGTCTGATTCCACAGTTTATTCACTTAAAAATACAAACAAAATTGACCTCGCGGTAGTTTCTCGGTTCTGTTTCTGTTCTGTTTACAAGGAACAAATAACAATAACATGAAAAACCGTGCCCATTCTTCACGAGTAAGCTATATCCGGCGAGTATTTTTGGGGGTGACCATCAGGGGGCCTTTAGGAACCCTGTACCCCCCAAACAAGGTTTTGGCTACGCCCTTGCCTACAAACAAAAACAGTTCAAGTCAGCTCCGCTGAATGAGGGGTAGTCGAGTGTCGGATGGACCATTTTACGCCTAATACAAGCAATTTCCCGAAAGCTGCTTTTTTGCGGTGGTGTGGTGTAAGGGAAGATAGCTTGGAAAACGCACTGCAGCAGGTGTCCAATTTGTATTTTACACGCCAATCAGTAGCAATGCTGACCCATAAACATGTAGCAAAGCAGCCATGCGATCAGTGCACAGTCAGTCATGCTTGGGACGGACGGACCAGGGCAGTGGCCGTAGACGGCGCACGGAAGCAGGGCTCAAATAATTATTTCCAAAATCTGTCATGTGAATAAAGAGCGGACAAGAGCCTCCGTCTCTTTCTCCCCCCCCCCCGGGCACCGGACTTGGTTCCCAGAAGACTTCCTGAGTTGTTCCCTGAGCCTGTCCCCTCCCCCACTTTTTGAAACGTTCTTACGCTTATGGTCCACAATGACCCTTTGGCAAAAGGCGCCGTACCGGGGAAATGGGTGCGATATCGCTGGATATACCAACAGAACGCTTGTAACTGAGCAGACCGGATGAGAAGACTATGCACACAGCCAGCAGCTTAAGGAGACCGGAGTGATTCTTGCTTAAAACATTGCGAGACGCATGCGGCCTGTAAATATCAGCCTACTTTGTCCTCTTGTTTGACTTTGGACCTCACAGCTCATTTTTGGCTTCATGTAGGCAGACATTTGTAGCACCGCGTTCAGCTGGTAATTGGAATCCATAACTGTAAGGCGCCTGCACCCCATCCGACGTTGAACATGCAGCGGACTGATGCCATGTCGGAGTCCTCAATATGACCAGGGGGGATGCAAACCACCCGTGGGGGGACAAGGAGGCCACTCGCTGCCGACTGGGCTTCTGTTCGGAACTGGATGAATAATTGTGTTATGAGCTCAAAGTTCTGGTGTTGAGTAAGCAATCATCAAAATACCAGAAAATACTGGCTAGACGACATGATAATGCAAAATAAAGCTAAATAAATATTATTAGAAATCAGTATAATAAATTGTGCCGAAAAATCAGGCGCAAAGGATCTGACTTAATTTTATCAAGCAAGTGTTCACCAAGAATTCAAGACGGTGGCTCCGCAGTCGATCCGCAACACCGGGGTCATGTTTGCGCTGCCGTGACGTAGCCACATGATCAGCCACAACCTTGCAATGCCCTTGTATTTCACTCTATATAACTATGTGAAGGATTTGAACATTGGGCGAGAGGGGAAAGCCTATGTTTGTTCCTAAAAGTGGGTTTATTTCACCACGGACGCACGAAATTTATTGCAATGTGTAAAACAGCGTTGTGTTAACTCGTTCCACTTGTTTTTTCGCGTCAGAGTCGAGTGTTTACTGCCATCATTGATATGCGCTCATAACATTGCATACAAAATGCGACAAGTGTGTAATAACGGCAAGTTGATAATGGGGAAGGATGGCACTCGCCCCGGGAGCTCCCATGTGAAAGTGCTCCTCATATTCCAGCAAAAATAAGATGCATTAATAACATGATAACCATACGATACAATCCATGGGTCAGCTAATGACTAAAATGAACCAAGACATTTATGTTTTGTTCCAAAGCAGTTTTCTGTCAACCCGACAAAATATTTAGAAGCTCTGGTTCGTCCAGGTAACTTGACCCTCTCAAGCTTTCACCAAGGCATTGAGTTTTATGATCCATTGGTCAAGCAACACGCCTAACTGGCTAGTATGTGCACACCTCGCATGACAGAAGATTTCACGTGTCGACGATGTGTTGCCAATGCTCGAGCTATGTTACAAAACAGAACCACATCTACCGCGTTTGGTTGACCCTCCAGAGGAATAGGTAGCAGATTTGAATAGAGCAGCCAACGCGAAGTGAGGGTGACCTGGAACGAGGGCAGGAACGAGTGTGTTATCGCTCATTCTGGCGTTTGTTTATAGCACTCAGATATTGGCGTAAAGAAAATGCCCCATGCAATACAAACCCTCACGCTACAATTCTCTTTTGAAAAAAATGCGCTGAAAATGATCTTTTGTCAGATAATGGCCGACATAGCATACATTACGCGCGCTTACAAACCCATGGCATACGTTTTGCGAATGTACAGGGATGCAAGCTAAAAGGCCAGCCCTCATTTCAGGTAGGTGTCTGATTTCTTGTCACTGATTTTCTTTTCTCTTTTTGAGTGTGCTTTGGCTTTGAAAAGTGCTTTGGCTGATGAACATCAATATGTAATAATACACTTCTTTCCTGCCGGGGTGAAAGGTAGACGACACCATACAGACTCAGCCGCTGAATGCGTCGTAAAGCACCAGTAGCGCACAGACAATATGTTATAGTATCTTGTTAACTGCATATACTAACGTTAGAGGAATTCCTTTCCGTCATCAACTTTGCGACCGTCGCACAAAAAATTGGTCATTTACCATCGGGTATCATTAATACTTTGATGCACACACAGATGTCTGCAGAACAAATGTCAGACCCAGCAGACCTATCTCCACGGCCTGGCAGGAGTTCAGTGCGGAGGGCCGTGAATGACCCTCTCTGCAGGTAGATGCGAAGTGTGGAAAGCGTTAAAAACATGCCTTTAAATGCCTGCAAAGCTGGCCGCCAGGTGTTTGGTGCCCTCTGCCTACTGCCTTGATTACATCCCATGACAGATATAAGCTGACACGCAGTGACATCAAGGAAGCCAGCAGCAGGCTTGGTGGCGACGACAGTTCAGCCGCATGGGAAGGGAGTGACAGTAATCCACCGCTTGCGGATGCAGGTAAACTGTACTGATACAGAGCCGGAGCGAGGGGAAGGGAGAGGGCCCGAAGTAGAATATAAAATATGGCAGCAACGGCACACTTAGGGTCCCATGCTAAATGTTCTTTTTCAGGCCCACGGCTTTCTAAATATTTAACGTATATGTGCACAAAAAGTGCATATAAATGAAGCTTGAACAATTCTCTTTCGATTTCTGAGATCAAAAGTGTGCGCCGCGGCACTTCCAAGCTATAAGGCAAAACATAGGCCCATGCAAGCGCTGTGATATCCAGGTGTAGGATCGAACCCTTTTGCCGCCAACTTTTCGGCAGAGTTGGAACAGAAAATAGATATAATACGGTCACTGACCACCAATTGAAACATTGAGTGCGAACGATCTTTCGACTTGTATATATATATATATATATATATATATATATATATATATATATATATATATATATATATATATATATACTAAACATGTATAGCCTAAAGATGCGGCCGATATGCCATGGAACGTGTTGCGAGCTCTACAAAAAAAAACTTCCGTCACAGCCTGTGGCAGAAGGTGTATAGCTTTACTATATTTGACATATGGAGCCTGTCGCGTCGTTATTCGTCTAAAGCTGGCTGTCGCCAGCGCGGCCAATGGTAGGACCAGGCACGGTGCTAGGTGCTGTAGTTGTGATGCTGGCGGCCATTGCTGCACACGGCCGGCAGTGCTGCCTCAGAGACAGCACGGCGGTGATGACACGATGACATTGCTGCTGTGCTGTCGTTCCTTGCTCTTCCGGCTGGCACCATGGGACAGTAACCATTAAGAAACCGACGGTTTATCCAGTGGAGGCGTCCGCACGGTATTTCAACGGAGTTGGACCGGCGCAAATGACGCTGTCATGGCGCTGCCGAACTGTGTTATGCGCCGACTCCACCCGTGCGTCGCACAAGGCTACAGAAAGCTGCCACTGTGGTACAAACGCAAGGCGCTGTGGCCGCCGAGGTGTCCAAACGGCAAATGCGGCGCCTATTTCCCATTGTTCCAGGGGCAGATTACGTGTCGCAACCACAGCCGAAGATACTGAGCTCTGAAGAGTCTCTCTTTTTCGCCCTCTGCCCCCCGTGGATAGTCTACCATCTTGGAAGCCTGGTTCTCAGGTCGTGGTAATAGAGGCGTAGTTCCTCAAGATAAATTTGGAAAATAATTAGATAAATGAATAAATTCGAGAAACTTTCCTCAAAGCTGGGGCTTGCACCACTTTCGGTGAATATAAAATTACAACCCTGCTTGAGCAGCAGTTGTGCTTGAAAAGAGAATGGTTGGCATTATAACGACAAGCGCCATAGCGACGAGCTGAAACTGCACAGTTGCCCTAAATGAAAGACTACCCTTTAAATGATCTTAAAGACCTAAAACACCTGACAGACTTATGGCCTATGTGACCATGCTCCCGAAAAACCCTGTCAGGTAGGTCTTTGACATACAGAGACTACGAATACTTTATAATGGGCTACACTGAATAACTAAGGCCCGAAAGCTAGCTTTCACATGAGAAAAGCTGCACAACATATATTGGGGAGCTAAATATATCTGCAACCATTTTCTTATTATTCACCGGGCCTTGCACATTATAACTTAAACTTCCATCCGAGTCGAATTAAGACCTTTTGAACGGCTTTGAGTCGTGAGCTGAATGTGGTTCCAGTGGGCCGGTCCTGAGCCAATTCAAATAATTGGAATCGAAGACAAGTCTGTCGCCTGCATCCCCTTTTTATGTCTTTTTCCGTTTGGGGTAGACGCGTCATGATCTCCCTCACCCAGCCCAATACAAATTTCGTTTCCGATTCAGTTTTCACTTCGCGACAAATCCAAACTTGCGTGGTTTTGCAGTGCCGTAAGTCGTGATATTAAAAGATATCGGCAAGATAAAATATTGTAGCCGTTGCGTACGTGATAAAACTCAGCAATATGCTCACACACAACACGAATCACCGGCTGCAAATTTCACACGCACTAGGTCTCTCTTCCACCGGTATGTGAAGTTACGCAGGATTACAATAAATGCAAGCCGATCGTGCTCCTGCATTCCACGCTGGCAAAGGTGGTAACGGTCCTTATCCGTACACACTCTCGGTAAAACGTGTCAGATGACATCTCGGGTCTCGCACTGGCGTTGTGCTGCGTTGCCGACAGTGTCGGCGATCTGCGGTCACCTGACACCTCCACCTGCGGTCACAGTTGCGTGAATGACATATATTCTACAATACTTGATAAGGCTGTGCGTGTCAAGCCAAACAAGGTGTTTCAAGACGTTACTGATGCCGTCGTGTTTTCGCCTGCCACCGACTACTCGTACGTCTAAATGTTAGCAGTTTTGTATTTGTGAAGTTGCGTGACGTTACGGCCGTTAACAGCGATATCCGGCATCGACGATAGACGCGACGACAGGAACACCCAAGCAATTTTTATAAGAAAACTTTCGGTTTGGTGTGTTTCAAGTGTGTCAGACCAATTACGATGCCCGTGTATTCTTATGATCTGTTCCACACGCGGCTTAAAACCTTGGCTGTCCATAACAAAACACCCCATTTTGTCACAACTCTGTGTTCAGGTATCGCAATGCCCAAGAAAATCAGCGAGACCGGTTACAACTCTCCGAGCAGTGTCAGTGGGCTTAGCACGAAGCTTAGATATTGGTCGCGTTAAACGTAAACCAAACTCCGCATTAGAGACTACATTAGAAGCCGTGAAATGGGGAAATCGTACGTAACAAAACCAAACTACTGAAACAGCAATTTCATCGGCTGTTTCCATAGGCCTGGTGAGAGATGATGGGTTTGTTACCGGTTTTCCTAGTTTTGGAGCAGATAAAAATTGCATACGAAATTAGGTCTCTGACGATATCTATGTAAAAAAGGGACATGGTGAAACGAATCATATCAAGGGCTGATTGATCAAAAGGAGTGTTCCACATCGATTGCATTCGGGTGGCACAAATAAGGTCACGGAGTAAACCACTCCAGATGCATCGCTTGTGCGTGAAAACTTAATGTGAGCGGTAAAGTGTCCCTGGGTTAAGCTATTACGTCATATCATTGCGTTTTACTGCGTGTGGTGCATGGCTATGCATAAGGCAACATCACTTTTCAGTCAGTGCCGACCTGTTGGTGTTACCTGGACGGCCGTCTTTCTTGACTCAGAGACCATTGGATACATCCAAATGCCTCCAGAGACTCTAGTATACTCCTCTCTGGAGAAAACTCCCTCCCCAATTCGGAACGCATGGCCTACAACGTACAGTTCGTGTCAAATATTTATCTGTCCTTATTGCCAAAATATCCAGTCAATATTCACTTCCTTGATCTTTCCCTAGTATCTTGCAGGAGATTCCTCCTTTGGGAGATATGCTGGTTCCGGTTCTGCGCTTGCATCACATGTGCAAATGTAACAAACGCACCGTTCACTTGCTCATCGAAAACGAGGATATTGCATTCAAACATGCTTAAATTAAAACTGCATGTAAACTCGCATGGCATCAGCGTTGTGCGCCAACATTTTTTTAACTTGTTACAGTCCAGCCGATGTACATTTAAACGATGACAATGCATTTGCAGTTTATATGACGGCTTGGTAACATTGAGAGCTAGTGCAACGCTAAGCTCATGTAACAAATTTATGATTGAAGATAACCCTGCGCTATTTGAGTGACAACGGCTGGAAGCCCGAACGATCCGCTGCACCTTGTTCACCATTCCCCCTCCACTGGCAAACCGCCTCGGAATGCCACAATTGTCTGCCGATCGCTTGCCTCCGTCCCCTACCCTTGATGACACCCACCCTCCTGACCACCGCCGGCGTGGCGTGTTACTCAATTATCGCTTCCCTCCATGCGGATGTTTTTAGCCTCCAGCGGCACGTGGAGCCGCTTCTGTTCTGAAATGGTACCCATTCAATTCGTCCCCTCTTCGGGTTCCGCCCACCTGTCTGCCACTTTGTTGCCCACCCAGCGGGGCGCCGGACACGGCAAGCTGGTGCTTACACGCAGAATGTAAACATCGTTGGAGGCAAATATAGATGACGCCATTGCACTGGCCACCCTCAGAAACCCCCTATAGTATATTTTCACCGTCCTCGTAAACGTACCTTGACATTTTTCTCGGGCCCGCCAGGATGGTGTCTGGTCACACGCCGGCCGGATTCACTAAGCTAGGTCTTACAAGCATGTGTGTGTGTGTGTGTGTGTGTGTGTGTGTGTGTGTGTGTGTGTGTGTGTGTGTGTGTGTGTGTGTGTGTGTGTGTGTGTGTGTGTGTGTGTGTGTTTGGGTGCGTGTGTGTGTGTGTGTGTGTGTGTGTGTGTGTGTGCGTGTGTGCGTGTGTGCGTGTGTGCGTGTGCGCATGAGTATCAAACAGTGCGAGAATGTTGACACGCATTGGGCCCCCATCGAGCTAACCTTTCTGCCAACAGGTTCCCAGTACCCAGGGTGGCCAGGCGTCTTGGTCGAGGAACCTGTCGATCGCCCCTTCCGGAGATGAGTACGACGAAAAGGATGATCCGCAGCTGGTAGAGAATAATATGGTATCGGAAGTTGATGCACAGGTGAGCGAGACCTACGGCTGACGGAAATGCTGTAAGACGGTATAAATTCACATCTTACACCTTTGCTCCCAACCGTTCAAACTACAACACAGGCTCATGTTTGCGGGACAGTGACGACAAACATGGACACAAATCCATGAATCGGACCATAAAATGAGTGAAAGAGACCAAGTGGAGACCAAAGAGACCAAAAAAGTCCAAGCGGACACAACGCAGCGAACACCGCGCACCTCATCGTGCAGCTCCTCATCTCAAATGCGTCCCCTCATTTCAGGTGATCTACGCCCTGTTCGATGAGTACAGTGGGCAGCTCGAGGTGCTGGGGAAGGTAATCGCCGCGCCATACATCAAGGACCATGTCGATGAGACGGAGACGCTGCGTCAAAGGTAATGTGAAGCCGCTGGCATAGACGGAGTTCACCGATCTAAGCTGGGCTATGCCTAAATGCGGCATAGCTTGCTCATAGCATACGTCAAACGGGATCTTAAAGCATTGAACTTTCGACATCTCAGCACCATATCTTTACCAAAGCCACCTGCAGGACTCATCCCTTTTTATGAAAGATTGTATCCGAACCTTTTGAATGGATGGATTTCTGGGATCAGAGCTCACGCTTAACAGTGCTTTTTGTGTGAGCTACCCCTACCCCACCACCCCATCGCGCAATTCCATGTCAACGGCAGAATTTGGTGGCGAAGGCTTAACAAACCGCAGCGGTCGGCACGGTCCGTCCTGCCCTCTGACGTCATCTGAGTATTATCGTGGTCGCTGCACCCGCCGCAGGCCATGCCTGTCAAGGGCGAATAGCGAGCGTCTGCAGCGACTCGAACCCACCCCGCCACGGGTGGGTGAATCGGAAGGCAGGCGCTCTAATGAACCGAGCCATCGGGTTGGACTCCACCCATGGGGACCAACGCATTGCTTTCTGCATCATTCCGGTCGTAGAGGAAGACATTGTCGAACTGAGTGTGTATACCTGATGCGGATGAACGGCGCGTTCAGCCGCATGGTCCCATTGAACCTGGTGGGATGTCTGAGCTCATTGGACAGCGGAGCACGTTGTCGAATATCTGAGAACAGTGCCGTTCCAACTGGTCAGCTGAGCGTGCGGCCAGCAGGGCTCGCACCTCGGGGCCACTGCATGACGCTGCTCGTAACCGATCACCCTGCATCCGGCCAGATTTCGGAGGCAGGAGGACGAGCCCCTCAAAATACGCGGCACACATGGCGAGAACATGGTGCCAGCCAGCCCTCATCTGATGAAAATACAGGCCGATAGGGCCTACCTCAGCAAGGTCAGCTGAAGCCAGCACTGGTGAACAATTATGTCTGTCATAAGTTGTTCATTGATCGAGCAGACGGCCGATGAAATGGCGATGCCCATCTCTCCGAACGCAGCGGGGACGCTGAAACACGACCAGAGCGCAGGCAACTAACTACTGTAAATAACGATGTCATAAATGTCTTAAACCGTATGGGACGATACCAAAGTGCATTTAAAACGTTGGTAGCATTGTACGTCTTAACGCGTCATGTTTCCGAAGATTTCACGGGCATTTGGGTAACGTCACGTACTTTGCTGCGCTTATGACGTCACACCACCGCCGCACGCCTGACGCCAACAGCCACAGTGCAGAGGTGCACGCAGCACACCTAGTGTCACGTGACCGCCGAGCCCCCGTGTCGTGCCCGCAGGCGATCGAGCGCGTGATGAAGGCGTTGCGCCGAGAGAGCTCGCACCTGCCCCTCCTGGAGACGGTGGAGGCCGAGGGCGCCCGCAGACAGGAGTTCGTCGTCATCGAGGTCAGGGGGAGGGCTGCAGGGGAGATGATGCAGTATTGACCGTAGTGATGCGCGAAAGTTTACCAGCTTCAAGTATGTGCCCGCGAAAGGGCAGGGTGCTGGTATGGAATGCAAAGATTGGGTAGATTATTAGGGTCGTTAAACCGAAATGTAATTTCGGCACTGACTTGGGTAAAGAGACTAAGGTTTCCGAAATTTTAAGGTCATTTTCTGTTGAGGCACGGAGGCGTTGAGGTTACACTCCTTCTTAAATTTATTCCTTGTGTGATGAATATCAACATAGAAATCTAGCCAGCATAACATCCTGTCAAATCCTCCCCAAATTAATGCGGCAATACGCATAACCTAGATTCCGTCGTGCAGAACAGCATGCTTACGTTGGCGTTGGTCACCCTCAGGAAGATGCCATCGCGAACTCCAAGAGCATTACCGCGCTGCAGGAAGAGATAAGAGAGTTGAAAGTATCCATGACAAAGGAGATAACGGATCGCGACAACCGAATATATGAGCTGCGGGTGAGTGTAGGGCAGTGCTCGCGGAAAACGCTGTCGGCCAACAGTAAAGGATGAGCTCGACGTTCAAAACGGTCACATGCTGAGCAACAAACTATGGGAACATTTCTAGCACCATCATCCCGCTCTAATCGCAATTATTTCTTACTCCATGATCCAGCCGTGTTGTTTACGATCGTCAAAGTTTTCTAATGCGGCGTGTTTCTTGGCAGCCCGCGCCACAGGGCATCCCGCAGGACGTCAGCCCCTGTCACTCCAGTGACCACTCGCGGGACCGATTCGCGCCCCTGGGACGCCAGAGGGCAGCCCGCAGGATATCAGCCCCCGTGTCACCCCAGTGACCCCTCGTGAGACCGATATCGCCTCCCAGGACGAGCTGCAGGAGGTGCTCGCCCGCACCGGCATGGAGGTGCGCTACACGGCGGCATCGTCGCGGGCGCGGCTCGCCTCGAACGAGGGTCAGACAGAGCAGAAGCGCTTGCTGAAACGCAACCAGGCTGAAGGCGCGCGCGTGGAGTGCGACTACGAGACGAGGGTCAACACCGAAATTGAGAGCCACCTGCGGGACGCCCTGGATGTGAGGAGGGGCCGGGCAACCGCCAGATGGTGGGTGGGGGTGGGGCACACCAGGTGGTGACTGTTGCAAGATTTGCCAGGTAGTTACTGGGCGCGGGAGCAGTCAGGTAGTGGGTGAGGGTGGGAGACACCAGGTGGTGGCTGTGGCACGGATGGTGGTGGGTGAGGGTAGAAGCCACCACGTGGTGACCGTAGCACGGACTTGCCAGGTATTTGCTGGGAGTGAGACCAGTCAGGTGGTGGGTGACTGTCGTTTGGGGGTTGCAGGATTGGCGGCTGAAAGGATGTAAAGCTACCAGGAGGTAAATCATCGCATACCGACAAGGGAAACGGGCGGGCACCACAGTCGCGGCATCATGGATAATCGGAATGGACGAGGCAAAAGCGTGCAGTTGGACGCACAACATATACTTCTGGAAGTACGAGAGGATCCGGGAGGCGTCAGATTGCTAACCGGCACTAAGATAATAGTATTGTGATGGGGCATCGCGTGAATAACGTTTGGTAACTTGCGACCCAGGAGCTGGACGATATGCTCGACAAGAGGCTGACCAAGTTTGACGTCGATACCGACACCAAGGAACGCGAGCTCAGCAGCCTCAAATATCAAAAACAGGTGAGCTGCCTGCAACCAAAGGGAATGTTTCACGTTTGTAGATATTGAAAGACTTCTCCAGATAACACAATTTCTTTGTTCACTAAATAAGCTCATCGATGCGGCATTGTTGCATTACGTTAGCGTACTTTTCACAACATTGATTGAGAGCCAGATGACGGCCGATGTCTGGAAATCTTGTTCACGAACGCTAGATATGAACTTCTCGGCCATCACGTTTTGCTTGGCCTTGATGGCCGTACGGCTTATGAAATGGCAGGATTTGAATGCAGCCATGAATGCACAGGTGACCTTAAAATGCTCATCCTGTAATGGTGTGCCGCAAATGCCGCAACCTGACTGTCACGTTTCCTGCGGTGGTGCGGCCAGCAAAACTTCCAGGCGCTGTGTGACGTGAAGGAGAAATACGCAAACTATACGCGAGTTATAGCTGAGGACGACGAGGAGCTGCGGCTGGAGGAGGAGCGGATCAAGGAAGAGGAGCGTAGGGAGGCCGCAGCCATCGTCATCCAATCCTACTGGAAGGGTTATAAGGAGCGAAAAAAGCTAAAAAAGAAGCTCAGGAAGTTGAGACGGGCAGCAAAGAAGGCCAAAAAGGCTGGAAAAGGTGCGGCAGCGAGCCCAAAACCCAAAAACAAAAACAAGAAGAAAAAGTAATCGGTCATGGTTTGCTTGTAGTATATTCTCGAGGACATGAGATGTTCATGCACTCCTTTTTGCGTGACAGTTGCATAAGCCCACAATAAATAATATCGCGTACACCTCGTTTGCACACTCATACATCCCGCAGCGCGTAACAGCCAGTGAACTGGCATACCATACGGCAGGCACTGTCACTGCACATCAGCCAAGGCGAGGCCTTCGTCCACGCGACGTCCTCTCGCTACACGCTGTCTCGCCGCGCGGTCGGCGCTGCCGGCTCACCCCGCCGGTCGGCCGCAGGGTCAGGAGGCGCCCAGCCGGTCGGCGGAGAGCGCCGCCCGCTCGGGGTCCATCTTGTGCAGCATGAAGTGCCCCTGGACGGCGGCGGCGCTGAGCGGCCGGCCCAGCTGGCCGGCGGCTGCCACGAATCGCTCCGCGGGCGCCGTCTCGCCCGGGTAGAAAGCGCAGGAAGAGCCGGCGCAGCTGGTGGGGCGTCACGTGACCCACGTGCTCCTTGACGTCGACGCGGCCGGGCCGGATCAGGGCCGGGTCCAGTCTGCGGACGGGAAGGGGAGATGGGAGAGCGGGAGGGTCGAGCATGAGGTCGGCGAACAGGGGCAGAAAGCTATCTCGGTGCGGTCACGTAGTAAGCAGCGCGGAATGGATCATTTCCTGCGTGAGACAAATGCTTATCTCCCCAAGAGAGATAAAAGATGATATTTTGAAAAGACATTTGAAGCCAATTGACACTTTCTTAAAGCCTACACGCACAACACACAATAATATAAATATAAATACGCACGCACGCAACGCACGCACACACAAAAACACTCACGTACACATACACGCACACGCACACGCAGACGCACACGCAGATGCATACGCACGCACGCACGCACGCACGCACGCACGCACGCACGCACGCACGCACGCACGCACGCACACCACACACACACACACACACCACACACACACACACACACACACACACACACACCACACACACACACACACACACACACACAGCACTATCAAGAACAAAGATTCATCACCAGCTCACCTGTCCAGGTAATTGGTGGTCATGAACACGATCCTGGCCTCTGTTGAAGCCACGCCGTCCAGGCAGTTCAGCAGGCCGCTGAACGTGACCCGCGACAGGCCCTCGTAAGCCGCGCGGGTCTGAAGCGAACACCCCACTGAGTTAGCTGGCGGAGCTCACAGCTCACGCAGCATATTTTCCCGTCAAGGGCATGCCGCTCACTGAGCCATATTAGTGCTAACATTTGCCATTGCCCATATCCTGCTCAGTTGTGGGCGAATACTGCAGACAAAGACCCCGTTCTAAGCCTCGGGGCATTAACGCTAAATGCAAGCCTATCTCCAGGACAACTTGGTGCGGTTGACGATCAGATCCGGTTTGCTGTCCATGCCGCCAGGTGGGTCCGTGTCCGACACTCTTTGCTCTGCCCGCCCTTAACCAGCAGCCCATCTTAACAGCCACGCGTGCGGTGTCCTGTCCGTTGTTCCTTCGCCCTCTCTGATTGCCCGCGTCGGGGCCGTCCCTCGCCACCCGCCGGAGCCGCTCAAACGGCCGGCTCTACCGTCCCGCGCCAGCACGCCGTGCGCCGGCGTCTCACACTGCGCCGTGTCCTCGCGGCTGACGAACGCCGCGTCTACGTCCTCCAGCAGCACGATGCTCTCGGTCGGTGCCACGGCCAGCAGGTGTGCAGCCGGTCGTCGCTGAGGCCGCGCTCCGACAGGTTCAGGACGCAGATGCTGAAGCCGAGCTCGCCGGCCAGCGCCGTGATGAAGGACGACTTGCCGCAGCCGGGCGGGGCCGTGCAACAGGTAGCCGCGCCGGTACGGGATGCCTAATAGGGGAAGTCAGCCTCGGGTCACGGGTGTCCGATGAAGGGATGCGAGTGCCTGGCCGCCTGGCCGACGTTACAGGGAACATGGGGTCAGCCCAGCACAATGGCTGGTGTTGGATACAGCTCAGCACAAAGGACGCAAGGAAGATCTAGCATACATATGATGGCTACATTTCTTGTGACTGATCGAGGAAAGCATTGGGTAAATGCAAAACGATCACCTAGACATCCTGAGCATCGACGCGTCTTTAACGCTGCAACAGACGGAGCCAGAGTGGATTCTGAACCCACCTATTTTCTGGTAGCAGGCCAGGCCGACTAGCGTGCCCACCTCAGTACTGGTACCAAGACGGCTGACTTTTACACTCACCTCTTTCCTGGTACTAGGCTGGGGTGGCAGTAATACCCACTTTTGCTTTTGCACCAAACTGCACTTGTGTTCTACACAATACGCACCTCTGTCCTGGTACCAAGCCGGATTATGTCGAAACTCGTTCACGTCGGCCAAGATTCGCTCGGCGACGTTTTCATCGAGCACGACCGAGTCGATAGGCCGCCGTCGCCGCGGGTGCCCGAACTGGCGCCACTCGGAGCCTGCTGCCGTGTACATCAGTGTCTTGCCCTGGTTCTCACGCAGAGCCATCTGACGTGCTGCAGGTGACAGGTGAGGTATCATTCATTTCATGGGAGCTTGCTGCTTTCATGGTCTGCAGAGGGTCTCCAGACCCTAGCTAAGGAAGCCTTGGCCAATTCGAATGATGGTTTTCAACATAATGTGTGCTTTGTTGAAGGCAATACTTGGGCCTAGAAATGATTAATGCAAGTTAACAGGTTACACAACAGTGGATACCTAAAGGAAATGGCACATTTATCAATGCACTTATATAACTGAGATATTGAGGTTATGTAGAAATAACCAATATCTTGGCTGCAATGCATCACACTAATCTATTTGTTAAATGCTGTTAACACCT
>NW_023596461.1:17997676-18095747 GCF_011947565.3 Pollicipes pollicipes | reverse complement strand
GCATTACAGGTAAATGCCACGAAAATGTCTGTGCGTCTATTGGCACAGCAGCACATGTTCATTCCCTGCATTGCCGCTTCGTCCGACATCGACATGGACAAAGTACTTCCAGCATTTTGCACCCAGTACATAAAAATTCTACGTCATATTTTGGTTCATAATAAACTGACTCCAAATAAAGAGCCCGTGCAATTAACGGCTCCCACTAACATTACAACTAATCAGTGATAACTACGACCTCACCACCTTAATATCTTTGGCGGACCACCTGATTACTCCAGAGCTCTGGCATACGACATGCACACCCTACATACACATATACACGACGGCCCCACCATGGGAATGCAAGGGTTATCAGCAGCACGAGCGGCCCCGTCCTTCATAACAGCTCGTGCAGACCACGGGGGCAAGGAGAGAAATCAGTCACCCACCGGACCACACTAAGAACACCATGAAGGTGGGACCAGCTGAGAGACCAAGACAACACAGTACTGCATGCCTGATCATGAAATGTGCAGCCCAATATCAAGGTGATTACCATTTGCACTGCTTTAAGAGTATGCCACACATTTCGCTATCTCATTTCAGATCTTGGTTCTCGCCGCTGTTCTGTCGGTGGCCGCGGCCCAAAGCTACAGCCAGGCACCCGCCTCACGCCACGCTCCTGCTCCGGCGCAAAGCCACGCCCCAGATCCGCCGTAGGGGCGGGTGCATTCCTACTCCTCGTCGTACCAGGAGACGCGGTACTACGCCCAGCCGTACCAGTTTGCGTCCGCCGTCAACGACCATTACAGCGGCTCAGTGTTCTCCCAGAACGAGCACAGCGATACCAAAGTTGTACAGGGCTACTATTCGGTTAACCTGCCCGACGACCGGGTCCAGCACGTGAACTATACTGCTGACAGCCAGGGCTACGGCGGCTATAACGCCGAGGTCACCTACGACGAGGATGCCCAGCATCCCCAGCAGGGCAGCTACGCCCCAGCCCGATCATACGCTCCTGCCCCTCCCTCTTACAAGGCTGCTTCCTCTTGCCAGCCGGCCCGCCCTTACCATCCAACTCCCTCTTATAAACCTGCTCGTTCCTACAATTCCGCTCCCTCTTACACGCCTACTGCTCCCTCTTACAAGCACACTGTATCTTACGGAGCTCCTTCCCAGTCGTATTAGGAAGCATCGAAAGAAGAGGAAAGTGTTCATGACAAACTGTGTCTTCGTTTGTGTGTATTCCACGCCTATTGTGCAAGGCATCGAATAGCAATATATTGTTACGAATGCGATTTAGCAACGAAATGAAGAAAGGAGGCAGCTCGGACCGGCTGACAAATAACTCGCCGTATTCAGGTCGCTTTCCAGAAAGGACAACAACCGAAGAGATCGCAAAGGCTTAACGAGCACGCATTTACGGTACACTGATCTTGAAATGCTGTCCCGAAAAAGCCACGCGAACGTTGCTCTGCGGCGGACATACGGACAACGACGGAGGAGTAATTCACTATGGTTGAACGTTGTGCCTGACATTTTCATCTCTGTATTCCGTGATGATTCCATCACATCCAACGGGAATCTTAAAAGAGGTGGTGTAGATGGATGACATAGCGGGATTTGTTGTAAGCCATTCTGATTTTGGGGTAATATCGCGGGCACAAGCCACTTTAAACTAAATTTGTTGCTGTCACGTTCTTCCACGATTCGGTTGATCATAGCTCAGGGTCTAATCATGCCTTCATGAGCGGAGTTCAAAGAACCCCTTCTGTACTATTGCTGTTTGCGTACCTGCTCCTTTGGACCCTCACTATAGTCTCCACGCGAAAGCTTTGCACAATTAATGGAGTTTAATGAGAAATTGTTTGCTTTGTTCACAGCCGGTGTCATGGAAAAGCACAAATCAGTTCATAACAGTCCAGTATCTAACGATCAGTGGCGGTAACTATATGCGCCGCATGTGAACAAGTTTGCTGCAAACAAGATTAAAACAAGCATCTGCATTTGAAAGCGCAAAACAGCTTATAACCAACACGAAGATGTCTGACCGCAAAATGTGTTCCCAGAATGACTTCTGAACGGGCAGCGTACCGCACCAAACTTTGTGCGCCTGTACGGAATAAAATGGCGTAACTTTTGATATGGGACAAATAAGTACACCTTGTTAGGTCACTGACCTATTGGAAAACAAATCATGCCTGTCAGCGAAGGCAAATCATTGGGACTTGGGAATCGCTCATCTTGATGCGACTACAAAGAGTTAGACGAGTAAACACATCGCTGAGATAGCCTCCTATACACTTCGGCGATTAACCATAAGATCATGACCAATTCATTTGACCTTGGTTCAGGTATGAGGCCTACGCCAAGGTTAGAACCAAACTTTGAACATAGAACATGTTTGATGAAGTTGTTACTGACGACTGCCTTGATGATTTTGATGCAGTGACGTCAATGAATCTTATTTGGACTTCGTGACGGTCAGAGAAGGGCGCTGAACCAAATTGATCCCGTTCAGCCGTTTGATGTTTGCATCATGCCCCTAGCGGAATGTTCACGACCATTCGACTTCAAAAACAAAAACAATCTTGTACCATTATGATGACCGTGACAATCATCAGGTCATATAATACCACTTATCTGAGCAGAACACTTTGACCTTTTCCTTACAAGAGGCATCTGGGCTAAAGGTGGTCGCATGAGGTCTGAGGGCACCTCGGCCACCGACTTTTATTTTAACACTGTCTGACCTTATTCGATTCATAGGAAATGACTTAGGAACTCAAAATTTGACACAAGTGAGCGCAAACACAGACCTACCTACTCTGCAAATTCGGAATATCAAATTATCTTACTTTTTGATATATCAGGGAGTAAAATTGCCCCACCCCCCCCAGTGTCGCATTCAGCCAGTCGCCCTGACAAGAGTTGACACTGCTGAGTATAAACGGGGTATGATCGCGTAAGTAATGTACACAAAGTGTGCTAGAACCTGAGTATGACGTGTCGTTACATAATGTTGTTCTCGCCGCCATGCTGTCACTGCCTGTTGCTGGCAACGAGGACCCAGCCCAGCCCAAGGGTAAGTCCCGACCTCGCACGACCCAAACCTACTTATCCTAACCTTACTTCGTCCATGAGTTCGCCGCGCACTGTAGTGCCGAGAGCCGCAGTACCACGCCCAGTAGCGTCAGTTTGTCTTACACGGTAGGCAACGAAGGCTACGCAGGCGACGCCCAGGGCACCTACATCCTCATTAGTGATCATCAGGTCATCAACATCATCATTGTCTTTCACGGCAGGCAACGAAGGTTGCGCAGGCAACGCCCAGGTCACGTACATCCTCATTAGTCATCATCAGGTCATCAACATCATCGTTGTCTCACACGGCAGACAACGAAGGCAGACAACGCCTAGGTCACCTACGTCCGCATATGAGGGCGGGGGGGGGGGGGGGGGGAGGGAGAATAACCAAGCATCCAGGCCCAGCTACTCAGGCACTACCCAGCTCGTCCAGCCAGCCGGCGTGTACGGCGACATCGGCCACTCCTCCCTGGACAATACTCGTGCGGCGTCTCGGCCCATATGTCCCACACGGCGTGCTTTTATACCCGTCACGGACACGTGCACTGATGCACAAACTACGTGCATCGTTAGTTCGGTGCAACCCAATGATAACTGAAAACAACAGAGAAGGACTTTCCGCATCATGCTTTGACGCAAAATATTACTCTGTAGTTGTTTTATCCCATACTTACATAGAATAAACATTACGCATTGAAACATCGACCACTAACAATATAATTCAGCGACTGACGGCTCTGACTTCCACATCTCCATTCTTTTCGCGAGAAAACCTATATCTGCTGAGCTCTGGCATACCACTTGCAAACCCAGCTTTGCATGCACATACACACAACAGTCTCACCATGAGAATGTGAGAGCGATTGGCAGACCGAGCGACCCCGCCCTCCACAACGACTCGTATATAAGACCGCGGGGCCGGGAACATAGCATCAGTCACCCACCGGAGCACACCGAGGACACCATGCAGGTGAGGTCAGCTGAGAGGTGAAGACAACACATCATTGCATGTTTCATTTTGAAAGGTGCAGGCCGAGATCAGGATGGTTGCCATTTGTACTGCTTAAAGAGCATGTCATAAAGTACGGTATGTCATTTCAGATCTTCGTTCTCGCCGCTGTTCTGTCTGTGGCTGCGGCCCAAAGCTACGGCAAGGCACCCGCCCCACGCTACGCTCCTGCTCCGGCGCCACGCTACGCTCCTGCTCCGGCGCCGAGCCACGCCCCGGCTCCGTCGTACGGCCGGGCGCCTTCCTACGCCTCGTCGTACCAGGAGCCGCGCTACTACGCCCAGCCGTACCAGTTTGCGTACGCCGTCAACGACCATTACAGCGGATCAGTGTTCTCCCAGAACGAGAACAGCGACACCAAGATCGTACAGGGCTACTACTCGGTCAACCTGCCCGACGGCCGAGTCCAGCACGTCAAGTACACGGCTGACAACCAGGGCTACGGCGGCTACAACGCCGAGGTCACCTACGTCGGCAAGGCTCAGTACCCCGAGCGGGCCAGCTACGCCCCAGCCCGCTCCTACGCTCCTGCCGCTCCCTCTTACAAGGCTCCTCCTGCTTTCCAACCGGTTCGCTCCTATCAGCCTGCCCCCTCTTACAAACCAGCTCCCTCTTACCGGCCTGCTGCTCCCTCTTACACACCTGCTCGTTCTTACCGGCCTACTGCTGCCTCTTTCAAGCCCGCTCAGTCTTACGGAGCTCCTTCCCAATCGTATTAGCAAGAGTCCACAACTCACTTAAGTGTGCGTTCGTATCTTGTTGTTTTCTCGTTTAAATGTGTGTTATACGTCTTTGATGTAATGCATTGCATGAAATAAATTGTTCGTACTTTAAAAATCAATCATATGAAGCAAACCAAGCAACTCGGACCGGGGAACAAAACATCGTCGCAGTAAGGTTGCACATGGCGGGCAGGAGGATAGCGACTGAACAAACGCCTCCATAACACTCGTGATGTATGATCCTGAGGCACTGGTGAACTGCGCCTAACACGCTGGCCGACATTGTGTTAAATCTTTAACACCGGATTTCTGAGGCAAAGAACAAAATACAATCAGATTGTTGAAGTGAGGCATGTCACTATCTCCAGTTATAGTTGAATCCGAGCCCTGGATCACTCCAGTTGTAATACAGCCATGATATAACAGATAATTACAGTTGGGGCAAAAAGCACATCAGCAAGAACATTTCAAATGTTGGTTTTTTGTTAAGAGTTGGAAAGATGCCTTGTAAACCAATAATTTTCGCTTGCTTTCGGGGTAAATCCGAACACTTTTGGCAGAGCTCTCAAATCATACGACATGGTTACCATTCCGAATGCTACCTGCCACAAAACGATTTACAGAATACGATGGCAATCACGGTAACATTTTCTACGCATGGTACAGCTTGCTGCAATCAATACCATGTCGGCTCGAAGTTTTCTATCAGTCGCATATTACGGATGAATATATTCGTCCCGTAAAGCCGCCTGAGTGTTTCAGTTTTCCACACCGGACCAAATGGTGCAGTTATGATAAAGACAGCACACACCAATAAACAGGAAAAATCGTTACACGGTTCTCATGACCGTCATCTATGTGGGCAAAGAGATGCTCAATCTTACAACTAGGAGCCCGTGACTTTGAGCGCTCTTGATAACAGAAAGAAAGGCCCTCAGCTCTGGTATATCGGTATTCTGAGATCAAAATGCTTATCCTGAACAATCGAGATAGCAGGAGGAGTTGGCACTGGTGTACTCATCTGTTGACGAAGCACAGCTGAAAATACCCAGTACCGTCAGTGTCATCTTGTTTGACACCACAACATATTTTAAACAGTACCTATTGGCATACGAAAAGCCATTAACTCAGTGTGACGGCACTGAAATCATACCTAAACATGCACATATGCCGGCCGTGACATGCTATTTCCGGATTGTGTCTACTACGATGCGCTACGTGGTCAACATGGTCGACCACTGAAATGTGTGTGCACTTTCTGCAGATGAAAAGGTAAAATCAAGACGCCAGCTCAAAATAAGCATCCGGGCAGGTTTTCGACACAATGCACAGTGCACTTTTAACAGAGGGCGTAAGTGGACCATGCGAGTGAACATCGTGCAGAGGTGGTTCAAGAGCGTGACGGTCGGGGGAGGTGGATCCAGAGGGTGAGCATCGTTGGTAGGTGAGCCGAGCGCGCAGAGACTGTAGGAGTCGGATCATGTAGTGTTACGTAGAAAAGTGCCGGTTTTAACTAGCACATTAGCTATAGGAAACACAAATGCGAGGAGAGCACGCTGGATGCAATATATTACGCCATCGACAAGATGGTAACCACCAGTTACCGGAGGTTTACTCAAATAGTGCACGTTGTTTGAGCAACAGCTCATTACATAATTGGTGTATACGTCAGTGCTAAGCTTGTCTCCCGCGGGATATCCTACAGATACGTTAAGTCTACGTTAAAAGAGGACTACGCACATGAAGTAGATTGTTTTTATCAAATCGTTTCATTCAAGGGAAAAACCGTGGAATAAATGCGAACTCTGCGGAACTAGTTGGGAAGGCAGAACAAGTGAGGAAAATAGACCTACTGTAATGCTGAAAAACTCACCAATCCAAAATTCAAAGCATTCCCAGGGTGTTATATCATTTGTGACGAGACCTTAAGATAAGACCTAAGATGCACCAGAATGTGTAACGCTTTTAGAGTCTACCACCTTTAAAGAATGCTTCAAAAACCTGACAACCATAACAACATATAAGAGAGACAATGTTACCACCTATCCTGAATGTTTTGCACGAAATTCTTCACCTCTCCCAAGCTCTATCACGCAACATAACCAGCTCTGGATGCACGTACACACGGTGGCCCCACCATGAGAATGTGAAGGCGATTAGCAGCACGAGCGACCCCGCCATCCACAACGGCTCGTATATAAGGCCACCGGGCCATGAACAAAGCGTCAGTCACTCACCGGATCACACCAAGAGCACCATGAAGGTGAGGTCAACTGAGAGGTGAAGACAATACAGCACTGCGTGTTTGATTATACGAGATTAAGTCCAATATCAGAGTGGTCTTCATTTGTACTATCAAGAGCGTGTTACACGGTACGTTATATCATTTCAGATCTTCATTCTCGCCGCTGTTTTGTCGGTGGCTGCGGCCCAAAGCTACGGCCATGCACCCGCCTCACGCTACGCTCCTGCTCCGGCGCCATGCTACGCTCCTGCTCCGGCGCCAGGCCACGCCCCGGCTCCGTCGTACGCCCGGGCACCTTCCTACGCCTCGTCGTACCAGGAGCCGCGCTACTACGCCCAGCCGTACAAGTTTGCGTACGCCGTCAACGACCATTACAGCGGATCAGTGTTCTCCCAGAACGAGAACAGCGACACCAAGATCGTACAGGGCTACTACTCGGTCAACCTGCCCGACGGCCGGGTTCAGCACGTCAAATACACGGCTGACAACCAGGGTTACGGCGGCTACAACGCCGAGGTCACCTACGACGGCGAGGCCCAGTACCCCGAGCCGGCCAGCTACGCCCCAGCCCGCTCCTACGCTCCTGCCGCTCCCTCTTACAAGGCTCCTCCTGCTTACCAACCGGTTCGCTCCTATCAGCCTGCCCCCTCTTACAAACCAGCTCCCTCTTACCGGCCTGCTGCTCCCTCTTACACACCTGCTCGTTCTTACCGGCCTACTGCTGTCTCTTACAAGCCCGCTCAGTCTTACGGAGCTCCTTCCCAATCGTATTAGCAAGAGTCCACAATTCAGTTAAGTGTGCGTTCGTATCTTATTGTTTTCTTGTTTAAATGTGTGTTCTACGTCTTTGGTGTAATGCATTGCATAAAATAAACTGTTCGTACTTAAAAAGTCAATCATATGAAGCGAACCAAGCAACTCGGACGGGGGAACAAAGCATCGTCGCAATTAGATTGCACATAGCGGGCAGGAGGATAGCGACTGAACAAACCCCTGCATAACACTCGTGATGTATGATCCTGAAGCAGTGGTGAACTGCGACCAACACGCTGGTCGATATTGTGTTAAATCTTAGACACCGGATTCCTGAGGCAAAGAACAAAATACCATCAGATTGTTGAAGGGAGGCATGTCACTATCTTCAGTAATGGTTGGATCCGAGCCCTGGATCACTCCAGTTGAAATACAGCCGTGATATAACAGATAATCACAGTTGGGGCAAAAAGCAAATCAGCAGGAACATTTCAAATGTTGGTTTTTGTCAAGAGTTGGAAAGCTACCTTGTAAACCAATAATTTTCACTTGCTTTCGGGGCAAATCTGAACACTTTTGGCACAGATCTCAAATCATACGACATAGTTGCTATTCCGAATGCTACCTTCCATGAAACGATTTACAGAAAACGATGGCAATCACGGAAACATTACCTACGCATGGTACAGCTTGTTGCAATCAATACCATGGCGGCTCGAAGTTTTCTATCAATCACATATTGCGGATGAATATATTATCCCGTAAAGCCGCCTGAATGGTTTAGTTTTCCGCACCAGACCAAATGATACATTTATGATAAAGACGGCACACACCAATAAACAGAAAATAATCGTTACACGGTTCTCATGACCCTCAACTATGTGGGCAAACAGATGCTCAATCTTACAACTAGTAGCTCGTGACTTTGAGCGTTCTTGATAACATAAAGAAAGGCCCTCAGCTCTGGTATCCCGGTATTCTGAAATCAAATTTTGTATGATGAGCAATCAAGATAGCAAGAGGAGTTGGCACTCGTGTACTCATCTGTTGAAGCACAGCTGAGAATACTCAGTACCGCTAATGTCATCTTGTTTAGCATCACAACATATTTTAACAAGTACCTGTTGGCATACGAAAGGCCATTAACTCAGAATGACGGCACTGGAATCATATCTAAACATACACATATCCCGGCCGTAGCATGCTATTTCCGTATTGTGTCTACTACGACGCGTTACGTGGTCAACATGGTCGGCCACTGAAATGTGTGTGCACTTTCTGCAGATAAAAAGGTATAATCACGGAGCCGGCTCAAAATAAGCATCCGGGGCAGGTTTTTCGACCCAGTGCACAGTGCACTTTAAACAGAGGGCGTATGTGGACCATGCGAGTGAACATCGTGCAGAGGTGGTTCAAGAGCGTGAAGGTCTGGGGAGGTAGATACAGAGGGTGAACATCGTTGGTAGGTGGACCTAGCGCGCAGAGAGTGTACGAACCGGATCATGCGGTGTTGCGTAGAAAAGTGCCGGTTTTAATTAGCACATTAACTATAGGAAGCACAAATGTGAAGAGGGCACGCTGGATGCAATATACTACGCCATCGGCAAGAAGGTATCGTTATCAATATCAGAATGGTCGTCATTTGAACCGTCTAAGAAGGCAATACACAGTACGTTATGTCATTTTAGATCTTCGTTCTCGCCGCTGTTCTGTCGGTGGCTGCAGCCCAAAGCTACGGTCAGGCCCCCGCCCCACGCTACGCCCCAGCTAAGACACCACGCTTTGCTCCGGCGCCAAGCCACGCACCGGCTCCGTCGTACGGCCGGGCGCCCTCCTACGCACCGTCGTACCAGGAGCCCCGCTACTACGCCCAGCCGTACCAGTTTGCGTACGCCGTCAACGACCATTACAGCGGCTCAGTGTTCTCCCAGAACAAGAACAGCGGCACCAAGATTGTACAGGGCTACTACTCGGTCCACCTGCCCGACGGCCGAGTCCAGCTCTTCAAGTACACGGCTGACAACCAGGGCTACGGCGGCTACAACGCCGAGCTCACCTACGACGGCGAGGCCCCAGTGCCCCGAGCCGGCCAGCCACGCCCCAGCCCGCTCATTCGCCCCTGCCGCTCCCTCTCATGAGGCTGCTCCCGCTTACGTTCGCTCCTATCAGACAGCCATCTCTTACAAACCAGCCCCCTCTTGCCGTCCTGCTGCTCCCTCTTACACACCTGCTCGTTCTTATCGTCCTGCTGCTGTCCCTTACAAGTCCTCTCGACCTTACGGGGCTCCTTCCCAATCGTATTAGGAAGAGTCCACAACTGAGTCATATGTGTGTGTGTGTGTGTGTGTGTGTGTGTGTGTGTGTGTGTGTGTGTGTGTGTGTGTGTGTGTGTGTGTGTGTGTGTGTGTGTGTGTGTGTGTGTGTGTGTGTGTGTTTGTGTGTGCATGTGTGTTTGTTCAGTTCTTATTGTTTCCTCGCGTTAGGATGTGTTCTACGTCTTGCATGCCATGAATTGCATGCAATGTACGCTTATGCACTTCAAATAGCAGTTGCGTGAAACAGAACAAGGAACTCCGATAAGCCAACAAACGAGTCGTCGTATTTGGGTCGCGCATCGCAGGAAGGAAAATAGCGACTGAAAAAACATACAATAGTAAGGTTTGTACGTGACAAGCAGAAAGTCATAAACGACAACAACTACACGCCAGCGGGGTTACCCAGAGACTGCACGTTATATGTGCAACACATCATTACGGGATGCGTGTGTTGTTCAAATGGTTCCATTCGAACAAAATTCTCTGGAATACTTGTTAAATTCGTACAAATCGTTGCGAAGACGCACGAAGGTAGAAAAGGAGACACAGTTTTAACTTCAAGACAAACTTATCTGGTCAAAATGGACAGCATTTTCAGAAATTATACGTTGTGATATGACGCACAAAAACCTTAAGACCAGAAGGCCGCCATTGTTTCTTGTCTGTAAAGCACACGGTTAAACAAGATGCACACAAATGTGTATCACCTTCAGGGTGTACCACCTTAAGTGAATTCTTAAAAAAGACGAAGGTATCAAAACATCAACAAGTGATAATTATGAGCTCTTGGCTTTAATATTTTGTACGGAACTTCACTTCTTCAGAGATCTGCCAAACGACATGCACACATTTCTCTGCAGGTACATACACTCGGTGACCCCACCATGAGAATGTGAGGGGCATAAGCCGCAAGAGCGACCCCCCCCACCCCACCCTCTTCCTCAACGGCTCGTGTACAAGGCCACCGGGCCGGGAAACGTGGATCGTGTGAACCCGGAGCGTTTAAAATCGTGGGAGGTTGTTCATGTGCGCATCGCGTGCAAAATTTTCGTTTGGCTGGCGCTGTTGTTGAGCGAAAGAATTGAAAATGCGATGCGAGTAAACTGAGCTCAGTATCGCACAATTGCGAAGCTGATAGCCACCAGTCTGAGCGGCTGAACACTAGTAGTATTACCGAGAGATTACATGCTGCAAGTGAAACAAATGATTCAATCATTACAGGAGTGCCCGCACGAGTGTTAGGCTTATCTTCACCCGTATGGAAGGAGGCGTGTGAACGTGAAATGGGATGGTTTTGTCTAAGTTGTTCCACTGGAAAGAAATTCAGTGGAATTCTGGAACAAAATCCAGTGGAAAATTCAGGTTGTGAAAATCAGTGTGGAGATGGAATAAGTAGGGAAAGCAGATCCAATGATTTGTCTTCAATGAAAACTTATCGGGTAAAAAGAACAGCATCATGAATACGTATCACCTGTGACGCAACCTAACAAACCTCCAGATCGAACGCCGTCTCACATCTTATGTGTGCGGACTGGCATCAAAGAATACGCAAAAAATAAATGCGCAACCTTCAAGGGATGTACCACCTCCAGGGAATATTAAAAACCAAATGCTCTGGTGAAACCTCGGAGCAGTTATGTCTCCGGTTAGCACCCGGGATGCAATAGTAGTGGCCAACAAGACGTCCAACAAAAATACATTAAATCTATTTCCATTCAAAGCCTCGCGGTAAACGTCTCGGCACAACACTACACCACGTGTTTTCTCTGTATCCACTGATTCCATGTCTTTAAAGGCCATCTTGGCGCGTATATGGCGTTTCAAGTGAGATATTTTCTTCGCGACTGGGGCGTAGGGGTTTCATGTTGATGCCGTTCAAAGCTTGCGTGGTATGGTTAAACAGAAAAAGCTAACGGCGAACACGAGTAAAAGATTCCTTTGTTGCATGTCAACTGCTCTGGTCAGAGTAGAACCCACATGTCTGGGGTATAAATAACATCAGTAGAAAGACAATGTGACGGTTTGCAATGAGCCACTGCACCAAGCGCCAACGCGGGAAAGAAAAGCCACAGTAAGACGTTTTTTATGTTGCGTGATGATTACGTCACAATTCGATACAGTTTTACCGGCATTGTGCTTCAAGCTTTCAAACTATCTATCCCACACTATTTTGGCTAGCATAACACACACGTTGGGAAACGCAAAGCAAATGAAATGATTGTTTCATAGTGGAGAGGGAAGTCTAGTGTCATTGATCTCTTCGGAGTGTCCACTCCAACTAACAAGTCAGGGCAACTCGAAGGATTTTGAGAAAACTTGCGTTGCTGACTAAACGGGACGCGTATGATCTAAGTATGAGCGAAGCAAAAACAAGATGTCATACTCCATGCCAACCATGGATCTACTGGCCGGCATTAAAACCAACTGTACGAGCGCACTTTTCCAGCTCTCGTATTTGCTATTAGTTTACCACTAAAGACTTGAATGGCATTCGGCCAATCTTGGGCTTGGGCCCGCGTCCGCAGTGGGCGCGTCGCATACCGACAGTGCAATGATCCGGTGTGCGAGTGAAAATAGAAATACAAGCCCACAGTTAGCTATTGACCTATGCTTTTCACATTAATGATTCTGACATGTTACTTTTCATGTTACATTGGGGATGTCTCATTCGTATCATATTCGGGTTTTACGTCAAGTGTACAGTGAACTGTAACAGCTGGGAATGGACCAGCTGGTAGCCCGTCCTGGCCAGAGAAAGGCACTTTTTCATGCCGTGCCATATTTCAGATAACCGTATTGTGACCGGGCATACCTCTGTGGGCATCTGGAACTGACCTTTAAGAAGCGAGCGAACCAACAAAAGCACCCACTTGGCGACTAAAGCCCAGCGTAACTGGATTACAGATGCCAAGCCTCGTCAAAATGCAAGCCATTATGACTGCGAGTAACACAACATTACAGGTAAGTGCCACGAAATGTCTGTATGTCTATTGGCACAGCAGCACATGTTTCATTCCCTGCATTGCCGCTCGTCGTCCGACATCGACATGGACAAAGTACGTCCAGCATTTTGCACCCAGTACATACAATTTCTACGTCATATTTTGGTTCATAATAAACTGACTCCAATATAAAGAGCCCGTGCAATTAACGGCTCCCACTAACATTACAAACAAATCAGTGCTAACTAGCTTCCTCACCACCTTAATAGTCTTTGGCGGACCACACCTGATTACTCCAGAGCTCTGCATACGACATGCACCACCCCTACATACAACCTATACACGACGACCCCACCATGGGAATGCAAGGGTTATTAGCAGCACGAGCGGCCCCGCCCTTCACAACGCTCCAAGCGGCTTCACAACGGCTCGCTCACACGTCCCTCTTATAAACCTGCTCGTTCCTACAATTCCGCTCCCTCTTACACACCTACTGCTCCCTCTTACAAGCCCACTGTATCTTTCGGAGCTTCCTTCCCAGTCATATAAGGAAGCATCGAAGAAGAGGAAAGTGTTCATGACAAATTTGTGTCCTCTTTTGTGTGTATTTTACGCCTATGTGCAAGGCATCAAATAGTAATATACCTGTTACGTACGTAATTTAGCAACTAAGTGAAGAAAGGAAAGCAGCTCGGACCAGCTGACAAATAACTCGCCGTATTCAGGTCGCTTTCCAGAAAGGACAACAACCGAAGAGATCGCAAAGGCTTAACGAGCACGCGTTTACGGCACACTTATCTTGAAGTACCGTCCTGAAAAAGCCACGCGAACGTTGCTCTGCGGCGGACATACGGACAATGATGTAGAAGTAATTCACTATGGTTGAACGTTGTGCCTGACGTGTTTATCTCTGTGTTCCGTGATGATTTCATTACAATCCAACGGGAATCTTAAAGGAGGTGGTGTAGATGAATGACATGGCGGGATTTGTTGTAAGCCATTCTTATTTTGGTGGCAATATCGCGGGCACAAGCTACTTTATACTAAATTTGTTGCTGTTACGTTCTTCCACGATTAGGTTGACCATAGCTCGGGGTATAGTTATGCCTTCAAGAGCAGAGTTCAAAGAAATCCTTCTATGCTATTACTGTTTGCGTACCTGCTCCTTTGGACCCTCACTATGGTCATCACGCGAAGGCTTTGCACAATTAATGGAGTTCAATGGGAAATTGTTTGCTTGTTCACAGCTGGTGTCATGGAAAAGCACAAATCAGTTCATAACAGTCCAGTATCTAACGATCAGTGGCGGTAACTATATGCGCCGCATGTGAACAAGTTTGCTGTAAACAAGATTAAAACAAGCACCTGCATTTGAAAGCGCAAAACAAACTTATAACCAACAAGCAGATTTTTGACCGCAGCATGTGTTTCCAGAATGACTTCTGAACGGGCAACGTACCGCACCAAACTGTGTGCACCTGTACGGAAATAAATAGCCTAACTTTTGATATGAGACAAATAAGTACACCTTGTTAGGTAACTGACCTATTGGAAGACAAACCATGCCTGTCAGTGAAGGCAATTCCTTGAGACTTGGGAACCACCCATCCTCATGCGACTACAAAGAGTTAGACGAGTGAACACATCGCTGAGAGGGCCTCCTATACACTTCGGCAATTAAACAAAAAATCATGACCTGTTCATTTGACCTTGGTTCAGGTATGAAGCATAAGCCAAGGTCAAAACCAAACTTTTAACATAGAACATGTTTGATGAAGTTGTTACTGACGACCGGGTTGATGATTTCGGTGCAGGGACGTCAATACATCTCATTTGGACTTCGTGAAGTTGAGAGGAGGGCGCTGGACCAAAATGATCCCGTTCAGCCGTTTGATGCTTGCATCATGCCCCTAGCGCAATGTTGACGACCATTCAGCTTAAAAACGAAACAATCTTGTACCATTCTGCTGGCCGTGACAATCATAAGGTCATATAAGACCACTTATATGAACAGAACACTTGTGACCTTTTTCTTGTAAGAGGGTGTCTGGGCTAAAGGTGGTCGCACGAGGTCTGAAGGCACATCGGCCACCGACTTTGATTTTAACACTATCTGACCTTATTCGATTCATAGGAAATGACTTAGGTAGTCAAAATTGGACACAAGTGAGCGCAAACACAGACCTACCTACTCTGCGAATTCGGTATATAAAATCATCTTACTTTTTGATACATCAGGGAGTAAAATTGCCCCACACCTCAGTGTCGCATTCAACCAGTCGCTCTGACAAGAGTTGACACTGCTGAGTATAAATGGGGGCATGATCGCGTAAGTATTGTACACAAAGTGTGCTAGAACCTGAGTATGGCGTGTCGTTACATAACTTTGTTCTCGCCGCCATGCTGTCACTCTGCCTGTTGCTGACAGCGAGGACCCAGCCCAGCCCAAGGGTAAGTCCCGACCTCGCACGGCCCTAACCAACTTATCCCAACCTTACTTCGTCCATGAGATCGCCGCGCACTGTAGTGCCGAGAGCCGCAGTACCACGCCCAGCAGCGTCAGTTTGTCTTATACGGCAGGCAACGAAGACTACGCAGGGAATGCCCAGGGCACCTACATCCTCATTGGTCATCATCAGGTCATCAACATCACCATTGTCTCACACGGCAGGCAACGAAGGCAGACAACGCCTAGGTCACCTACGTCCGCGGATGGGGGCGGGGGGGGGGGGGGCAGCGGAACCAAGCACCCAGGCCCAGCTACTCAGGCACTACCCAGCTCGTCCAGCCAGCCGGCGTGCACGGCGACATCGGCCACTCCTCCCTGGACAGTGCACTCGTGCGGCGTCTCGGCCCATATGTCCCACACGGCGTACTTTTATACCCGTCACGGACATGTGCACTGATGCAAAAACTACGTGCATCGTTAGTTCGGTGCAACTCAATCATAACTGAAAATAACAGAGAAGGACATTCCGCATCATACTTTGACGCAAAATATTACTCTGCAGTTGTTTTATCCCATACTTACATCAAATAAAGATAACGCATCGCAACATCGACCACTAACAATATAATTCAGCGACTGGCGGCTCTGACTTTCACATTTTCATTCTTTTCGCGAGAAAACCTATATCTGCGGAGCTCTGGCATACCACTTGCAAACCCAGCTTTGCATGCACATACACACAACAGTCCCACCATGGGAATGTGAGAGCGATTGGCAGACCGAGCGACTCCGCCCTCCACAACGACTCGTATAAAAGACAACGGGGCCGGGAACATAGCATCAGTCACCCACCGGAGCACACCGAGGACACCATGCAGGTGAGGTCAGCTGAGAGGTGAAGACAACACATCATTGCATGTTTCATTTTGAAAGGTGCAGGCCGAGATCAGGATGGTTGCCATTTGTACTGCTTAAAGAGCATGTCATAAAGTACGGTATGTCATTTCAGATCTTCGTTCTCGCCGCTGTTCTGTCGGTGGCTGCGGCCCAAAGCTACGGCCAGACACCCGTCCCACGCTACGCTTCGGATAAGGCGCCACGCTACGCTCCTGCTCCGGCGCCAAGCCACGTCCCGGCTCCGTCGTACGGCCGGGCGCCTTCCTACGCCTCGTCGTACCAGGAGCCGCGCTACTACGCCCAGCCGTACCAGTTTGCGTACGCCGTCAACGACCATTACAGCGGATCAGTGTTCTCCCAGAACGAGAACAGCGACACCAAGATCGTACAGGGCTACTACTCGGTCAACCTGCCCGACGGCCGGGTTCAGCACGTCAAGTACACGGGTGACAACCAGGGCTACGGCGGCTACAACGCCGAGGTCACCTATGACGGCGAGGCCCAGTAACCCCGAGCGGGCCAGCTACGCCCCCAGCCCGCTCCTACGCTCCTGCCGCTCCCTCTTACAAGGCTCCCCCTGCTTACCAACCGGTTCGCTCCTATCAGCCTGCCCCCTCTTACAAACCAGCTCCCTCTTACCGGCCTGCTGCTCCCTCTTACACACCTGCTCGTTCTTACCGGCCTACTGCTGTCTCTTACAAGCCCGCTCAGTCTTACGGAGCTCCTTCCCAATCGTATTAGCAAGAGTCCACAATTCAGTTAAGTGTGCGTTCGTATCTTATTGTTTTTTCGTTCAAATGTGTGTTCTACGTCTTTGGTGTAATGCATTGCATAAAATAAACTGTTCGTACTTTAAAAATCAATTGTATGAAACAAACCAAGCAACTCGGACCGGGGAACAAAACATCGTCGCAGTAAGGTTGCACATGGCGATCAGGAGGAAAGCGACTGAAAAAACACCTCCATAACACTCGTGATGTATGATACTGAGGCAGTGGTGAACTGCTCCTAGCACGCTGGCCGACATTGTGTTAAATCTTTAACATCGGATTTCTGAGGCAAAGAACAAAATACCATCCAATTGTTGAAGTGAGGCATGTCACTATCTCCAGTTATGGTTGGATCCGTGCCCTGGATCACTCCAGTTGTAATACAGCCATGATGTAACAGATAATCACAGTTGGGGCAAACAGCATATCAGCAATAACATTTCAAATTTTGGTTTTTTGTTAAGAGTTGGAAAGATGCCTTGTATACCAATAATTTTCACTTGCTTTCGGGGCAAATCCGAACACTTTTGGCAGCGATCTCAAATCATACGACATGGTTACCATCCCGTATGTTACCTTCCATAAAACGATTTACAGAAAACGATGGCAATCACGGTAACATTACTTACGCATGGTACAGCTTGCTGTAATCAATGCCATGTCGACCCGAAGTTTTCTATCAATCACATATTGCGGATGAATATATTATCCCGTAAAGCCGCCTGAATGGTTTAGTTTTCCACAGCAGACCAAATGATGCATTTATGATAAAGACGGCACACACCAATAAACAGAAAAAAATCGTTACACGGTTCTCATGACCGTCGACTATGTGGGCAAGAGATGTTCAATCTTACAACTAGTAGCCTGTGACTTTGAGAGTTCTTGATAACATAAAGAAAGGCCCTCAGCTCTGGAATCGCGGTATTCTAAGATCAAAATTTTCATGCTGAGCAATCAAGATGGCAGGGGAGTTGGCACTGGTGTACTCATCTGTTAATGAAGCACAGCTGGAAACACCCAGTACCGCCAATGTCATCTTGTATAGCATCACAACATATTTTAAACCACTGCCTGCTGGCATACGAAAGACCATTAACTCAGTATGACGGCACTGAAATCATATCTAAACATACACCTATCCGGCCGTAGCATGCTATTTCCGTATCGTGTCTACTACGACGCGCTACGTGGTCAACATGGTCGACCACTGAAATCTGTGTGCACTTTCTGCAGATGAAAAGGCAAAATCAAAACGCCAGCTCAAAATAAGCATCCGGGGCAGGTTTTCGACACAATGCACAGTGCACTTTTAACAGAGGACATAAGTGGACCGTGCGAGTGAACATCGTGCAGAGGTGGTTCAAGAGCGTGAAGGTCGGGGGAGGTGGATCCAGAGGGTGAGCATCGTTGGGAGGTGGACCTAGCGCGCAGAGACTGTAGGAGCCGGATCATGTAGTGTTAGGTAGAAAAGTGCCAATTTTAATTAGCACATTAGCTATAGGAAACACAAATGCGAGGAGAGCACGCTGGATGCAATATATTACGCCATCGACAAGGTAACCACGCGTTACCGGAGGCTTACTCAAGTAGTTCATGTTGTTTGAGCAACAGCTCATTACACAATTGGTGTTTACGTCAGTGCTAAGCTTATCTCCCGCGAGATATCCTACAGATACGTTAAGTCTACATTAAAAGAAGACTACGCACGTGAAGTAGCTTGTTTTTATCACATCGTTTCATTCAAGGTAACAAAGTGAAGTAATTGCGAACTTGGCGGAGCTAGGTGGGAAGGCAGAACAAGTGGGAAAAATAGACCTACTGTAATGTTGAAAAAACTCACCAAGCCAAAACTGAAAGCATTCCCAGGGTGTTACATCATTTGTGACGAGACCTTAGGATAAGATAAGACCCAAGATACACCAGGATGTGAATCCATTTTAGAGTCGACCACCTTTAAAAAATGCTTCAAAAACATGGCAACCATAATAACATATAACAGAGATAAATATTACCAACCTATCTTGAATATTTCGCACGAAACTCTTCACCTCTATCACAGCTCTATCACACAACACACCCAGCTCTGCATGCACATACACACGGCGGCCCCACCATGAGAACGTGAAGGCGATTAGCAGCACGAGCGGCCCCGCCCTCCACAACGGCTCGTATATAAGCCCACCGGGCCAGGAACAGTCAGTCGCCCACCGAATCATACCAAGAGCACCATGAAGGTGAGGTCAACTGAGAGGTGAAGACAACACAGCACTGCATGTTTGATTATACGAGATTAAGTCCAATATCAGAGTGGTCTTCATTTGCACTATCAAGAGCGTGTTACACGGTACGTTATATTATTTCAGATTTTCATTCTCGCCGCTGTCCTGTCGGTGGCTGCGGCCCAAAGCAACGGCCAGGCCCCCGCCCCACGCTACGCCCAAGCTAAGACACCACGCTTCGCTCCTGCTCCGGCGCCAAACCACGCCCCGGCTCCGTCGTACGGCCGGGCGCCTTCCTACGCCCCGTCGTACCAGGAGCCGCGTTACTACGCCCAGCCGTACCAGTTTGCGTACGCCGTCAACGACCACTACAGCGGCTCAGTGTTCTCCCAGAACGAGAACAGCGACACCAAGGTCGTACAGGGCTACTACTCGGTCAACCTGCCCGACGGCCGGGTCCAGCACGTCAAGTACACGGCTGACAACCAGGGTTACGGCGGCTACAACGCCGAGGTCACCTACGACGGCGAGGCCCAGTACCCCAAGAGGGCCAGCTACGCCCCAGCCCGCTCCTACGCTCCTGCCGCCCCCTCCTACAAGGCCGCTCCCTCATACCAGCCTGTTCGCCCCTTTCAACCTGCCCCCTCTCACAAACCAGCTCCCTCTTATCGCCCTGCTTCTCCCTCGTACCAGCCGATTCGCTCTTATCGGCCTGCTGCCTCTCATACACCTGCTCGTTCCTACACGCCTGCTCGTTCCTACACGCCTGCTCGTTCTTACCGGCCTGCTGCTCCCTCTTACAAGCCCGCTCAATCTTACGGAGCTCCTTCCCATTCGTATTAAGAGCAGTCCATAACTGAATTAAGTGTATGCGTGTTGATATCTTATTGTTTTCTTGTTTAATTGTGTTCTACGTCTTTGGTGCAATGAACTGCATGTAATATACTGTTCCGTCCCTAAATTAGCAATAATGTGAAACAAACCAAGGAACTCTGATCGGCCAACAAACAAATTGTAGTGCGCAGGTCGCGCATCGCAGGGACGATAGCGACTGAAGAAACACTTTCATAAAACTCGCGTTGTATGGTACCCAAGCAGCGATGCCCTGCAGTTGTCACGCTGCCTGACATTGTGTTGAGTCCCTAATGCCGGATTACTGAGACAAAGTTCAAAATACAATCCCATTGCGGAACGAAGGCATGCAACTGCCTCTAGTAAGAAAGGGTTGGATTTAAGTCCTGTACCAAATATTCATATCATCCACAGAACACACAAGCAACAATCATTTTCAAACACTGTTGGATTTTGTAGGATTTGAAAAACTTCCCTGGTAACAAACAATTATTTGCTGGCTTGAGGGGAAATCAGAAAACCTCCGGACAAACCATACACAACCATGTGGCACACTAGGAACTACACATTACTAGACACGATCTGCGTTACAAAGTGGTTCTTTCACAAGCTTTATATACCCATAGGGTAGCATACTGCAAGCAATACTATGTTGTCCAAGATTCGTATCAATCATAGCTGAAAATGACCTCTATTCGTGCCGCAGAATCCCATGTGTGCTCTAATTAACAGAAAAAGAAAAATATGATGCGAGTAAGCGTCCCACCGGCTAAGCGCCACTGGCATCGCCCCCGTCTCCCCCCTCCCCGATGGGGGAGGGGGGGGGACAGGCTTGGCCGAGCAGCTGACCGGTTGACATCAAGCACCCCTGTAAAAAGTGGGACCGCCCCGAGGTGGTCATTTCCAGATCGTACTCGGCAGTGGTGAGGGCACTTATGCGCCGTTAGATGTTTGCCAAAAATGTTTTCACTAGAAGTGATGCATTTTTTTGTGGAATTGTGACGGCAAAGTGCAATAATGTCGATTCGTCAGAGTATTTTGATCATTTATCCCCAACTTGCTTCATCTGATGTCAGAAGGTGCTTGATTGCCGTGATTGTGGTGTTTGTTTGGGAGGTGAAATTACCTAATACCAAGTCACCGCCTTTCCCTTCCTTTGGCGTTTGATCGCCATGGCGGTGACTTCGATCACATACGTGGCTGATCTCCAGCTGGTAGATACCGTCGGTAAGCATGTATGGGTGGAGATCATATTATGACCCATTCGTCGAGCTGTTAAATTATATGTACAGAAATGTGAATAACTTTAAGAGTGTACCACCCTTCACGAATACTTCAAAAACATACTAAACCATCATTATATAAGCGACAGATGAACATGACCACCTATCTTGAATATTTTACACCAAAATCTTCATCTCTCAAGAGCTCCTCCATAGGACATGCACACCCCGCTTTGCATGCACGTACGCACGGCGGCCCCACCATGAGAATGTGAGGGTATTAACGGCACGAGCGGCCCCGCCCTCCTCAACGGCTTACATATAAGGCCACCGGACCGGGAACAGAGGATCGGTCACCCACCGGATCACACTAAGAGCGCCATGAAGGTGAGGTCTGAGGTGAGGTCTACTGAAGGGCCAAGGTAAAACAGCACTGCATGCTTGACTTTACGAAATTTGGTCCAATATCAGAGTGGTCGTCATTTGAACTGTCTACAAAGGCATTACACAGTACGTTATATCATTTCAGATCTTTGTTCTTGCCGCTGTCCTGTCGGTGGCTGCGGCTCAAAGCTACGGTCAGGCCCCCGCCCCACGCTACGCCCCAGCTAAGACACCATGCTCCACTCCTGCTCCGGGGCCAAGCCACCCCCCGGCTCCGTCGTACGGCCGGGCACCCTCCTACGCCTCGTCGTATCAGGAACCCAGTACTACGCCCAGCCATACCAGTTTGCGTACGCCGTCAACGACCATTACAGCGGTTCAGTGTTCTCCCAGAACGAGAACAGCGACGCCAAGATTGTACACGGCTACTACTCGATCAACCTGCCCGTTGGCCGAGTCCAGCACGTCAAGTACACGGCTGACAACCAGGGTTACGGCGGCTACAACGGCGAGGGTCACCCACGACGGCGAGGCCCAGTACCCCGAGCCGGCCAGCTACGCCCCAGCCCCCTCCTACTTTTCTACCGCTCCCTCTCACGAGGCTGCTCCCGCTTACGTTCGCTCCTATCAGCCTGCCACCTCCTACAAACCAGCCCCCCCCCCCCTCTTACCGTCCTGCTGCTCCCTTTTACACACCTGCTCGTTCTTACCGTCCTGCTGCTGTTCTGCTCTCTGCTGTCTTACCGTCCTGCTGCCATATACGGTTTTGCACCTCAAATAGCAGTTGCGTGAAACAAAACAATGAAATCCGATAAGCCAACAAACGAGTCGTCGTATTTAGGTCGCGCATCGCAGGAAGGAAAACACGACTGAAGAAACAAACAATAGTAGGTGTTTGTACGTGACAAGCAGGTAGTCATAAATGACAGCAACTACACGCCAGCAGGGCTGCCCAGAGACTGCACGTTATATGTGCAACACATCATTACAGGATGTGTGTTTGGTTCAAATGGTTTCATTCGAACAAAATTCTCTGAAACACTTGTTAAATTCGTACAAATCGTTGCGAAGACGCATGAAGTAAGAAAAGGAGACACAGTATAAAGTTTCAAGACAAACTTATCTGGTCAAAATGGACAGCATTTTCAGAAGTTATGCGTTGTGATGTGACCGACAAAAAACCTTAAGACCAGAAGGCCGCCATTGTTTCTTGTCTGTAAAGCACACTGTTGAACAAGATGCACACAAAAGTGCATCACTTTCAGAGTGCACCACCTTTAATGAATGCTTAAAAAGACGAAAGTATCAAAACATCAACAAGTGATAATTATGAGCTCTTGGCTTTAATATTTTGTACGGAACTTCACTTCTTCAGAGATCTGCCAAACGACATGCACACATTGCTCTGCAGGTACATACACTCGGTGACCCCACCATGAGAACGTGAGGGGCATAAGACGCAAGAGCGACCCCGCCCCTCCCCCCCCCCCCTCCTCAACGGCTCGTGCACAAGGTCACCGGGCCGGGAAGCGTGGATCGTTTGAAGCCGGAGTGTTAAAATTGTGGGAGGTGTTCATGTGCGCGTCGCGTGCAAAATTTTCGTTTGACTGGCGCTGTTGTTGAGGGAAAGAATTAAAATGCGATGCGAGTAAACTGAGCTCAGTATCGCACGACTGCGAAGCTGATAGCTACCAGTCTGAGCGGCTGAACACTAGCAGTATTACCAAGAGATTACATGCTGCAAGTGAAACAGATGATTCAATCATTACAGGAGTACCCGTGCGAGTGTTAGGCTTATGTTCGCCCGTATGGAAGGAGGCGTGTGAACGTGAAATGGGATGGTTTTGTCTAAGTTGTGCCACTGGAAAAATTCAGTGGAATTCTGGAACAAAATCAGTGGAAAATTTAGGTTGTGAAAATCATTGGGGAGATGGAATAAGTAGGAAAAGCAGATCCAATGTATTGTCTTCAAGGACAACTTATCGGGTAAAAAGAACAGCATTATGAATACGTATCACCTGTGATGCAACCTAACAAACCTCTGGATCGAACACCGTCTTGCATCTTATGTGTGCGGACTGCCATCAAAGAAATACGCAAAAAATATATGCACTACCTTTAATGGGTATATCACCTCCAGGGAATACTTTTTTAAAAAAATGCTCTGGTGAAACCTCGGAGCAGTTATGTCTCAGGTTAGCACCCGGGATGCAATAGTAGAGCCAACAAGACGTAAACATAAATACATTAAATCTGTTTCCATTCAAAACTTCGCGGTAAACGTTTCGGCACAACACTACACCACGTGTTTTCTTTGTATCCACTGATTCCATGTCTTTAAAGGCCATCTTGGCGCGTATATGGCGTTCAAGTGAGATATTTTCTTCGCGACTGGGCGCAGGGGTTTCATGTTGATGCCGTTCAAAGCTTGCGTGGTATGGTTAAACAGAAAAGCTAACGGCGAACACAAATAAAAGATACCTTTGTAGCATATCAACTGCTCTGGTCGGAGTAGAACTCACACATTTGGGGTATAAATGACATCAGTAGAAAGACAACGTGACGTTTGCAATGAGCCACTGTACTAAGCGCCAACGCGGGAAAGAAAAGCCACAGTAAGACGTTTTTTATGTCGCGTGATAATTACGTCATAATTCGATACAGTTTTACCGGCATTGTGCTTTAAGCTTTCATACCATCTATCGCACACTATTTTTGCTAACATAACACACACGTTGGGAAAGGCAAAGCAAATGAAAATGATTGTTTCATAGTGGAGAGGGAGTCCAGTGTCAATGATCTCTTTGGAGTGTCCACTCCAACTAAAAAGTCAGAGCAACTCGAATGATTTTGAGGAAACTTGCGTTGCTGACTAAATGGGACACGCTTGATTTAACTATGAGCGAAAGCAAGAACAAGATGTCATACTCCATGCCAACCATGGATCTACTGGCCGGCCTTAAAACACATTTGTACGAGCGCACTTTTCCCTCTCTCGTATTTGCCATTAGTGTACCACTAAAGACTTGAATGGCATTCGGTCAATCTTGGGCTTGGGCCCGCGTCCGCAATGGTCGAGTCGCATGCCGACAGTGCAATAATCTGGTGCGCGAGTGGAAATAGAAATACGAGTTCACAGTTGTCTATTGACCAATGCTTTTACATTAATGATTCTGACATGTTACGTTTCATGTTACATTGGGGATTGTCTCATTCGTATCATATTCGGGTTTTACATCAACTGTACAGTGAACTGTAACAGCTGAGAATGGACCACCCGGTAGCCCGTCCGGCCAGAGAAAGGCACTTTTTCATGTCGTGCCATATTTCAGATAACCGTATTGTGACCGGGTATAACTCTGTGGGCATCTGGAACCGACCTTTAAGAAGCGAGAGACCAACAAAAGCACCCACTTGGCGACTCAAGCCCAGCGTTACTAGATTACAATTCCAAGCCTCTGTCATAATGCGAGCCATTATGACTGCGAGCAACCCAGCATTACAGGTATATGCCACGAAAATGTCTGTGCGTCTATTGGCACAGCAGCACATATTCATTCCCTGCATTGCCGCTTCGTCCGACATCGACATGGACAAAGTACTTCCAGCATTTTGCACCCAGTGCATAAAAATTCTACGTCATATTTTGGTTCATAATAAACTGACTCCAAATAAAGAGCCCGTGCAATTAACGGCTCCCACTAACACTACAACTAATGAGTGATAACTACGACCTCACCACCTTAATATCTTCGGCGGAACACCTGATTACTCCAGAGCTCTGGCATACGACATGCACACCCTACATACACATATACACGACGGTCCCACCATGGGAATGCAAGGGTTATCAGCAGCACGAGCGGCCCCGCCCTTCACAGCGGCTCGTGAAGACCACGGGGGCGAGGAGAGAAATGAGTCACCCACCGGACCCCACTAAGAACACCATGAAAGTGTGACCAGCTGAGAGACCAAGACAACACAGTACTGCATGCCTGATTATGAAATATGCAGCCCAATATCAAGGTGATTACCATTTGCACTGCTTTAAGGGTATGCCATACATTTCGCCATCTCATTTCAGATCTTTGTTCTCGCCGCTGTTCTGTCGGTGGCCGCGTCCCAAAGCTACAGCCAGGCACCCGCCTCACGCCACGCTCCTGCTCCGGCGCAAAGCCACGCCCCAGATTCGCCGTAGGGCCGGGTGCCTTCCTACGCCTCGTCGTACCAGGAGACGCTGTACTACGCCCAGCCGTACCAGTTTGCGTACGCCGTCAACGACCATTACAGCGGCTCAGTGTTCTCCCAAAACGAGCACAGCGATACCAAAGTTGTGCAGGGCTACCATTCGGTTAGCCTGCCCGAGGGTCCGGTCCAGCACGTGATCTATACTGCTGACAACCAGGGCTACGGCGGCTACAACGCCGAGGTCACCTACGACGGCGAGGCCCAGCATCCCCAGCAGGCCAGCTACGCCCCAGCCCGATCATGCGCTTCTGCCCCTCCCTCTTACAAGGCTGCTTCCTCTTACCAGCCGGCCTGCCCTTATCATCCAACCCCTCTTATAAACCTGATTGTTCCTACAATTCCGCTCCCTCTTACACGCCTACTGCTCCCTCTTAGCCCACTGCCCTCCTCAACGGCTTACATATAAGGCCACCGGGCCGGGAACAGAGGATCAGTCACCCACCGGATCACACTGAGAGTGCCATGACGGTGAGGTCTACTGAAGGGTGAAGGCAACACAGCACTGCATGCTTGTCTATACGAAATTTGGTCCAATATCAGAGTGGTCGTCATTTGAACTGTTTAAGAAAACATCACACAGTACGTTATATCATTTCAGATCTTCGTTCTCGCCGCTGTCCTGTCGGTGGCTGCGGCCTAAAGCTACGGTCAGGCCCCTGCCCCACGCTACGCCCCAGCTAAGACACCACGCTTCACTCCTGCTCCGGGGCCAAGCCACGCCCCGGCTCCGTCGTTCGACCGGGCGCGCTCCTACGAATCGTCGTACCAGGAGCCCCGGTACTACGCCCAGCCGTACCAGTTTGTATACGCCATCAACGACCATTACAGCGGATCAGTGCTCTCCCAGAACGAGAACAGCGACACCAAGGTCGTACAGGGCTAGTCCTCGGTCAACCTGCCCGACGGCCGGGTTCAGCACGTCAAGTACACGGCTGACAACCAGGGTTACGGCGGCTACAACGCCGAGGTCACCTATGACGGCGAGGCCCAGTACCCCGAGCGGGCCAGCTACGCCCCAGCCCAATCCTACGCTCCTGCCGCTCCCTCTTACAAGGCTCCTCCTGCTTACCAACCGGTTCGCTCCTATTAGCCTGCCACCTCTTACAAACCAGCCCCCTCTTACCGTCCTGCTGCTCCCTCTTACACACCAGCTCGTTCTTACCGTCCTGCTGCTGTCTCTTACAAGTCCGCTCGATCTTACGGAGCTCCTTCCCAATCGTATTAGCAAGAGTCCACAACTGAGTCATATGTGTGTGTGTGCGCGTAAGTGTGTGTGTGTGTGCTTGTTCAGTTCTTATTGTTTTCCTCGCTTAAGGATGTGTGCTACGTCTTGCATGCTATGAATTGGATGCAATATACGAATATTCACTTTAAATAGCAGTTGCGTGAAACAAAGCAAGGAACTCCGATAAGCCAACAAACGAGTCGTAGTATTTGGGTCGCGCATCGCAGGAAGGAAAATAGCGACTGAAGAAACATACAATAGTAGGTGTTTATACGTGACAAGCAGGTAGTCATAAATGACAGCAACAACACGCCAGCAGGGTTACCCAGAGACTGCAAGGTACATGTGCAACACCTCATTACAGGATGTGTTGTTCACATTGTTGATGTGATTTGTTCAAATGGTTCTATTCAAACAAATTCTCTGAAATACTTGTTAAGCTCGCAGAAATCGTTGTGAAGACACACGAAGTAAGAAAAGGAGACACAGTTTAAACTTTCAAGATAAACTTGTTTGGTCAAAATGGACAGCATGTTCAGAAATTATACGTTGTGATACGACCGGCAAAAAACCTCAAGACAAGAAGGCCGCCATTTTTTCTTGTCTGTAAAGCACACTGTTAAGCAAGATGCACGCAAATGTGCATCACTTTCAGAGCGTAACGCCTCTAGTGAATGCTTAAAGAAGACGAAAGTATCACAACATCAACAAGTGATAACTATGAGCTCTTGGCGTTAATATTTTGTACGGAACTTCACTTTTTCAGAGATCTGCCAAACGATATGCACACATTGCTCTGCAGGTACATACACTCGGTGACCCCACCATGAGAATGTGAGGGGCATAAGCCGCAAGAGCGACCCGCCCCCCCCCCCCCCCCCCTCCTAAACGGCTCGTGCACAAGGCCACCGGGCCGGGAAGCGTGGATCGTGTGAAGCCGAAGCGTTAGAATTGTTAGAGGTTGTTCTTGTGCGCATCGCGTGCAAAATTTTCGTTTGGCTGGCGCTGTTGTTGAGCGAAAGAATTAAGAATACGGTGCGAGTAAACTGAGCTCAGTATCGCACGATTGTGAAACTGGTAGCCACCAGTCTGGGCGGCTGAACACTAGCAGTATTACCAAGAGATTACATGGTGCAAGTGAAACAGGTGATTCAATCATTACAGGAGTGTCCGTACGAGTGTTAGGCTAATCTTCGCCCGTATGGAAGGAGGCGTGTGTGAACGTGAAATGGGATGGTTTTGTCTAAGTTGTTCCACTGGAACGAAATTCAGTGGAATTCTGGAACAAAATCCAGTGGAAAATTCAGGCTGTGAAAATCAGGGTGGAGATGGAATAAGGAGGGAAAACAGATCCAATGAATTGTCTTCAATGAAAACCTGTCGGGTAAAAAGAACAGCATTTTGAATACGTATCACCTGTGACGCAACCTAACAAACCTCAATAACGAACGCCGTCTCACATCTTGTGTGTGGGGACTGTCATCAAAGAATACGCAAAAAATATATGCGCTACCTTTGAGGGATGTACCCCCTCCAGGGAATACTTTTAAAAAAAAATACTCTGGTGAAACCTCGGAGCAGTTATGTCTCCGGTAAGCACTCGGAAAGCAATAATAGAACCAACAAGACCAGGGTAAACAAAAATACATTAAATATATTTCCATTCAAAACTTCGCGATAAACGCTTCGGCACAACACTACACCACTTGTTTTCTTTGTAGCCACTGATTCCATGTCTTTAAAGCCATCTTGGCGCGTATAAGGCGTTCAAGTGAGATATTTTCTTCGCGACTGGGCGCAGGGATTTCATGTCAATGCCGTTCAAAGCTTGCGTGGTATGGTTAAACAGAAAAAGCTAACGACGAACACAAATAAAAGATACCTTTGTTGCATATCAACTGCTCTGGTCAGAGTAGAACCCACACATTTGGGGTATAAATGACATCAGTAGAAAGACAACGTGACGTTTGCAATGAGCTACTGTACTAAGCGACAGCGCAGGGAAAGAAAAGCCACAGTAGGACGTTTTTTATGTCGCGTGATAATTACGTCACAATTCCATAAGTTTTACCGGCATTGTGCTTTAAGCTTTCATACTATCTATCGCACACTATTTTTGCTAGCATAACGCACACGTTGGGAAACGCAAAGCAAATGAAAATGATTGTTTCATAGTGGAGAGGGAGTCCGGTGTCACTGATCTCTTCGGAGTGTCCACTCCAACTAAAAAGTCAGGGGAACTCGAAGGATTTTGAGGAAACTTGCGTTGCTGACTAAATGGGACGCGTATGATCTAAGTATGAGCGAAAGCAAAAACAAGATGTCATACTCCATGCCAACCATGGATCTACTGGCCGGCTTTAAAACACAACTGCACGAGCGCACTTTTCCCGCTCTCGTATTTGCCAATAGTGTACCACTTAACACTTGAATGGCATTCGGCCAATCTTGGACTTGGGCCCGCGTCCGCAATGGTCGAGTCGCATGCCGACAGTGCAATAATCCGGTGCGCGAGTGAAAATAGAAATACAAGCCCACAGTTATCTATTGACCAATGCTTTTACATTAATGATGCCGACATGTTACGTTTCATGTTACATTGGGGATTGTCTTATTCGTATCATATGCGGGTTTTACGTCAAGTGTACAGTAAACTGCAACAGCTGAGAATGGACCACCCGGTAGCCCGTCCGGCCAGAGGAAGACACTTTTTCATGTCGTGCCATATTTCAGATAACTGTATTGTGACCGGGCATACATCTGTGGGCATCTGGAACCGACCTTTAAGAAGCGAAGGACCAACAAAAGCACCCACTTGGCGACTCAAGCCAGCGTTACTGGATTACAATGCCAAGCCTCGGTCATAATGCAAGCCATTATGACTGCGAGTAACACAGCATTACAGGTAAGTGCCACGAAAATGTCTGTGCGTCTATTGGCACAGCAGCACATGTTCATTCCCTGCATTGTCTCTTCGTCCGACATTGACATGGACAAAGTACTTACAGTGTTTTGCACCCAGTACATGGAAATTCTACGTCATTTTCTGGCTCATTATAAACTGGCAACAAATAAAGAGCCCGTGCAATTAACGACTCCCACAAACATTGCAACTAATCAGTGATAACTACGACCTCACCACCTTAATATCTTCAGCGGAACACCCGATTACTCCAGAGCTCTGGCATACGACATGCACACCATACATACACATATACGCGACGGCCCCACCATGGGAACGCAAGGGTTATTAGCAGCACGAGCGGCCCCGCCCTTCACAACGGCTCGTGAAGACCACGGGGGCAAGGAGAGAAATCAGTCACCCACCAGACCACACTAAGAACACCATGAAGGTGTGACCAGCTGAGAGACCAAGACAACACAGTGCTGCATGCCTGGTCATGAAATGTGCAGCCCAATATCAAGGTGATTGCCATTTGCACTGCTTTAAGAGTATGCCATACATTTCGCTTTCTCATTTCAGATCTTTGTTCTCGCCGCTGTTCTGTCGGTGGCCGCGGCCCAAAGCTACAGCCAGGCACCCGCCTCACGCCACGCTCCTGCTCCGGCGCAAAGCCACGCCCCAGATCCGCCGTAGGGCCGGGCGCCTTCCTACGCTTCGTCGTACTAGGAGACGTGGCACTACGAACAGCCGTACCAGTTTGCGTGCGCCGTCAACGACCATTATAGCGGCTCAGTGTTCTCCTAGAACGAGCACAGCGGCACCAAAATTGTACAGGGCTACTATTCGGTTGACCTGCCCGACTGCCGGGTCCAGCATCTGAACTATACTGCTGACAGCCAGGGCTACGGCGGCTACAACGCCGAGGTGACCTACGACGGGGATGCCCAGCATCCCCAGCAGGCCAGCTACGCCCCAGCCCGATCATACGCTCCTGCACCTCCCTCTTACAAGGCTGCTTCCTCTTACCAGCCGGCCCGCCCTTACCATCCAACTCCCTCTTATAGACCTGTTCGTTCCTACAATTCCGCTCCCTCTTACACGCCTACTGCTCCCTCTTAAAAGCCCACTGTATCTTACGGAGCTCGTTCCCAGTCGTAATAGGAAGCATCGAAAGAAGAGGAAAGTGTTCATGACAAATTGTGTCCTCGTTTGTGTGTATTCTACGCCTATTGTGCAAGGGATCAAATAGTAATATACTGTTACGTACGTAATTTAGCAACGAAATGAAGAAAGGAGGCAGCTCGGACCGGCTGACAAATAACTCGCCGTATTCAGGTCGCTTTCCAGAAAGGACAGCAACCGAAGAGATCGCAAAGGCTTAACGAGCACGCGTTTACGGTGCACTTCTCGTGAAGCACTGTCCCGAAAAAGTCCCGCGAACGTTGCTCTGCGGCGAACATACGGACAACGATACAGAAGTAATTCCCTGTGGTTGAACGTTGTGCCTGACATTTTCATCTCTGTATTCCGTGATGATTTCATCACATCCAACGGGAATCTTAAAAGAGGTGGTGTAGATGAATGACATGGCGGGATTTGTTGTAAACCATTCTGATTTTGGGGCAATATCGCGGGCACAAGCCACTTTTTAACTAAATTTGTTGCTGTCACGTTCTTCCACGATTAGGTTGATCATAGCTCAGGATATAATTATGCCTTCATGAGCGGAGTTCAAAGAATTCCTTCTATACTATAACTGTTTTGCGTACCTGCTCCTTTGGACCCTAACTATAGTCTCCACGCGAATGCTTTGCATAATTAATGCAGTTGAATGGGTTTTTTTTTTTGTTCACAGCCGGTGTCATGGAATAGCACAAATCAGTTCATAACAGCCCAGTATCTAAGGATCAGTGGCGGTTACTATATGCACCACATGAGAACAAGTTTGCGGCAAACAAGATTAAAACAAGCACCTGCATTTGAAAACGCAAAACAACTTATAGCCAACACGCAGACTTTTGACCGCAACATGTGTTTACAGAATGACTTCCTAACGGGCAACGTACCGCACCAAACTTTGTGCACCTGCACGGAATTAAATAGCCTAACTTTTGATACGAGACAAATAAGTACACCTCGTTAGGGTCGCTGGCCTACTGGAAGACAAACCATGCCTGTCAGCAAAGGCAATTCCTTGGGACTTGGGAATCGCTCATCGTGATGCGACTACAAAGAGTGAACAGTGACGACGAGTGAACACCAGTTCATTTGACCTTGGTTCAGGTATGAAGCCTACACCAAGGTCAAAACCAAACTTTTAACATAGAACATGTTTGATGAAGTTGTTACTGACGACCGTTTTGATTATTTTGATGCAGGGACGTCAGTACATCTTATTTGGACTTCGTGAAGGTCAGAGGAGGGCGCTGAACCAAAATGATCCCGTTCAGCCGTTTGATGCTTGCATCATGCCCCTAGCGCAATGTTGACGACCATTCGACTTAAAAAAACAAAAACAATCTTGTACCATTATGATGACCGTGGCAATCATAAGGTCATAAAAGACCCACTTATCTGAACAGAACACTTGTGACCTTTTCCCTACAAGAGGTATCTGGGCTAAAGTTGGTCGCATGAGGTCTGAGGGCACCTCGGCTACCGACTTTGATTTTAACACTGTCTGACCTTATTCGACTCATAGAAAATGACTTAGGAACTCAAAATTTGACATAAGTGAGCGCAAGCACAAACCTACCTACTCTGCGAATTCGGTATATCAAATTCTCTTACTTTTTGATATATCAGGGGAGTAAAATTGTCCCACACCCTCAGTGTCGCATTCAACCAGTCGCCCCTGACAAGAGTTGACACTGCTGAGTATAAATGGGGTATGATCGCGTAAGTAATGTACACAAAGTGTGCTAGAACCTGAGTATGGCGTGTCGTTACATAATTTTGTTCTCGCCGCCATGCTGTCACTGCCTGTTGCTGACAACGAGGACCCAGCCCAGCCCAAGGGTAAGTGCCGACCTCGCACGACCCTAACCTACTTGTCCTAACCCCACTTCGTCCATGAGTTCGCCGCGCACTGTAGTGCCGAGGGCCGCAGTACCACGTCCAGCAGCGTCAGTTTGTCTTACACGGCAGACAACGCAGGCTACGCAGGCAACGCCGAGGGCACCTACATCCCCATTGGTCATCATCAGGTCATCGACATCACCACTGTCTCACACGGCAGGCAACGAAGGCAGACAACGCCTAGGTCACCTACGTCCGCGGGATGGGGGCGGGGGGGGGGGGGGCAGCGGAACCAAGCACCCAGGCCCCAGCTACTCAGGCACTACCCAGCTCGTCCAGCCAGCCGGCGTGCACGGCGACATCGGCCACTCCTCCCTGGACAATGCACTCGTGCGGTGTCTCGGCCCATATGTCCCGCACGGCGTACTTTTATACCCGTCACAGACACGTGCACTGATGCACAAACTACGTGCATCGTTAGTTCGGTGCAACTCAATCATAACTGAAATAACAGAGAAGGACATTCCGCATCACGCTTTGACGCACAATATTACTCTGCAGTTGTTTTATCCCATACTTACATCAAATAAGATACGCATCGAAACATCAACCACTAGCAATATAATTCAGCGACTGACGGCTCTGACTTTCACATTTTCCATTCTTTTCGCGAGAAAACCTATATCTGCGGAGCTCTGGCATACCACTTGCAAACCCAGCTTTGCATGCACATACACACAACACTCCACCATGGGAATGGTGAGAGCGATTGGCAGACCCGAGCGACCCCCGCCCTCCCACAACGACTCGTATAAAAGACCACGGGGCCGGGAACATAGCATCAGTCACCAACCGGAGCACACTGAGAGCACCATGCAGGTGAGGTCAACTGAGAGGTGAAGACAGCACATCATTGCATGCTTCATTATGGAAAGGTTGCAGTCCAAGATCAGGATGGTTGCCATGCGTACTGCTTAAAGAGCATGTCATAAAGTACGGTATGTTCATTTCAGATCTTCGTTCTCGCCGCTGTTCTGTCGGTGGCTGCGGGCCCAAAGCTACGGCAAGGCACCCGCCCCACGCTACGCTCCTGCTCCGGCGCCACGCTTCGCTCCTGCTCCGGCGCCGAGCCACGCCCCGGCTCCGTCGTACGGCCAGGCGCCTTCCTACGCCTCGTCGTACCAGGAGCCGCGCTACTACGCCCAGCCGTACCAGTTTGCGTACGCCGTCAACGACCACTTACAGCGGATCAGTGTTCTCCCAGAACGAGAACAGCGACACCAAGATCGTACAGGCTACTACTCGGTCAACCTGCCCGACGGTCGGATTCAGCACGTTGAAGTACACGGCTGACAACCGGGGCTATCGGCGGCTACAACGCCGATGGTCACCTACGACGGCGAGGCCCAGTACCCCGAGCGGGCCAGCTACGCCCCAGCCCGCTCTACGCTCTGCCGCTCCCTCTTACAAGGCTCCTCCCCCTCTTACCAGGCTGTTCGCCCCTCTCAGCCTGCCCCCTCTTACACAACCAGCTCCCTCTTACCGGCCTGCTGCTCCCTCTTACACACCTGCTCGTTCTTACCGGGCCTACTGCTGCCTCTTACAAGCCCGCTCAGTCTTACGGACCTCCTTCCCAATCGTATTAGCAAGAGTCCACAAATCACTTAAGTGTGCGTTCATATCATATTGTTTTCTCGTTTAATTGTGTGTTCTACATCTTTGGTATAATGAATCGCATAAAATAAACTGTTGTACTTTAAAACTCAATTATATGAATCCAAACCAAGCAATCGGACGGGGAACAAAACATCGTCGCAGTAAGTTGCACATGGCGGGCAGGAGGATAGCGACTGAACAACGCCTCCATGACACTCGTGATGTATGATCCTGAAGCAGTGGTGAACTGCGACCAACACACTGGCCGACATTGTGTTAAATCTTTAACACCGTATTTCTGAGGCAAAGAACAAAATACCATCAGACGTTGAAGGGAGGCATGTCACTATCTCCAGTTATGGTTGGATCCGAGTCCTGGATCACTCCAGTTGTAATACAGCCATGATATAACAGATAGTTACAGTTGGGGCAAAAAGCAAATCAGCAAGAACATTTCAAATTTTGGGTTTTTGTCAAGAGTTGGGAAGCTGCCTTGTATACCAATAATTTTTACTTGCTTCTCGGGCAAATCCGAACACTTTGGCAGCGATCTCAAATCATACGACATGGTTACCATCCCGAATGCTACCTTCCATAAAACGATTTACAGAAAACGATGGCAATCACGGTAACATTACCTACGCATGGTACAGCTTGCTGTAATCAATGCCATGTCGACCCGAGTTTCCTATCAATCACATATTGTGGATGAATATATTCGTCCCGTAAAGCCGCCTGAGTGTTTCAGTTTTCCACACCAGAACAAATGATACATTTATGATAAAGACGGCACACACCAATAAACAGGAAAAATCGTTACACGGCTTCTCATGACCCTTAACTATGTGGGCAAAGAGATGCTCAATCTTACAGGTAGTAGCCGGTGACTTTGGGCGTTCTCGATAACATGAAGAAAGCCCCTCAGCTCTGGAATCTCGGTATTCTAAGATCAAAATTTTCATGCTGAGCAATCAAGATAGCAGGGTGAGTTGGCACTGGTGTACTCATCTGTTGATGAAGCACAGCTGAAAATACCCAGTACCGCCAATGTCATCTTGTTTAGCATCACAACATATTTTTAACCACTGCCTGCTGGCATACGAAAGGTCATTAACTCAGTATGAGGGCACTGAAATCATATCTAAACATACACATATCCAGGCCATAGCATGCTATTTCCGTATCGTGTCTACTACGACGCGCTACGTGGTCAACATGGCCGACCACTGAAATCTGTGTGCACTTTCCTGCAGATGAAAAGGTAAAATCACGGCGAGAGCTCAAAATAAGCATCCGGGGCACGTTTTCGACCCAATGCACAGTGCACTTTTAACAGAGGGCATAAGTGGACCATGCGAGTGAACATTGTGCAGAGGTGGTTTCAAGAGCGTGAAGGTCGGGGGAAGTGGATCCAGAGGGTGAACATCGTTGGTAGGTTGACCTAGCGCGCAGAGACTGTAGGAGCCGGATCATATAGTGCTACGTAGAAAGTGCCGGTTTTAATTAGCACATTAGCTATAGGAAACACAAATGCGAGGGGAGCACACTGGATGCAATATGCTACGCCATCGACAACAAGGTAACCACGCGTTACCGGAGGCTTACTCAAATAGTTCACGTTGTTTGAGCAACAGCTCATTACACAATTGGTGTTTACGTCAGTGCTAAGCTTATCTCCCGCAAGATATCCTACAGATACGTTCAGTCTACATTAAAAGAGGACTACGCACATGAAGTGGATTGTTTTTTATCAAATCGTTTCATTCAAGGAAAAACCGTGGAATAATTGCAAACTTGGCGGAACTAGTTAGGAGGGCAGAACAAGTGAGAAAAGTAGACCTACCATAATGCTGAAAAACTCAGCAAGCCAAAATTGAAAGCATTCCCCGGGTGTTCTATCATTTGTGACGAGACCTTATGATCAGATAAGACCTAAGATGCACCAGGATGTGTATCCCTTTTAGAGTCTACCACCTCTAAAGAATGCTTCAAAAAATGGCCACCATAATAACATATAAGAGAGACAAATATCACCACCTATCTTGAATATTTTGCACAAAACTCTGCACCTCTCCAGAGCTCTATCACACAACACACCCAGCTCTGCATGCACGTACACACGGCGGCCCCACCATGACAATGCGAAGGCGATTAGCAGCACGAGCGACCCCGCCCTCCACAACGGCTCGTATATAAGCCCACCGGGCCAGGAACACAGCGTCAGTCACTCACCGGATCACACCAAGAGCACCATGAAGGTGAGGTCAACTGAGAGGTGAAGACAACACAGCACTGCGTGTTTGATTATACGAAATAAAGTCCAATATCAGAGTGGTCTTCATTTGTACTATCAAGAGCGTGTTACATGGTACGTTATATCATTTCAGATCTTCATTCTCGCCGCTGTCCTGTCGGTGGCTGCGGCCCAAAGCTACGGCAAGGCACCCGCCCCACGCTACGCTTCGGCTCCGGCGCCACGCTTCGCTCCTGCTCCGGCGCCAAGCCACGCACCGGCTCCGTCGTACGGCCGGGCGCCTTCCTACGCCCCGTCGTACCAGGAACCGCAGAACTACGCCCAGCCGTACCAGTTTGCGTACGCCGTCAATGACCATTACAGCGGCTCAGTGTTTCTCCCAGAACGAGAACAGCGACACCAAGATCGTACAGGGCTACTACTCGGTCAACCTGCCCGACGGCCGGGTTGAGCACGTCAAGTACACGGCTGACAACCAGGGCTACGGCGGCTACAACGCCGAGGTCACCTACGTCGGCGAGGCCCAGTACCCCGAGCCGGCTAGCTACGCCCCAGCCCGCTCCTACGCTCCTGCCGCTCCCTCTTACAAGGCTCCCCCTGCTTACCAACCGGTTCGCTCCTATCAGCCTGCCCCCTCTTACAGACCAGCTCCCTCTTACCGGCCTGCTGCTCCCTCTTACACACCTGCTCGTTCTTACCGGCCTACTGCTGCCTCTTTCAAGCCCGCTCAGTCTTTCGGAGCTCCTTCCCAATCGTATTAGCAAGAGTTCACAACTTAGCTAAGTGTGTGTTCATATCTTATTGTTTTCTCGTTTAAAGGTGTGTTCTACGTCTTTGGTGTAATGCATTGCATAAAATAAACTGTTCGTACTTTAAAAATCAGTTATATGAAACAAACCAGGCAACTCGGACCGGGGAACAAACCGCTTTCAAACAGCAAACAGCAAAAAGCTTTCATACCATCTATCGCACACTATTTTTGCTAGCATAACACACACGTTGGGAAACGGAAAGCAAATGAAAATGATTGTTTCATAGTGGAGAGGGGAGTCCAGTGTCATTGATCTCTTCGGAGTGTCCACTCCAACTAAAAAGTCAGAGCAGCTCGAAGGATTTTGAGGAAACTTGCGTTGCTGACTAAAAGGGACACGCCTGATTTAACTATGAGCGAAAGCAAGAACAAGATATCATACTCCATGCCAACCATGGATCTACTGGCCGGCCTTAAAACCCAATTGCACGAGCGCACTTTTCCCTCTCTCGTATTTGCCATTAGTGTACCACTAAAGACTTGGATGGCATTCGGCCAATCTTGGGCTTGGGCCCGCGTCCGCAATGGGCGCGTCGCATACCGACAGTGCAATAATCCGGTGCGCGAGTGAAAATAGAAATACGAGCCCACAGTTATCTATTGACCAACGCTTTCACATTAATGGTGCCGACATGTTACGTTTTATGTTACACTGGGGATTGTCTTATTCGTATCATATTCGGGTTCTACGTCAACTGTACAGCAAACTGTAACAGCTGAGAATTGACCACCGGGTAGCCAGTCCGGCCAGAGGAAGGCACTTTTTCATGTCGTACCATATTTCAGATAACCGTAATGTGACCGGGCATACCTCTGTAGGCATATGGAACTGACCTTTAAGAAGTGAGGGGACCAACAAAAGCACACACTTGGTGACTCAAGCCCAGCATTACTGGATTACAATGCCAAGCCTCGGTCATAATGCAGGCCATTATGACTGCGAGTAACACAGCATTACAGGTGAGTGCCACGAAAATGTCTGTACGTCTATTGGCACAGCAGCACATGTTCAGTACGTCTATTGGCACAGCAGCACATGTTCATTCCCTGCATTGCCGCTTCGTCCGACATCGACATGGACAAAGTACTTCCAGCATTTTGCACCCAGTAACATAAAAATTCTACGTCATATTTTGGTTCATAATAAACTGACTCCAAATAAAGAGCCCGTGCAATTAACGGCTCCCACTAACATTACAACTAATCAGTGATAACTACGACCTCACCACCTTAATATCTTCGACGGAACACCTGATTACTCCAGAGCTCTGGCATACGACATGCACACCCTACATACACATATACACGACGGCCCCACCATGGGAATGCAAGGGTTATCAGCAGCACGAGCGGCCCCGCCCTTCACAACGGCTCGTGAACACCACGTGGGCGATGAGAGAAATGAGTCACCCACCGGACCACACTAAGAACACCATGAAGGTGGGACCAGCTGAGAGACCAAGACAACACAGTACTGCATGCCTGATCATGAAATGTGCAGCCCAATATCAAGGTGATTACCATTTGCACTGCTTTAAGGGTATGCCATACATTTCGCCATCTCATTTCAGATCTTTGTTCTCGCCGCTGTTCTGTCGGTGGCCGCGGCCCAAAGCTACAGCCAGGCACCCGCCTCACGCCACGCTCCTGCTCCGGCGCAAAGCCACTCCCCAGATTCGCCGTAGGCCGGGTGCCTTCCTACGCCTCGTCGTACCAGGAGACGCTGCACTACGCCCAGCCGTACCAGTTTGCGTACGCGCCGTCAACGACCATTACAGCGGCTCAGTGTTCTCCCAAAACGAGCACAGCGATACCAAAGTTTGTACAGGGCTACTATTCGGTTAACCTGCCCGAGGGTCCGGTCCAGCACGTGATCTATACTGCTGACAACCAGGGCTACGGCGGCTACAACGCCGAGGTCACCTACGACGGGGGTGCCCAGCATCCCCAGCAGGCCAGCTACGGCCCCAGCCCGATCATACGCTTCTGCCCCTCCCTCTTACAAGGCTGCATCCTCTTACCAGCCGGCGCGCCCTTTCCAGCCAACTCCCTCTTATAAACCCTGCTCGTTCCTACAATTCCGCTCCCTCTTGCACGCCTACTGCTCCCTCTTAAAAGCCCACTGTATCTTACGGAGCTCCTTCCCAGTCGTATTAGGAAGCATCGAAAGAAGAGGAAAGTGGTCGTAACAAATTGTTTCCTCGTTTGTGTGCATTCTACGCCTATTGTGCAAGACATCAAATAGTAATGTACTGTTACGTACGTGATTTAGCAACTAAATGAAGAAAGGAGGCAGCTCGGACCGACTGACAAATAACTCGCCGTATTCAGGTCGCTTTACGAAAGGACAGCAACCGAAGAGATCGCAAAGGCTTAACGAGCACGCGTTTACGGTGCACTTCTCGTGAAGCACTGTCCCGAAAAAGTCACGCGAACGTTGCTCTGCGGCGAACATACGCACAATGATACAGAAATAACTCCCTGTGGTTGAACGTTGTGCCTGACATTTTCATCTCTGTATTCCGTGATGATTCCATCACATCCAACGGGAATCTTAAAAGAGGTGGTGTAGATGAATGACATTGCGGCATTTGTTATAAGCCATTCTGATTTTGGGGCAATATCGCGGGCACAAGCCACTTTAAAACTAAATTTGTTGCTGTTACGTTCTTCCACGATTAGGTTGATCATAGCTCAGGGTCCAATCATGCCTTCATGAGCGGAGTTCAAAGAATTCCTTCTATACTATTACTGTTGACGTACCTGCTTCCTTGGACCCTCACTATGGTCTCCACGCGAAGGCTTTGCACAATTAATGGAGTTTAATGGGAAATTGTTTTGTTCACAGCCGGTGCCATGGAAAAGCACAAATCAGTTCATAACAGCCCAGTATCTACTATCAGTGGCGGTAACTATATGCGCCACATGTGAACAAGTTTGCGGCAAACAAGGTTAAAACAAGCACCTGCATTTGAAAGCGCAAAACAGCTTATAACCAGCACGCAGATGTTTGACCGCAAAATGTGTTTCCAGAATGACTTCTGACTGGGCAACATTCCGCACCAAACTTTGTGCACCTGTACGGAATTAAATAGCCTAACTTTTGGTATGAGACAAATAAGTACGCCTTGTTAGGTCACTGATCTATTGAAAGGCAAATCATGCCTGTCAGCGAATGCAAATCCTTGGGACTAACTTGGGACCTATATCTGCTGAGCTCTGGCATACCACTTACAAACCCAGCTTTGCATGCACATACACACAACAGTCTCACCATGAGAATGTGAGAGCGATTGGCAGACCGAGCGACCCCGCCCTCCACAACGACTCGTATTTAAGACCGCGGGGCCGGGAACATAGCATCAGTCACCCACCGAAGCACACCGAGGGCACCATGCAGGTGAGGTCAGCTAGAGGTGAAGACAGCACATCACTGCATGTTTGATTATGAAAGGTGTAGTCCAAGATCAAGATGGTTGCCATTTGTACTGCTTAAAGAGCATGTCATAAAACACTGTATGTCATTTCAGATCTTCGTGTCTTTGCCGCTGTTCTGTCGGTGGCTGCGGCTCAAAGCTACGGCCAGGCACCCGCCCCACGCTACGCTCCTGCTCCGGCGCCAAGGCCACGCCCCGGCTCCGTCGTACGGCCGGCGCCTTCCTATGCCCCGTCGTACCGGGAGCCCCGTTACTACGGCCCAGCCGTACCAGTTTGCGTACGCCGTCAATGACCATTACAGCGGATCAGCGTTCTCCCAGAACGAGAACAGCGATACCAAGATCGTACAGGGCTACTACTACTCGGTCAACCTGCCCGACGGCAGAGTCCAGCACGTCAAGTACACGGCCGACAACCAGGGCTACGGCGGCTACAACGCCGAGGTCACCTACGACGGCGAGGCCCAGTACCCCGAGCGGGCCAGCTATGCCCCAGCCCGCTCTTACGCTCCTGCCGCTCCCTCTTACAAGGCTCATCCTGCTTACCAACCGGTTCGCTCCTATCACCCTGCCACCTCTTACAAACCAGCTCCCTCTTACCGGCCTGCTGCTCCCTCTTACACACCTGCTCGTTCTTACCGGCCTACTGCTGCCTCTTTCAAGCCCGCTCGGTCTTACGGAGCTCCCTCCCAATCGTATTAGCAAGAGTCCACAACTCACTTAAGTGTGCGTTCGTATCTTGTTGTTTTCTCGTTTAAATGTGTGTTATACGTCTTTGATGTAATGCATTGCATGAAATAAATTGTTCGTACTTTAAAAATCAATTGTATGAAACAAACCAAGCAACTCGGACCGGGGAACAAAACATCGTCGCAGTTAGGTTGCACATAGCGGGCAGGAGGATAGCGACTGAACAAACGCCTCCATAACACTCGTGATGTATGATCCTGAGGCACTGGTGAACTGCGCCTAACACGCTGGCCGACATTGTGTTAAATCTTTAACACCGGATTTCTGAGGCAAAGAACAAAATACCATCAGATTGTTGAAGTGAGGCATGTCACTATCTCCAGTTATGGTTGGATTCGAGCCCTGGATCACTCCAGTTGTAATACAGCCATGATATAACAGATAATTACAGTTGGGGCAAACAGCATATCAGCAATAACATTTCAAATTTTGGTTTTTTGTTAAGAGTTGGAAAGATGCCTTGTATACCAATAATTTTCACTTGCTTTCGGGGCAAATCCGAACACTTTTGGCAGCGATCTCAAATCGTACGACATGGTTACCATCCCGAATGTTACCTTCCATAAAACGATTTACAGAAAAGCGATGGCAATCACGGTAACATTACTTACGCATGGTACAGCTTGCTGTAATCAATACCATGTCGACCCGAAGTTTCCTATCAATCACATATTGCGGATGAATATCTTCGTTCCGTAAAGCCGCCTGAATGGTTTAGTTTTCCACAGCAGACCAAATGATACATTTATGATAAAGACGGCACACACCAATAAACAGAAAAAATCGTTACACCGGTTCTCATGACCGTCGACTATGTGGGCAAAGAGATGTTCAATCTTACAACTAGTAGCCTGTGACTTTGAGAGTTCTTGATAACATAAAGAAAGGCCCTCAGCTCTGGAATCTCGGTATTCTAAGATCAAAATTTTCATGCTGAGCAATCAAGATAGCGGGGGGTGTTGGCACTGGTGTACTCATCTGTTAATGAAGCACAGCTGAAAATACCCAGTACCGCGAATGTCATCTTGTTTAGCATCACAACATATTTTAACCACTGCCTGCTGGCATACGAAAGGCCATTAACTCAGTGTGACGGGCACTGAAATCATATCTAAACATACACATATCCCGGCCGTAGCATGCTATTTCCGTATCGTGTCTACTACGACGCGCTACGTGGTCAACATGGTCGACCACTGAAATGTGTGTGCACTTTCTGCAGATGAAAAGGTAAAATCACGGCGCCAGCTCAAAAGAAGCATCCGGGGCAGGTTTTTCGACCCAATGCACAGTGCACTTTTAACAGAGGGCATAAGTGGACCATGCGAGTGAACATCGTTCAGAGGTGGTTCAAGAGCGTGAAGGTCGGGGGAAGTGGATCCAGAGGGTGAACATCGTTGGTAGGTGGACCTAGCGCGCAGAGACTGTAGGAGCCGGATCATGTAGTGTTAGGTAGAAAAGTGCCGGTTTTAATTAGCACATTAGCTATAGGAAACACAAATGCGAGGAGAGCACGCTGGATGCAATATATTACGCCATCGACAACAAGGTAACCACGCGTTACCGGAGGCTTACTCAAATAGTTCACGTTGTTTGAGCAACAGCTCATTACACAATTCGTGTATACGTCAGTGCTAAGCTTATCTCCCGCGAGATATCCTACAGATACGTTAAGTCTACATTAAAAGAAGACTACGCACGTGAAGTAGATTGTTTTTATCACATCGTTTCATTCAAGGTAAAAAAGTGGAGTAATTGCGAACTTGGCGGAGCTAGGTGGGAAGGCAGAACAAGTGGGAAAAATAGACCTACTGTAATGTTGAAAAAACTCACCAAGCCAAAACTGAAAGCATTCCCAGGGTGTTATATCATTTGTGACGAGACCTTAAGATAAGATAAGACCTAAGATACACTAGGATGTGAATCACTTTAGAGTCGACCACCTTTAAAAAATGCTTCAAAAACATGGCAACCATAATAACATATATCAGAGATAAATATTACCACCTATCTTGAATATTTCGCACGAAACTCTTCACCTCTATCACAGCTCTATCACACAACATACCCAGCTCTGCATGCACGTACACACGGCGGCCCCACCATGAGAACGTGAAGGCGATTAGCAGCACGAGCGGCCCCCGCCCTCCACAACGGCTCGTATATAAGCCCACCGGGCCAGGAACAAAGAGTCAGTCGCCCACCGAATCATACCAAGAGCACCATGGAGGTGAGGTCAACTGAGAGGTGAAGACAACACAGCACTGCATGTTTGATTATACGAGATTAGGTCCAATATCAGAGTGGTCTTCATTGTACTATCAAGAGCGTGTTACACGGTACGTTATATTATTTCAGATCTTCATTCTCGCCGCTGTCCTGTCGGTGGCTGCGGCCAAAAGCTACGGCCAGGCCCCCGCCCCACGCTACGCCCAAGCTAAGACACCACGCTTCGCCCCTGCTCCGGCGCCAAGCCACGCCCCGGCTCCGTCGTACGGCCGGGCGCCTTCCTACGCCCCGTCGTACCAGGAGCCGCGCTACTACGCCCAGCCGTACCAGTTTGCGTACGCCGTCAACGACCACTACAGCGGCTCAGTGTTCTCCCAGAACGAGAACAGCGACACCAAGGTCGTACAGGGCTACTACTCGGTCAACCTGCCCGACGGCCGGGTCCAGCACGTCAAGTACACGGCTGACAACCAGGGTTACGGCGGCTACAACGCCGAGGTCACCTACGACGGCGAGGCCCAGTACCCCCGAGCGGCCAGCTACGCCCCAGCCCGCTCCTACGCTCCTGCCGCCCCCTCCTACAAGGCTGCTCCCTCTTCACCAGCCTGTTCGCCCCTTTCAGCCTGCCCCCTCTCACAAACCAGCTCCCTCTTATCGCCCTGCTTCTCCCTCGTACCAGCCGATTCGCTCTTATCGGCCTGCTGCCTCTTATACACCTGCTCGTTCCTACACGCCTGCTCGTTCTTACCGGCCTGCTGCTCCCTCTTACAAGCCCGCTCAATCTTACGGAGCTCCTTCCCATTCGTATTAAGAACAGTCCATAACTGAATTAAGTGTATGCGTGTTGATATCTTATTGTTTTCTTGTTTAATTGTGTTCTACGTCTTTGGTGCAATGAACTGCATGTAATATACTGTTCCGTCCCTAAATTAGCAATAATGTGAAACAAACCAAGGAACTCTGATCGGCCAACAAACAAATTGTAGTGCGCAGGTCGCGCATCGCAGGGACGATAGCGACTGAAGAAACACTTTCATAAAACTCGCGTTGTATGGTACCCAAGCAGCGATGCCCTGCAGTTGTCACGCTGCCTGACATTGTGTTGAGTCCCTAATGCCGGATTACTGAGACAAAGTTCAAAATACAATCCCATTGCGGAACGAAGGCATGCAACTGCCTCTTGTAAGAAAGGGTTAGATTTAAGTCCCGTACCAAATATTCATCTCATCCACAGAACACACAAGCAACATCATTTCAAACACTGTTGGATTTTGTAAGATTTGAAAAGCTTCCTGGTAACAAACAATTATTTGCTGGCTTGAGGGGAAATTAGAAAACCTTCGGACAAACCATACACAACCATGTGACACACTAGGAACTATACATTACTAGACACGATCTGCGTTACAAAGTGGTACTTTCACAAGCTTTATATACCCATAGGGTAGCATACTGCAAGCAATATTATGTTGTCCAATTTTCGTATCAATCATAGCTGAAAAATGACCTCTATTCATGCCGTAGAATCCCATGTGTGCTCTAATTAACCAAAAAAAGGAAAATGCGATGCGAGTAAGCGCCCCACCGGGTAAAGCGCCCCTGGTATCGGGAGGGGGGGGGGGCGGGGGGGGGGGGGGGCAGGCATGGCCGAGCAGCTCACCGATCGACAACAAGCACCCCTGTAAAAAAGTTGGGACCGCCCCGAGGTGGTCATTTCCAGATCGTACTCGGCAGTGGTGAGGGCACTTATGCGCCGTTAGGATGTTTGCCAAAAATGTTTTCACTAGAAGTGATGCATTTTGTGTGGAGTTGTGACGGCAAAGTGCAATAATGTCGATTCGTCAGAGTTTTTTGATCATTTATCCCCAGCTTGCTTCATCTGATGTCGGGAGGTGTTGATTGCCGTGATTGTGGTATTTGTTTGGGAGGGTGAAATTACCTAATACCAAGTCACCCGCCTTTCCCTTCCTTTGGCATTTGATCGCCATGGCGGTGACTTCGATCACATACGTGGCTGATCTCCAGCTGGTCGATACCGTCGGTAAGCATGGATGGGTGGAGATCATATCATGACCCATTCGTCGAGCTGTTAAATTATATGTACAGAAATGTGAATAACTTTAAGAGTGTACCACCCTTCACGAATACTTCAAAAACATACTAAACCATTATTATATAGCGACAGATGAACATGACCACCTATCTTGAATATTTTACACCAAATTCTTCACCTCTCAAGAGCTCCTCCATAAGACATGCACACCCCGCTTTGCATGCACGTACGCACGGCGGCCCCACCATGAGAATGTGAGGGTATTAACAGCACGAGCGGCCCCGCCCTCGTCAACGGCTTACATATAAGGCCACGGGACCGGGAACAGAGGATCGGTCACCCACCGGATCGCACCAAGAGCGCCATGAAGGTGAGGTCTGAGGTGAGGTCTACTTGAGGGCCAAGGTAAAATAGCACTGCATGCTTGACTTTACGAAATTTGGTCCAATATCAGAGTGGTCGTCATTTGAACTGTCTACAAAGGCATTACACAGTACGTTATATCATTTCAGATCTTTGTTCTTGCCGCTGTCCTGTCGGTGGCTGCGGCCCAAAGCTACGGTCAGGCCCCCCGCCCCACACTACGCCCCAGCTAAGACACCATGCTTCATCAGGCCCCCCCGGCTCCGTCGTACGGCCGGGCGCCCTCCTACGCCTCGTCGTACCAGGAGCCCAGTACTACGCCCAGCCGTACCAGTTTGTGTACGGCGTCAACGACCACTACAGCGGCTCAGTGTTCTCCCAGAACGAGAACAGCGACACCAAGGTCGTACAGGGCTACTACTCGGTCAACCTGCCCGACGGCCGAGTCCAGCACGTCAAGTACACGGCTGACAACCAGGGCTACGGCGGCTACAACGGCGAGGTCACCCACAACGGCGAGGCCCCAGTACCCCGAGCCGGCCAGCTACGCCCCAGCCCCCTCCTACTTTCCTACCGCTCCCTCTCACGAGGCTGCTCCCGCTTCACGTTCGCTCCCTATCAGCCTGCCACCTCCTACAAACCAGCCCCCCCCCCCCCTTCTTACCTTCCTGCTGCTCCCGCTTACGTTCGCTCCTATCAGCCTGCCACCTCCTACAAACCAGCCCCCCCCCCCCCTCTTACCGTCCTGCTGCTCTTTTTTACACACCTGCTCGTTCTTACCGTCCTGCTGCTGTTCTGCTCTCTGCTGTCTTACCGTCCTGCTGCCATATACGGTTATGCACTTCAAATAGCAGTTGCGTGAAACAAAACAAGGAACTCCGATAAGCCAACAAACGAGTCGTCGTAGTTAGGTCGCGCATCGCAGGAAGGAAAAAACGACTGAAGAAACATACAATAGTAGGTGTTTATACGTGACAAGCAGGTAGTCATAAATGACAGCAACTACACGCCAGCAGGGCTGCCCAGAGACTGCATGTTATATGTGCAACACATCATTACAGGATGTGTGTTTTGTTCAAATGGTTTCATTCGAACAAAATTCTCTGAAATACTTGTTTAATTCGTAAAAATCGTTGCGAAGACGCATGAAGTAAGAAAAGGAGACACAGTATAAACTTTCAAGGCAAACTTATCTGCTCAAAATGGACAGCATTTTCAGAAATTATACGTTGTGATGTGACCAACAAAAAACCTTAAGACCAGAAGGCCGCCATTGTTTCTTGTCTGTAAAGCACACTGTTGAACAAGATGCACACAAAAGTGCATCACTTTCAGAGTGCAGCACCTTTAGTGAATGCTTAAAAAAGACGAAAGTATCAAATATCAACAAGTGATAACTATGATCTCTTGGCTTTAATATTTTGTACGGACTTCACTTCTTCATTCAGAGATCTGCCAAACGACATGCACACATTGCTCTGCATGTACATACACTCGGTGACCCCACCATGAGAATGTGAGGGGCATAAGCCGCAAGAGCGACCCCGCCCCTCCCCCCCCCCCGCTCCTCAACGCCCGCAGTGCACCCGAGTTGCAATAGTAGAACCAACAAGACGTCAACAAAAATACATTATATCTATTTCCATTCAAAACTTCGCGGTAAACGTTTCGGCACAACACTACACCATTTGTTTCTTTGTAGCCACTGATTCCATGCCTTTAAAGGCCATCTCGGCACGTATAAGGCGTTCAAGTGAGATATTTCCTTCGCAACTGGGCGTAGGGATTTCGTGTCGATGCCGTTCAAGCTTGCGTGGTATGGTTAAACAGAAAAAGCTAAACGGCGAACACAAATAAAAGATACCTTTAGCATATCAACTGCTCTGGTCAGAGTAGAACCCACACATTTGGGGTATAAATGACATTAGTGGAAAGACAACGTGACGTTTGCAATAAGCCACTGTACTAAGCGCCAACGCAGGGAAAGAAAAGCCACAGTAAGATGCTTTTATGTCGCGTGATAATTACGTCATAATTCGATACAGTTTTACCGGCATTGTGCTTTAAGCTTTCATACCATTTATCGCACACTATTTTTGCTAGCATAACACACACGTTGGGAAACGCAAAGCAAATGAAAATGATTGTTTCATAGTGGAGAGGGAGTCCAGTGTCATTGATCTCTTCGGAGTGTCCACTCTAACTAAAAGTCAAAGCAACTCGAAGGATTTTGAGGAAACTTGCGTTGCTGACTAAATGGGACACGCTTGATTTAACTGTGAGCGAAAGCAAGAACAAGATGTCATACTCCATGCCAACCACGGATCTACTGGCCGGCCTTACGACACAATTGCACGAGCGCACTTTTCTCGCTCTCGTATTTGCCATTAGCGTACCACTAAACACTTGAGTGGCATTCGGTCAATCTTGGGCTTGGGCCCGCGTCCGCAATGGGCGCGTCAGCATACCAACAGTGCAATGATCCGGTGCGCGAGTGAAAATAGAAATAGAAGCCCACAGTTATCTATTGACCAACTGCTTTCACATTAATGATGCCGACATGTTACATTTCATGTTGCATTGGGGATTGTCTTATTCGTATCATATTCGGGTTTCACATCAGCTGTACAGTGAACTGTAACAGGCTGGGAATGGACCACCCGGTAGCCCGTCCGGCCAGAGAAAGGCACTTTTTCATGTCGTGCCATATTTCAGATAACCGTATTGTGACCGGAGCATACCTCTGTGGGCATTTGGAACTGACCTTTAAGAAGCGAGGGACCAACAAAAGCACACACTTGGTGACTCAAGCCCAGCGTTACTGGATTACAGTGTCAAGCCTCTGTCATAATGCGAGCCATTATGACTGCGAGTAACACAGCATTACAGGTATATGCCACGAAAATGTCTGTGCGTCTATTGGCACAGCAGCACATGTTTATTCCCTGCATTGCCGCTTCGTCCGACATCGACATGGACAAAGTACTTCCAGCATTTTGCACCCAGTACATAAAAATTCTAAGTCATATTTTGGTTCATAAAAAACTGACTCCAAATAAAGAGCCCGTGCAATTAACGGCTCCCACTAACATTACAACTAATCAGTGATAACTACGACCTCACCACCTTAATATCTTCGGCGGAACACCTGATTACTCCAGAGCTCTGGCACTACGACATGCACACCCTACATACACATATACACGACGGCCCCACCATGGGAATGCAAGGGTTATCAGGCAGCACGAGCGGCCCCGTCCCTTCACAACGGCTCGTGAAGACCACGTGGGCGATGAGAGAAATGAGTCACCCACCGGACCACACTAAGAACACCATGAAGGTGGGACCAGCTGAGAGACCAAGACTACACGGCACTGCATGCCTGATCATGAAATATGCAGCCCAATATCAAGGTGATTACCATTTGCACTGCTTTAAGGGTATGCCATACATTTCGCTATCTCATTTCAGATCTTTGTTCTCGCCGCTGTTCTGTCGGTGGCCGCGGCCCAAAGCTACAGCCAGGCACCCGCCTCACGCCACGCTCCTGCTCCGGCGCAAAGCCACTCCCCAGATTCGCCGTAGGGCCGGGTGCCTTCCTACGCCTCGTCGTACCAGGAGACGCTGTACTACGCCCAGCCGTACCAGTTTGCGTACGCCGTCAACGACCATTACAGAGGCTCAGTGTTCTCCCAAAACGAGCACAGCGATACCAAAGTTGTACAGGGCTACTATTCGGTAAACCTGCCCGAGGGTCCGGTCCAGCACGTGATCTATACTGCTGACAACCAGGGCTACGGCGGCTACAACGCCGAGGTGACCTACGACGGGGGTGCCCAGCATCCCCAGCAGGGCAGCTACGCCCCAGCCCGATCATACGCTTCTGCCCCTCCCTCTTACAAGGCTGCATCCTCTTACCAGCCGGCCCGCCCTTACCATCCAACTCCTTCTTATAAACCTGCTTGTTCCTACAACTCCGCTTCCCTCTTGCACGCCTACTGCTCCCTCTTAAAAGCCCACTGTATCTTACGGAGCTTCTTCCCAGTCGTATTAGGAAGCATCGAAAGAAGACGGAAAGTGTTCATGACAAATTGTGTCCTCGTTTGTGTGTATTCTACGCCTATTGTGCAAGACATCAAATAGTAATATACTGTTACGTACGTGATTTAGCAACTAAATGAAGAAAGGAGGCAGCTCGGACCGACTGACAAATAACTCGCCGTATTCAGGTCGCTTTCCAGAAATGACAACAACTGAAGAGATCGCAAAGGCTTAACGAACACGCCTTTACGGTGCACTTCTCGTGAAGTACTGTCCCGAAAAAGCCACGCGAACGTTGCTCTGCGGCGAACATACGGACAACGATGCAGAAGTAACTCCCTGTGGTTGAACGTTGTGCCTGACATTTTCATCTCTGTATTCCGTGATGATTCCATCACATCCAACGGGAATCTTAAAAGAGGTGGTGTAGATGAATGACTATGGCGGCATTTGTTGTAAGCCATTCTGATTTTGTGGCAATATCGCGGGCACAAGCCACTTTAAACTAAATTTGTTGCTGTCACGTTCTTCCACGATTAGGTTGATCATAGCTCAGGGTATAATTATGCCTTCATGAGCGGAGTTCAAAGAATTCCTTCTATACTATAACTGTTCGCGTACCTGCTCCTTTGGACCCTAACTATAGTCTCCATGCGAAGGCTTTGCACAATTAATGCAGTTTAATGGGATTTTTTGTTTTTTTCACAGCCGGTGTCATGGAAAAGCACAAATCAGTTCTTAACAGCCCAGTATCTAACGATCAGTGGCGGTAACTATGAGAACAATGAGAACAATGCACCACATGAGAACAAGTTTGCGGCAAACAAGATTAAAACAAGCACCTGCATTTGAAAGCGCAAAACAACTTATAACCACACGCAGATGTTTGACCGCAACATGTGTTTCCATAATGACTTCTGAACGGGCAACGTACCGCACCGAAATTTGTGCACCTGTACGGAATTAAATAACCTAACTTTTGATGCAAGACAAATAAGTACACCTCGTTAGCTCACTGACCTATTGGAAGACAACCCATGCCTGCCAGCGAAGGCAATTCCTTGGGACTTGGGAATCGCTCATCCTGATGCGACTACAAAGAGTGAACAGTGACGACGAGTGAACACATTGCTGAGATGGCCTCCTATACACTACGGGAATTAAACATAAGATCATGACTAATTCATTTGACCTTGGGTCAGGTATGAGGCCTACGCCAAGGTCAAAACAAAACTTTTAACATAGAACGGGGTTGATAAAGTTGTTTCTGCCGACCGTTTTGATGATTGTGATGCAGGGACGTCAATACATCTTATTTGGACTTCGTGAAAGCCAAAGGAGGGCGCTGAACCAAAATGATCCCGTTCAGCCGTTTGATGCACCGAAATCATGCATCGAAATCATGCCCCTAGCGGAATGTTCACGACCATTCGACTTAAAAACAAAAACAATCTTGTACCATTATGATGACCGTGACAATCATAAGGTCATATAAGACCACTTATCTGAACAAAACACTTGTGACCTTTTCCTTACAAGAGATATCTGGGCTGAAGGTGGTCGCATGATGTCTGAGGGCACCTCGGCCACCGACTTTTATTTTAACACTGTCTGACCTTATTCGATTCATAGGAAATGACTTAGGAACTCAATATTTGACAAAAGTGAGCGCAAACGCAGAGCTAACCTACTCTGCGAATTCGGTATATCAAATTCTCTTACTTTTTGATACCTCAAGGAGTAAAATTGCCCCACACCTCAGTGTCGCATTCAACCAGTCGCCCTGACAAGAGTTGACACTGCTGAGTATAAATGGGGTATGATCGCGTAAGTAATGTACACAAAGTGTGCTAGAACCTGAGTATGACGTGTTGTTACATAACTTTGTCCTTGCCGCCATGCTGTCACTGCCTGTTGCTGACAGCGAGGACCCAGCCCAGCCCAAGGGTAAGTCCCGACCTCGCACGACCCTAACCTACTTATCCTAACCCTACTTCGTCCATGAGTTCGCTGCGCACTGTAGTGCCGAGGGCCGCAGTACCACGTCCAGCAGCGTCAGTTTGTCTTACACGGCAGACAACGCAGGCTACGCAGGCAACGCCGAGGGCACCTACATCCTCATTAGTCATCATCAGGTCATCAACATCACCATTGTCTTACACGGCAGGCAACGAAGGCAGACAACGCCTAGGTCACCTACGTCCGCGAATGGGGGCGGGGGGGGGGGGGGAGGGGGCAAAACCCAGCACCCAGCCTCAGCTACTCAGGCACTACCCAGCTCGTCCAGCCAGCCGGCGTGTACGGCGACATCGGCCACTCCTCCCTGGACAATGCACTCGTGCGGCGTCTCGGCCCATATGTCCCGCACGGCGTACTTTTATACCCGTCATGGACACGTGCACTGATGCACAAACTACGTGTATCGTTAGTTCGGTGCAACTCAATAATAACTGAACATAACAGAGAAGGACATTCCGCATCATGCTTTGACGCAAAATATTACTCTGTAGTTGTTTTATCTCATACTTACGTAAAATAAAGATTACGCATTGAAACATCGACCACGAACAATATAATTCAGCGAATGACCGCCATGACTTCCACATTTCCATTCTTTTCACGAGAAAACCTATATCTGCGGAGCTCTGGCATACCACTTGCAAACCCAGCTTTGCATGCACATACACACAACAGTCCCACCATGGGAATGTGAGAGCGATTGGCAGACCGAGCGACTCCGCCCTCCACAACGACCTCGTATAAAAGACCACGGGGCCAGGAACATAGCATCAGTCACCCACCGAAACACACCGAGGGCACCATGCAGGTGAGGTCAGCTGAGAGGTGAAGACAACACATCATTGCATGTTTGATTATGAAAGGTGCAGGCCAAGATCAGGATGGTTGCCATTTGTACTGCTTAAAGAGCATGTCATAAAGTACGGTGTGTCATTTCAGATCTTCGTTCTCGCCGCTGTTCTGTCGGTGGCTGCAGCCCAAAGCTACGGCAAGGCACCTGCCCCACACTACGCTTCGGCTAAGGCGCCACGCTACGCTCCTGCTCCGGCGCCAAGCCACGCCCCGGCTCCGTCGTACGGCCAGGCGCCTTCCTACGCCCCGTCGTACCAGGAGCCGCGCTACTACGCCCAGCCGTACCAGGAGCCGCGCTACTACGCCCAGCCGTACCAGTTTGCGTACGCCGTCAACGACCATTACAGCGGCTCAGTGTTCTCCCAGAACGAGAACAGCGACACCAAGGTCGTACAGGGCTACTACTCGGTCAACCTGCCCGACGGCCGGGTTCAGCACGTCAAGTACACGGCTGACAACCAGGGCTACGGCGGCTACAACGCCGAGGTCACCTACGACGGCGAGGCCCAGTACCTTGAGCGGGCCAGCTACGCTCCAGCCCGCTCCTACGCTCCTGCCGCTCCCTCCTACAAGGCTGCTCCCTCTTACCGACCTGCTGCTCCCTCTTACCAGCCGGTTCGCTCCTATCAGCCCGCCCCCTCTTACAAAGCTGCTCGTTCCTACAATCCTGCTCCTTCTTACCAGTCTGCTGCTCCCTCTTACAAGCCCGCTGCAACTGATGGAGCTCCTTCCCAATCGTACTAGGAAGAGTCCTCAAATGAAGAAGTGTATGTGTCTATAATTTACGTTATCGTTATCGTGTTATCGTTCGCGCGTATTTTACGTCCGTGGTCCAATGCATTGTAAGCAATAAACTGTAATGTCCACGACTGAGGAGCTTTATACGGCCAACAAAGCAGCTAAGACGGCAGGCTAACAAACTGAAGCATTCAGATCACCCACAACAAAAAGAGTGACAGCGACTGGGCACATAACGACCAGACAGCGAACAAGTGCACACGCACAGAGCACTCGCATCGAACTGCCGTGAAGCAGTGCTGCGAGCACTCCACTGTGACGGACACACGGGTTAGTATAATGTTACATCACTAGCAAGGGTTAGCATGTAAAACACAAGACACCGCGGACGTTTTGAACACGAAGACGTGATGAGCTCATGAAAGGGATGGTCTCGAATCCTGCACCCATTTTGTATTCATAAGGTTGCGATTATACAGATTGTTGCATGTTATGCACGTTTAAATGCATCTCAACCCGCTAAGTAAATGAATCAGCTGCAATCTAACACAGGGGAGGGGGCGAGGATATGTGGGCGTAATCGTCGGGTGGCTAGCACCTCCGGATCCCACCTGGGGGATAAAGACGGGTTTGAGTCTCGGTCCTGTCACGGCTTCTGAGCGTTCATATCGCCCCTGCAGCCGCTGAGGCTCCATACAAGCGTTCATATCGCCCCTGCAGTCGCTGACGCTCCATACAAGCGTTAATATCGCCCCTGCAGTCGCTAACGCTCCATACAAGCGTTAATATCGCCCCTGCAGTCACTGACGCTCCATACAAGCGTTGATATCGCCCTTGCAGCCGCTGACGCCCCATACAAGCATTAATATCGCCCCTGCAGTCGCTGACGCCCCATACAAGCGTCAATATCGCCCCTGCAGCCGCTGACGCCCCATACAAGCGCTAATATCGCTCCTGCAGTCGCTGACGCTCCATACAAGCGTTAATATCGGCCCTGCAGTCGCTGACGCCCCATACAAGCGGGCGCGGTGGCGCGTGTCGCGTTTTCTGATATTTCTCCCTTGTCACGAAATATTTTTAGATCTACATCACGTACAACAGGGGGACCCACCTAGTCCAAAACAGAAATAAATGAGGTTGAATATCTAACCTAAGGTGATGACATTGATTCCGGCTTTAATATATTATCGTGGTATCTTATTTTCAACGAATGCTTTGCATTCGTTTTCTTCGGCGATCATTTTGCACAGCTTTCAAGGTATGTTTCCTCTCATGAGAGACTTCCTTTCACGTTCTCACATCCAAGCATACAATCAGACAAGCTCGTGAATTTCCAGCAGACATTTTATGATGATTTAAGATGCAGTCCCAATCATTACTTCAGTTGATACAAACATATCCATCTTTAAATTCAGTTCATGGCAATAACTTAGTATAAGACTGAATAAGCGCGTGTAGACATTTGTTGTGTGAGATGGTCGCAGACAACGATGTCACCCGCAACACGAAAATGTGTCGGTGATTTAATTTTCCTGACCGAGGACGCTGTCGCAACTTATACCCTGACCACCTGTCTCTGGCAGACATCAGTGACCTCGATCCTGCAAAATTATTCCGGCCCATGTCCGTTATGCCTTTTACCAAATACTGTTGGGTGCCGGATCGTGGGGAGTAATTGAAAGCGGCATTTTATTCACCATGTTTCCGTGCATGGATATTAGAATGTACATGCGCATGGGTACGAAAATTGCATCGAATTATGCGGGGAGAATGCCAGCACATTAAAATATAAGATGGCATCGGCCATACTTCAATCCTGTACCTTCCTAACGGTGCTTCTAACAGAAACATTTCAGTTTTTATCATACAACCTAAAATTAAGTGATTAAGTGATTTAAGTGATTTTAATCAGTGATTAAAATCACTTAACATGACCTCATACTAGCCTGGAAGGAAATGGTTGCGTGTTTGTTTTAAACCGACCAAGCTTTATTCTGTAGACTAATGAAGACCAACACAGAAAGGGCAAAACGTGGTTTGGGGAAAGTTTAGCGTGACCTTACCAACAGCATTACTGAACTCCGTTTCATGCGCAAAAGTTTGCAGTAAATTCACTTGATTCATTGGTTACCAATATTTGGCTAGGTGCTTTCTCTATATATTGAAACAGTCTGAAGATTGTTAAGTCCAGCAAGAGCCCTACGGTAGTTGAGCAGTCTTAATCTCTTCGGAGTTGTCACGACGTTCCAGTTTGAAACACAATGCAAAAGCAGCAAGGCTTCAGCTGTTGGGAATTTCTTAGAATTACTGCTTTTTGAACAGGGGATTGGTCCTTCGTAGCAGGAAGACGGCCAGTAGGACTAAGCTTTTTGGTACGCCCAACATCTTGCTATTTGGCGCCACGCTGCGCAGCCACACATTATGCTCGTACTCCTGGGAATAAGTCGGATATGACCACATTAATAACGGATCAAGTCTGTCAAAAACCTGGGCTTCGCGTTTCGTTGCAGAAGTTGATGCTCCCTGCCATTCTGTCCCTAGCTGCTGCTGACATCATGGGCCCAGCCATGCCCAAGGTTCCGAGTTTGCCTTATACAGCAGTCTTCATTTCATTTCCGTACACGAGACCGCCCTCGCCGCCGTGTCAGGGGTCGCGGCACCACATCCAGCCGTGCCAGTTTGGGCACGCGCATAATGACCAGTACACCGAGTATTCTACAACCAGAACAGCGAAGCAAAGGTCGTGCAGGGCTTCTTCCCGGCCAACTTGCCAAACGGCCGGGTCCAACACGTCTTTTAAACGGACTGACAACCGGGACTACAGCGGCTGCAGCGCGAAAGCCATCTGCGACGGTAAAGCAGAGAGCACCTGGGCACCAAACTACTTGGCCAATGTCCCTCTCGTTCAGCCGGCCGGCCTCCACGACCCCTCCGACCCTGTTCTCCAAGCGGGATACTCCTACGTCGTCGAAGCCCCTGCTCCTCCGAAAGGGTACTCATACGGATTCTAGGGTCTTATCTCCACATCGCGTGGCACCAACGCCGCCCTGCGCACGCGCATGAACATGACAATCAATCGCGTAGTTAATTCGTCGCAGCTTAGTAATCGCGTAGACGTTCAGGTTTTGCACATCGTGAAAAACGTACTCGCTTTTCTTTGATTGTGGCGTAGCAAACATTACATAGACCACACATCTCGTACACGTTCCTAGCATGTCACATATCGAGGATAATTATGAATTTTATGCCTCGGACGAAGCATTGCACTGTTACGGAGCTCTACCAAACTGCACACACACCCAGCTCTATATGCGCATGCGTATGACGGCTCCAACATGAGAATGTCGGGGTATTAGCAGACCGGGTGACCGTACCCTCCACGACGGGTCGTATATAACACCACCGGGCCGGGAACAGAGCGTCAGTCACCCGCCGGATTACACTGAGAGCACCATGAAGATGAGGTCAACTGAGAGACCCGGACAACACAGCGCTCCATGATTGTTAATGCCAGATGCGTCTTTAAAAATCCAAGCGGTCTCCGTTTGCGCTGCCTTAGAACGTGTTATACAGTATATCTCATTTCAGATCTTCATTCTTGCCGCTGTTCTGTCGGTGGCTGCAGCCCAAAGCTACGGTCAGGCCCCAGCCCAACGCTACGCCCCTGCTAAAGCACCACGCTACGCTCCTGCTCCGGCGCCAAGCCACGCCTCGGCTCCGTGGTACGGCCAGGCGCCTTCCCACGCCTCATCGTACCAGGAGCCGCGGTACTACGCCCAGCCATGCCAGTTTGCGTACGCCGTCAACGACCAGTATAATGACGCTGTGTTCTCCCAGAACGAAAACAGCGACACCAAGGTCGTACAGGGCTACTACTCGGTCAACCTGCCCGACGGCCGGGTCCAGCACGTCAAGTACACGGCTGACAACCAGGGCTACAGCGGCTACAACGCCGAGGTCACCTACGACGGCGAGGTCCAATACCCCAAGCGAGCCAGCTACGCCCCAGCCCACTCCTACGCTCCTGCCGCCCCCTCCTACGAGGCTGCTCCCTCTTATCGGTCAGCTGCTCGCTCTTCCTAGCCGGTTCGCTCCCATCAGCCTGCTCCCTCCTACAAACCTCCTAGTTCCTACAATCTTGCTCTCTCTTACAAGCCCGTTGAAACTTACGTAACTCCTCAGTCGTATTAGGAGCGTCCACGCAATAGTAAATCTGCGTCGAATGGGCAAAACACCGGTCATAATATACTGTTCCGTAAATGATATAACGAGTATGTGAAAGAAACGAGGGAGTTCGGATCGGCTGACAAACAAATTACCGTACCCGGGTTGTTTTCAAGGAGGAACAATGACGACTGAACCAATATCAACGACTTAACGAGTACGCGTTACTATTTATGTTGTACTGTCCCAAAGAAGCACTGCGAGCGCTGCCCCGCGACGGACACACGGGTTCGTATCGTGTTACAACTCTTACACAGGTTAACCATAGAGAAACAGATAGCACCGGGGAGTATATCAAAGAACGACAGGTGACTGACCTAAAGGGGTCTGATTAACAACCTTAAATGCCCTAATTTTAGGGTAACAGTTGGATAGATTACTGTATTTTATACACGTTGGAATGAGACCGAGGATAGTTGGAGCAAAAGTGCGGGTGTTCGAAACGTCAGTGCATACGGTAATTGTTTGTAGCTGGATCAGTCGTAAATGTTTTATCCCTTAATCAGATTTACCTATTTTTCACGCATACAGTCCAATCGTGGATTATTGGCACAAATTCGTCATCGCTTTCACCAATTTCAGGCCACCAAAATTTTAAGACAGCTACAGTTGGCAACACATACATTTAACGCAAATGTGTTTAACTGTAACAGCCGCGCATCTTTAGCATCGATAGCAAATCTCGGGCAGGAGTTCCTACAATCTACTAGTTCATGGTTTGTCATCATAACATAGTTATCAGTTTTAGTATTGCAGAATTATTTTACAAAATTTGAATGTCGTGCTTTATGATTTCATTTCTGCTTAGGTGAGTAGGACATTCATTTACGTCCATAGAGCATCTCAAAAGGTGGAATACATGATGGGATTTGTTGTGAACCATTCCGATTTTGAGACATAAACGTGGGAATTATCATTTTTAAAGAACATTTCGCTTTCCGTTTCTTCTATGGCTATACTGTACAAACCGAAAAGTATAACTATAATTTGATGGGAGAAGTTCGCAAACTTCCTGTCATTGTATCATGTCTGAGTGAGTACACATTCAGACTCTTTCGAGGATCTTTGCCAGATATTTAATGGTTTCAAAATGCAGTCACAATCGCGAGTTCCGTTCACATCAAAACTTAAGCAAGTGAAAGTTCTGTTCATCACACTGAACACGTTGCACCGCTAGCCTGAAGAGGCGGATGTTAAAATGAAATGTATGAGAAGTTTGCAGCATTTTACATATTGCACAGATCTTACATCTACGTGCAGATGCACACAGACACTGACACACACACACACACACACACACACACACACACACACACACACACACACACACACACACACACACACACACACACACACACACACACACACACACACACACACACACACACACACACACACGCACACACACACACACACATATATATATATATATATATATATATATATATATATATATATATATATATATACGTATACCTAGTTATCTACTGTTATACTGTAGTTGTGCGCGGTTCGTCTTTACACGCAGTCGATGTCATACTGGCAAGCTGACGCCAAACGATAACGGATAGGAAAAATCGCGCAGCAATTTGCAGCCTTCATCATCCCAAACAATTCACGCCTGTCCAGCGGCTGTGCACTCACCAGCATATCTCCGCCTGCGCTGTCATCCACGACCACCGGCAGGTCGGCGGAGGAGACCGTGCCGGGCGAGAGATCCAGCGACGACGGCATCTCCTGTGAGTTCTCCTCGGAGCCCGACAGAATGACGGGGTCGCCGTCGTCCTGGTGCGGCCAGTCGTCGCCGGGGGAGACCCGCGTGCTGCCGCTGTCGGCGGGAGGCGCGGTGTTCGCGACGTCACCGCCCGCTTCCAGTGCCCGGCCGGCATCGTCCGGTGCGACAGAACCGGCTGCCGCGTCCTGTCTGGACGCCGCTGAGGGGGAGGCACCAGCGCGCTCCACGCGCTGACTGCTGCTCTCCTCGACAGTCGGATGCGAGTCTGTGCCCTCGGTGCTGTCAGTGAACGTTACAGATGAACTGTCTGCCGAGATCTGACTGCTATTTCCGAGTAGAGATTCCGCGTCAGCGTGTTTGTCCTTATCTCGCGACATTTCAGAATCGCTTGCTTTCTTCCGCCTTTGGGCTTTTATCGTCAGGAGATGGTTTTGCCGCTGCCCGTTCGCCGACAGCTTCGGTGCCTACATCGGCGGCCGTCCTGTGGTCCGCGTCGGCTGCCTCATGCCTGGCTTCCGCCGCAGACGTGTCCTCCACTTCCTGAGAGGACGGCTCGTCTTTCGGCACCGCTGCTGCGTTCTCCGCTTCCTGAGAGGACGGCTTGTCCTCCGGCGCTGCGCTGCCGTCTCCCACCTCCGGAGAAGTCGGTTCATCCTCCGGTGCCGCAGCGCCGTCTCCCACCTCCGAAGAGGTCGGTTCATCCTCCGGTGCCGCAGCGCCGTCTCCCACCTCCGGAGGGGACGGCTCGTCCTCAGGCGCCACAGCGCCGTCTCCCACCTCCGGAGAAGTCGGTTCATCCTCCGCTGCCGCAGCGCCGTCTCCCACCTCCGGAGGGAACGGCTCGTCCTTCGGTGCCGCAGTGCCGTCTCCCACCTCCGGAGAGGACGGCCCGTCCTCCGGTGTCGCAGCGCCGTCTCCCGCCTCCAGAGAGGACGGCTCGCCCTCCGGCGCCTCAGCGCCGTCTGCCACTTTCGGAGAGGTCGGTTCATCCTTCGGTGCTGCAGCGCGTTCTCCCACCTCTGGAGGGGACGGCTCGTCCTCAGGCGCCGCAGCGCCGTCTCCTGCCTCCAGAGAGGACGGCTCGCCCTCCGGTACCGCTGCCGTGTCTCCCGGCTCCAGAGAGGACGGCTCGCCCTCCGGTACCGCAGCGCCGTCTCCCACCTCCGGAGAGGACGGCTCGCCCCCCGTCGCCGCAGCGCCGTCTCCCACCTCCTCTGGAGAGGACAGCTCGTCCTTTACTGACGTTACGGACGCTTCCTGTTGTTCTGACATGTTGCCTCTGCGATGGGGATAGGTATAAAACTTTTGTTGTCGTGGATAGGTGCCCAGGTCGTGCTGTATCACATGCCGGGAAATGTGCGCAAAACAAGCGGGAGGGAAATGGCGGCATAAACCGTTGTCTAAGGCCCCGGAAGCAGCAATTTGTTAAAGATGCACAAAATTGGCAAGACGTGCAAGTCATGTAGAGTGCTTTGTGAGAACTCGTTCGCACCAGCGACAATAACGAGCATCTGAGCTTGTCACAAATGCATCAAATAACGTCTCGCAGTTCAATATTCTCGTTTTAAAGGCCATTATACATGTTTCTGTCCTCAATTATCAAGCAGAGTTGTATATATTTTTCGGTTGCAAACAATTCGAGTGGTATTGCCGCCATTTATGACTTCCGTTTTTTGTTATTTCTTAACGTCGGAGAGCAAGCATTTTTCAATACTTGTCGAAGAAAGTGAGTATTAAATCAAGGTTATTGCCCAATACTATATGACGAACCACTTGACGTCGTCATCAGTTTGAAGCAACTTAGGTATTCTACATACACAGAGATCTAATGTGATGACAACATGAAGCATCAATACAATAGTAACACAACGCTTTGTATTATTAACGCCCCAAATAAGCTTTTTGAGTCGCCAACTTAGAGATGGACAACATTACGTCCGCTTATTCTGCGAAAAGTGCGCAGTGGAATCACCACGCATTTAGATGGTTTCATCTACATCTTGCATACGAAGCCGCTTCCGGACATTTAACGCCACCATGAAACTTTGACCACCTTGATCTTGATCTACCTGCTCCTGGAACTAGTTCAGTTTGGATGAAACACGTACGATCCCTTTAAGGCAGTAACATCCACCAATGCACCAAATTGTACCTGCGTTTCTGACAACAGGCAAGTGCAATATAAACCAATCTCACGTACCTTGCTCGGGGTGTCGACTAATCCTTGGGCTAATCACAGCTAGCTCGCGGTGTGCTGTCTTGACCTCGAAGACTCCCACATTCGCGATTTACTTTATACCAATGGGAATGCAGATGTCAAACCTCCTCATAGTTATAGACGAAACAACGTCCTTTTACAGCCGCAGACAAAGACGCTTTTCAAAGACCTTCAATCAGTCACACAAAGAGTTTACTTCCACGTTTCCCTCGAAAGGCTTCTATGCATTGCATGTTCGGTCTTACATTCACTTTGAATCATCGATTACACGGCAGTCGTCCCGATCGACGCTGTTTCCATGGTAACGGTCGGCAGCACCGACCACTACCGGATGGGGGGATTCGATCGATAATATGCCTTTACACAGAACATATTTCAACCGCATTTAGTTGTAAATCATCCTGCACAACTCACTCATATATGGCAAGAACAAGCGCCAAGATATCCAAACGTCGCAAGAGTTGCAGCCATGTCTTCCGAATCACAGCTACTACAGCAATCAACAGGCCGTGGAATGCCATCTCGTGCACCATATTTTTGTAGGCTATAAAACTGGTTATTCTATATACCAAACACTCCTGTCAGAGGGCTCATGGGAAGGGCCTTTGAAAATCGCGTTTGACTGTGATTGGTGCCAATCATAGAGACGCTCTATATGGATGTGAAAGCTGAAAGACGTCGAACGCACCCGACAGCATTACCTTGCGCCAATGATCGAAACATCCCTTGAACATCTTGCATAGTCAAGCAAATGAGCTGTTACGTCTGAAAGTGTACTTAATGTAACCAATTGATCATAACGTCACATTTCATCATGCTTCTTGGTTGCATCATTGTCGGTCTTGCATCCACTTTCATCTTTCCTTTGACTCTGTTGGACCGGGATGTAAGTCGGTAGGAAATTAGTGAAATGTATTTCGATGTACTGGAAATGTTCAGGCTGACAGAGGTATGTGTGCATGAGCATCCGTTTATTTTTCAAGACGCCGAAACACATGTCAAGGATGAGTTTAATGTGTATTTCGAATTAAGAGTAAGGCTCGCATTTCATAGCAACAATTTATGCAGTCTATCTGCCTTTTACACACGGATGTTATCGTTTGCAAGGGCGGATCCAAGAAGGGGAGGGGCAACTGGTCCACGGTCCCCAAGATCACCAAGATCGACCAAAAATGGCATGTTTCCGGCATTTCAAGTAAGCCTTAACAGTTTTTTTTTCAGAGATGGTTGTGTTAAAACACTTCTTGCACTAACATAAAAATCGAAATCCGGTAAGTGCTTTAACAAGACGACTTTTAGAACTTGACCCTTACAAGTCGACGTTAGACCCCGAGACAACGGTCTGGATCCTCCCATGATCGCTTGCATTGTCAAAACAAGCACAAATAATTTAAACAATATCCTTCAGCGTGATCAGAAGTCATGCAAATATATGATTTGCGCTTTTACAAAAAGCATGACAAAAATGCGGCGCAAGTACATCTGACGGCTACCGCTCTTATCAGACAGCTCATCGCCATCAAGCACTCAACGTGTTATCCTGGGGATGAAATCGGTGTTGTCGCATGCGGTCCGTGAACAACGCAATCAAATTACATTAAACATGAAAGACGGGCGCTTCAAAAGCCCTCCAGCGATCCGGCAGAGGGCGTCGATTATGATATGTCCGTACAAATCAGCTAGTAAATGCATATGAGAAAGGCTAGATTACACAAACCGTGTCGAAGGCTGTCATGTCGCACCCGCACACCACCTGGCGTGCGACACAGAAAACTGAACTTACAGTTGAGCAGGAGCGCCGCGGGTCGCCGTTGCGAGCGCCGCGTCACCACAGTCACACCGAGCCAGTGCGCCAAAGCCGCTTCTCACCGCACGTGGGCACCGCTTCACACCGGAGCCGTCCGGTCCGCGTCGCCCGGCGACCATTGGCTCGACGCGACGCGCCGCAGCCGGCATTCGCACCAGCACGAGCGCCATGATGCGGGTGGCGACGGCGCAGCGGGCGTCCGAAGCCCGCGGTAGATCCGCCCCACGGCTGTAGCCACCGGGCGCGGCGTCGCTTCGACAGCGTAACAAGCGCTCCTCACATCATCGCCCGTCGCCCGGCGCCCGTCATCTGTGCGCAAAGGTCCTTCAGGTACGCACTCCAATGACCAGAGTTTCGTCTGTGTCGCTATGATGTGTGAACTGCATGGTTATGATCGGCGGGATTGGTAACCCAGTTATGCGTGGTCGTGGACGCTAGTCAACGGTGTCACAAACAAGTGGAGCGCTGGGCCCATGACCGCAAATGAGTTCTTGATATGTTCGATTGGGGCCAGGACCGAATGTGCCTGTGCGTGCTCGCATGGGCCGCCTCATGAGTCCCCGTCACCGGCTCCGCTCTCACGGACTGCTGCAGGAATCCCGTCGTTGCGCGCGCCCGCCCAGCCCTCCGAGTCACTGTATGTACTCGCACGGGTCGCTGCAGGAGTGCGTGAGCGTGCGTCCGCTGGCGGTGAGCAGCGCCGAGCGTTCGCCGGGCTCGACGGCTGCCTCATCCGAGCTGGTGCTGCCGCCGGCGGTCAGCGGGCGCGGCTGCGCAGGCGGCGCAGCGAGCGCAGCTGGGTGGCCAGCGTGCGGAACCGGCCGCCGCGCCGGCCACCACTCGGGCCCGCCCCGGAGCCGTCCGCGACCGTCTGAAAACGGGCGCGCAGCTCAGCGACCACCGGGAAGGCTCAGCGGGCGCCGAGGACAGTCTGATTCCCGCTCAAACCTGGGTAACGCCGAACAACGTGACAATGCGTGCGCTGGTGGCCATGGCAACCTCGTCGGCTGGAACATGCATTACCGTTTGATGATCGACGAGCAGACGAGAACCGACCAGCCAGAGGATGAGCTTATTAACTGTTATTAGGGGTTATATGTTTGGCATATGTATTTTACACCTGCTAGTGGCAAGCCTACTACGTGTGCGTTCCAATCTTCGAGGGTCGGCGGAACCCAGGATGCATTGTACTATGAAGCGACCACACACAGACTGCGCTTCTTATTTGGTCACAGAGTCGTTCAGAAGTGCGGGGATCCAGGAGTCGCCGAGCCTGAGCGTCGGCGTCGGCTGAGCAGACCGTCCGAGCTGGTGCTCACCTGGTCGTCGCTCGTGTCCAGCGAGCCCTGTCTCCTGATCCGGCGCCTGTGGCGGCGCCCGCTGCTGGCGCTCCTGGTGCTGCTGATCTCGCTCTCGGACGACTCCTGGTACAGCTCGTGGCAGTCGCCCACCGGGGCCGATCTGGTGGAAGTCACCGCGGTCAGCGTGTGCTCCGCTACCGGGGGAGGGGGGGGGGAGACGGAGACGGCATGTCCCCCTGCTGCGACATATGTGATTACGCCATGAGTTGCACGAAAAGAATCGACTTGAAACACGACGTCCCCCATCCAACCTTTAAAGGAAGTGTTCCAGGTTAATATAGGGAGTTGAACTGATGTAATCATCTTGAAGACCTTTAGGTGTTGTTCACAACCCTAGTTCCTGAACTGAACATCCGCAGAAATGGGGGTTGCAATATTTCGGGAGGCGTATTTCACGGCATTTATAACGTCGCAATAGCGTTATTCAAATTCTGCCATTTCATAAGCAATGCGACTATCATCGCCAATAAAAATAGAATTGTCCAAACCTGGCGTTCGTAAGCACAATTTCTAGATATAACGGCCGTCAATGGCCTCTCAATCAATGTTGTGCAAGGTACGATGACGTAATCAAACCATGGCGCGCTGTGGAGCATGTTTACTAAACAGACAACTGTGCTGTCAGACAATTGTACAATTGTGCTGTTTCATCATAGCTTATGCTTCCTTCAGTATCTTCAAAAAGAGAAACATTCCCTTTAAGCTGTGGCGGGGGTCTATACGTCCAGTATGAGCCGTATAGTGTGCAATGTGCAGTTCCTGGAAGCTCGTGGTGCTCATCAAACTACACGACAAACGCTGTCACCACATTGTTCGATTCTCTCATAACCGCTACAGGTGAATCTGATCGGAGAAGCAGTTACATGGTGTCCAGCTCATTAAATGTTAAATTGCAACCAGCAATGGTCTATCCAACCGGTGCATTCCGCTGAATCCGCTGCCGAACGTCAGAACACTGCCCGACCTCAACAACACTAGAGCTGTGTGCAGGTAACGGCATGTTCTTTACGAATAGCAAGCTTACAGGGCTCACAGCTTGCACCCAAATAAACGGGGGGCATGGGCAACGAGGTGTGCAGCTATGCCAGGCAAAACAGCCTGGCGAAAGGCGAGCGTCCACTTCAGTCACGTGGGCTGAGGTACGCTGATGTCATACTGCCCTTCATGTCTCTATCTATGCCCTGACCTCCCCTACATCCGGTTGGTGATCCCCGCAGGGCACGCTTAACACTGGCTCCACGCGTCCAAACGCGCTACAGTTGTGCTTGAGGGCCAACCAGAGGAAGAGCTGCAGCTATGTCGCTTGCTGTATCCCGGACGACGCGCTCGTCTTGACGTTGCACTCACACCCTTGCTGGCTGAAACTTCCGAGTCGGCTCCCAGCGCGGCGTGACTTTTACCGGATCTGCATCTACCAGCGCCGTGATGCGTCAGGCAGCCTTGGCAGTTACTGGATCTGCATCTACCAGCGCCGTGATGCGTCAGGCAGCCTTGGCAGTTACTGGATCTGCATCTACCAGCGCCGTGATGCGTCAGGCAGCCTTGGCAGCTACTGGATCTGCATCTACCAGCGCCGTGATGCGTCAGGCAGCCTTGGCGGTTACGTGCATCGAGAAAAAAAACGATCTAAAGGATACATAAAATGCTCATCTGCAAAGGTCTACAGTCGCACCCACCTACGTTCGGCGAGCTGCCGCGGTCACCACTAGATGTCGGCATTGGCCCAATACGCCAGTCCTAACCGGCTGTAATCGGGCATGGCGTCGTGCGGTGGGTTGACCCAGCTGTCATACATCAAACTGGCGAGTTTCCGCGGTCACCCCTAGATGTCAGCATTGGCCCAATATGCCAGTCCTGACCAGCTTTATTCAGGCATGGCATCGTGCGGTGGGTTAGCACGGCTGTCATACATCAAACTGACACATGGGCGTTGGAACAGGGGGAGGGGGCATGGCCCCGTACTTTTCAAGATGGGGGGAGGGACAGCAGTGTTAACTGCCCCCCCCCCCCCCACACACACTTTTCAGATTAAGGTTGCATTTGGCTTGCTTTTGCACTACATTTAACATGCATGCCGATTTACCTAGTTCACTATCTCCCTTAAGATGTATCACCTTTTTTCGTTTGCTCATCGGTCATCACTTAGTGTTACAGACGCAAGGCCGACGCCGCACGGCCCGGAGACTGCAACGCCGGGCGTCGAGGCTGTTCTTGCAGCATCTTGCGAGTGCGCGTGTTCAACACCATATTACGTAATTGTCTTGTCAGCAATCAGCTCTGACAGGATCTTTAACATTTTAAGACGAACATGGGTTAGCCATGTTAATGCTAATTAGGAACCCCATTTCATCTACAATCTACAGTCAGGGAGAACTCAATATCTCTGAAGAACACAGAAAAAAAAAACACGGAACTGGAGTCTATGTGACAACCATCGAACTACCTGCGGTGATCAGGGATGTTGTTGGGTCGGTGAAGGTTCCTGTGCTGATCCGGGGCTAACTTTGCGGGTCAGAAGGCCTCCCGTGTCCGGAATGGGAACAATGTGATATGATATATCCTTTTAATGGTCTCCGGATCGACCAGGAGATCCCGCCCCGCGCCACCAGAATGATAGCCAGAAGACACTTCGCGATGGAACTGAATGGCCCTTCAGCCCTTGACCGGAAACGGTAATGTACCTCTGGTGTTCTACTCAAGAGGCCCCTTGCATGGAAGGAAATAAGAGAATTTATTATTGTTGAGTAAATGGATGTCTCATTATTGTTGAATAGGGTAGGTCGAAATGAATTTAAAAAACGAGCAATGTCATGCCGTGTTTGCCTGAGGACATTCATTTTTTAGAATGTATTACTGAAACAAATTACCTCAAAAGCCTTGAACATGCCCAACCGCATCCTGGAGAGCAAGGACAAGGGTGGTCTGGGTTGCGACTTCCGTAAAACCGAAAAGTTTCGGCCACTGCAAGTGCCACCGGACAGCGGGCGCCGTGTTAATCTGTCTTCTGGATAGATAAATAGCTGCAAAAACACGAAAAATGGAGATTTACCTTCACTCTTCCAGTTCAACCACCACATTCCAGCCTCACTTCGCGGTGCTTTAAGGGCCAACCCGTTCTTTTCATAAGTCAAAAAACTGCTTACGTGAAATAAGCGCTCAGACTGCCTTCTAAATGTAAGGTCTGATGTCATGAAGCGTTCAGGGATAATTTGTTCAGGAGCGCCATCATTTCCGTCCACCCGTTGGCCACAACTCTAAGATTTTCGAGCGCGCATGCTCAAAATTACGTCACATAACTTGTATTACTAATCGACTAAAGTGTTTAAAGGTAATCACTTCAGAAGCGTCGTTATTTTCGTCCACCGGTGGGCCACGGCTAAATATTAGCCACCGGGCTAACGCTCCGCGGACTATGCAGGCTGCAACGCCTGGTGTCGAGGCTTTTGTTTCTAAGATTTGCGAGCGCGCATGTTCAAAAACACGTTACATAAATTATATCACCAATCGATTCTGATTGCATGGTGAACATTTTCAGACAGACATGGCTTGGCCATGTTAATACACATTGTTGACCACTCGATCTGCAATCAAATTTTCATCTTCAAAATTGGATCAAACATATCGATCTACAATCTACCTTCGCGATGTCGTCAATGTCTGCAGAACCCAGATAAAAAATAGTTGACAGATTCTGAATTCTATCGATTTAGAAAGAGTTGACTAAACGTTGTAAATTAAGAGCCTTGGTGATTTATTCCATGTAGTCTTTGAACGCCTGATTTCTGCAGTTTATTTACCTCAAAATACAAACAGTTGAGCTCACGGTAGCCCCTGGTTTCTGTTCTGGTTACAAGGTAAAAATAACAGCAAAACAAAGAAAACCGTGTCGGGGGGATCACCATAAAGTGGGCTTTTGTCAACCTTGTGATCGCTCTTGGCAAGGCTCTGGCTACGCACCTGCCTACACACAAAAGCAGATCGAGCTGTAAACATTGCATGATGAAAATCAAGTGGCCGTTGGGCCAATTCGCACATAAGGCAGGGAGCTTTCCGGAGGCTATGTTTCTGCGATGGTGTGGTGTTAGGGAAGATAATTCGGAAAAAGATGCTGCTGTAGGTGTCCAACGCGTGTGTCGTACACCATACAGTAGTAACGCTGGTACAAAAGTATGCAGCAAAGCAACCGCACGATCAGTTCGCAGTCAGTCATGCGGGAGACATCCGGGCCAGGGCAGTGGCCACCGACGGCGGACAGGAGCAGGGTCCTGATAATGAACGTATGGCACGTGGGCCTCATTATGTGGTTGATTCGTAAAACAGAATCTCCAGTTTTATGGTTTTTGTCACACTGTTTCTAGCAGTTTCAAGCTCCCGAATTTGTTTCCGCCTAAAATGCTGTGACAAGTCTTATCTCTTTAAAAGCAGCCAGCGAAATAAAGGCGCATGAAAATCTGTCGCACTGTGAGCCATCGATCCATTTTCAAAATTCTCACTAGCCTATATCCAGGCCGTATTTTGGCATCTACACTGTGGAGGCAGATGCTTCCTCAATGACCCAAAATGCATACCCGCTCATGGAGTTTGGTCTCCCCAGGAAAGACAATGTTAAAATGGACGGATAAATATTGGGAAGATGGATAGCCTTATGTGTCCGGATGACAGATTAGTCGAATAGGCGAGACTGTGCCGCAGTAAGAACAGCTCTACAGCCATGACATTTGAATAAAAAGCGATAACAACCTCCATCTCTCCCCCTCCCCGGTCATCGGGCTCGCTTTCCAGAGAAAGCTCCTGAAGTACAACCTGAGCTTGCCCCCCTCCCCCTCCCACTTTTTGAAACGTTCCTACGGCCTCTGAACTGACATGCATTACCCTTGGCTCAAGCTTCAGTAAGCGTACATGCAATACATTGGCGTAATAAAAGCAGCTCGTTTATGTAACAGTTAGCTTCTGTGTCACCGTAAGTTTGGCTTGGCTCGCGCCTGTATTGCTAGGAGCGAGGTCGAGGTCGAGGTCGAGGTCTGGTCGAGCGAATCTTACTCGAGCTATCATCCAATTTTGTATTTGAACGACCTGGCCAGGCCTGGCCCGGTTGTAACACCGTTGAAAAGTCAATACATCCTTCCGAGCACTGATTGCAAGGTCATTGCAATACGATTGCAAGGTCACTGCAATGTAACTAGGTCATTGATTGCAACAGGAAGCACAGTTCTATGAAAACTGTTCTGTAAAGATTGCTATGCATTCTTATACAAGCTGTTTGATCAGACGGAGATTTCTGTAACACTTGCAACATCACGATTCTACCTGCTCATTGGTTAAAGGGAGTGTTCACATTTATATAGGGTTTTGAACTGAAATAGCCATCTTGAAGACCATTCTGTGCATTCCACAGCCCTGCCCTTCTAAACGCCTCGGCGCTCTAGTGTTTGGGCTACACATCCGCGAAAATGAGAAGACCTTATCGGGGAGAGTATTTCAAATTCACGTTGACATTCATGACCCCATAATAATGTCATTCCAATCCTGCCATCTCATATCCACGCGGCGATCCAGACCAAGAAAAATATAACGCTCTAGTAATTTTATTTGGCGTTTGTGAGCACTAATTCTGGATATACGGCCGCCAATGGGTTCTCAATAAATGTTGTGCAAGGCACGGTGACGTGATACAAAAATGACGTGTAAAGGAGCAAACTTGCCAAGCAGATAGTTATGTTGTCTAGAGCAGTCTTTTCCAGTTTAAGGTATACCAATGGTTATAAGTGAGCTTGTTTTATCATATCTGACGCTTGTTTCAATATCTTCAAATGTGGAGCATTCCCTTTGAAGAGAATGTTTTGAAATATGCTTCCACCTTTGGAGCATATTTCAAAAACATGCTCTGGTGAAGCCTTAAAGCAAGCTAGTCTATTAACAGCACTGGGTAGTGTCGCTGCAGCACCATCAAGACATAAAAAGGATACAAATACAAATTAATTTTTAGTTCAAATTACGCTGTGAACGTCTTGCAACAGCGCTGCAATTCTACCTGTCGCGGAAGCCCCAGAGTCTATTCCGAGTCTGCGACAACTGCAGTTGTCGCGACCATTGTCGTTATGACAATCGACGTCATGACGACGGCATAATTGGTTGATGTTTACACTAATGCGTCACTACAGACCATGCGATGCATGTGATATCCTTTCCCAAAGCAAAACTGCGTCCCGAAAAGAGCCACTGTGGTAAACGTCATGTCGAAATTCTGAGCGATTCAGAGGGGTGTCAAAAAAATGCATTCGGACATGTCTGATCTATCAGTAGGCTGAATATTTGTTCGGAGCTGAGAAGTAGAAGAACCTCATAACATCGCTTTGTCCACGCGAGCTCTCAGGGTTTAGAGAACAAAAACCCCGTTGATCGGCGTTGTAGTCTTCGTGGGCCGCGCGGTGTCGGCTGGTATTAGGCGGTGACATTTGGATGGGCGAAAACGGCAACATCTCCGAAACTAAGTACCTCTGAATGTTCTAGGATGCCAATCCGTATTCCCAGAAGGCAATACGGAAGCGTTTTTCATCTGCGCAATTTATTCCTTTATAATAGGAACGGATTAGCATTCATAGCACTGCGAACCGGCGCTGGAATTGGGTGGTGAAACTAGATAAGTAAACACAGAATCTTTCATGTTTTGTTGCTGGCGCAATAATCTGTTCAAAGAACATCCTCCAGGTTTTGCATGCCTAGTTTACGCCCCAGTCTTATTTTGTACTGGTACGAATTCATTTTGAAAGACTTTCGGAAGAATTGTTTGATGACGGCTGTTTTCGCTCGTCAGCCGTGTGCCACCCGGTGTCGGCCAACCCACGCCTGCTCGGTGTAATGGAAACTCCAGTTCCCGTCATCGGTGTTCCTGTCTCTAAGATTTCGAGCACGCAGGCTCAAAGCTTATTTGTTTCACACGTTGCACTGTAACAAGGATGGACGCAGGGGAATACCTTTCTTAGCTACCTTCTAAGTTGCCTTCTAAGCTCGGGTATGCATGTGCAAGAGCACCACGAGAAGCCAAAACACCGAGCACGTAAAGGCTCAGCGGACGCTTCCAGCTCCGCTGCTGCCATCTTTCGGCGAGTTGAAGTACTACATGAGAGTGGTAAGGTAGCAATTTCGCACACCTACTTGGCAACACCTCAGCGTCATAGAAACGTTCCATGACGCTATCAAATAATGACGCATTTAGAAGCCTTTTTACTAAATTGAGAGTTTTGCTCGTGTAGCGAGTGTTTTCAAGCTTGAAAGTATATTGATAGTTCAAGTGAGATGATTTCATCATATCGGAGGCATGCTTTAGCATCTTCAAATGTGGATCATTCCCTTAAAGGTTGCATTGGGGAGAGGGGCTCAGAAACTTCGAAAGTGCACAAATTGACACCTCTGGATGGACTTCCCTGTTTGTGTTGGCCTCTCATTTGCATGTCATTTTGATGCGCCTCATTTAACACTAAAGAAACTCCCTAACTTTTTCCAGGCGAGGGGCCCAGTAGGTAGACGCTGGGGGCACGTTATGTTTCCCGGTCAAGTGCTTAAACACCGGTCCGTCCCAGCCCGGTGCGTCTGCCGGCTGCCTTTCTGGCAATACAGAGGCGTGCCTGCATGTATATTGGTCGCCTGCCTGACGCCGGAGGCCCCTGACCCGGCAATTTGGACCCGGATCGACGCAGGGATCCTCATTGACGAAAAACAGATCTCTTATCGACACAGGTGTCCAATAATTGGCAGAGAGGCTCCGGTTCAGAATAACGGGCCCCAGGCTGAAATGAGGTGGGGGCATCGCAAATCACCATACATCCACTGTCATTGCCAGAGGCCTCCGATCAACGCAAGAGCCTCTCTGGCATTCAGGGTCCAGTATCTGTCCCTGTTCAGCAAATGATGCCCCGGCCAACTCGGGACCCCCTGTCGACACATGACTCTTTGTAGGGCACTGTGGGTCCCTGACCAGCACGAGGGTTTCATCATTCCAGGGGTCCAGACCAACGCAAATAACGGGTACCGGCCTTGTCCTCGCCTGAGAAATGGGCTCCGAAAGCTCATACCGACACGGAGCCGGCTGTTCGTTTATGGGGTTTCTGACAGAAATAGAGGCCGTTGTCGTAGGGTGTCTCCGATCGGTGCGAAAGGCTTCCCGACTGACTTTCGAGCGCCCGACTCCGCAACTCGGGGTCCTTAATATAACCTACAGCTGCATTTGTGCTTTCCGATGTGTGTGCGATGACGTGTATACCATGTGGTTCCTGGAACGTAGTACGTAAGTGGGCCGCCCGACATCTAGCGGCCGTGATGTAAGCTGTGTCGAACGGGTGTTCGGGACCGCGGAATAAAGAGCGTGGATTGCGAGGCAGTAGTCCAAATACCGAACACTGAGAAGTCACCGGACGTATTACCTTCCAATCAGACACTTGAGCGTCAGTTCTTAAGGAAACTTAAGCATCGCTATAATTCATTTCCCCGCTCTTCCTCGGCGGAAGATGTTGTTAGGAATCATCAACAGTTTGGTTTGGCTCGATCATCGAAACCAGGTGTCGGCAATCAACACAGAGTCGATTTTATGTGGCTTCAGACGTTTTTAGACGTGTATGGCTTAAGGAGTGAAGAGATAAAGTTAATGTGCGCGATTATTAAAGGCTGCCACGGAAACCTCCGACTAGGTGCCGTAAGGCGGGCTGCAGACTGCAACACAGTGCTCTAGTTGGGCATATTTGACATGGCTAGTGCTGTTTCGGCTGTTGTCGGAGGACTACCGCTTATGGTTTAGTCAGCTGGTGTCAATCGTCGAGTTTTTACAGCTAGTCCATCGGATATTCACGTTGAATCGAATCGGAAAAGTCAAATGGCACAGTTCAATGGCACATTTCAATGGTCTTCCGAACGTTGCCGGCTAAATGCTCACGTTTTTTAGTGCTAACATTTGACCAAATTGTTCTCAATTTCCCAAGGACATCGCATCTTGCCGCGGCAAAATGGCGCAGCTTGCCGCAGTCTGTGAACTTTTAAACAACACTGAATAATCCGAAAGCACTCAGACCATAGCAAAACTACATCAGAGTCAACTAGACATAAACATCGCACAATCAAAGCATGTACTATGCAAGAAAAACAGAACATACCGAAGTAGACACGGCATGAACGCGGAGCTTTTACAGCGTGACAGCCCAGCCAGGCGCACTCAGTTGAGCATGCCATCGCAGTTTTCATTCTCTTCGTTCCTTTCATATATGGAGCGATTAGCATAAACTTTCTTTGAAACTGATCTAATTTTGACTTCCCATTTGTAATGCCCTGCTTACACTTTGGCTCTCGAGAATTGGGGGGCGACAAACTTACCATTGAGGGAGCGAATTCGACATGGGGGGGGGGGGCAGTGGCCCACCCAAAATAATACAAATCGACACCCGTGGTAAGTACCCATGGTAATGGTGAGTACCACTACCCTCGCTTTTGTTATACTGCACATTCAATACAGAAAGAAACTCGTGAGTGATGCGGCACATTTTGTATGGAAATGCCTGGGATCCGAAACAATAATGCGCGCGTAGCACACATTTCTGCCCCAGTGCCACACTTGCGAGATTTCCCCAGAGGGCGATAACGCTCGGTACACCGCTTAAGTGCATGCCTCGTTAGTCAGTGTCCGGTATATAGCCGGCTGGGGAGAAGCACACATCATACTAAAACGCCCGGCGGAGCACAACGCTGTGTTGTGGCATTGCATGACGCCCTAGGACTATTTCCGCTAACATCATTAGTTGAGAGAGAATTCCTCTTCTAGGGCTCTGGGCTAGGCGTCTTAATGAGCGTCCTTACAGAATCTTCAGCCCCACAGCCATCCCACAAGATGTTTGGTCAAATTTCTATTGAAAGATTGACGCTGTTCCCACGTCATGATAATCATATTGGCGTGATCCATAGCACATCGCTGCAGCACACATAATTGGAGCCAGCCTTGTTGGTGAAGTACAGTATTGAGTGCCGCTGCTGATGAGCCTGTCATTCGCTTACAAGCGGGGTAGGGGGACTTCGCCGGCGTCATGGGTAGTTATGTGCACTCATGTCGCTGGCTGAATGATTTCGATGTTTTTTAGAGAAATTTATGGAAAACATCGAGAGAAAACAAAATCACTAAGCAATGTAAGCAAACATTTATGATCAGACTCAGAGATAGGTTCACTCAGGGGATCGTGGACATTCATTACTCTTCTGGGAAAGAGAATGCTAGCATATGGTGCAGACACATCAAGGCAACTTGCTGATATCACTAACACCACTGAACACAAATCCGAACGTGAATGGCGCGAGCTCAGAAACAAGTACGCAAAGGGAGAGGGAAACAAAGGAACGAAAGCAAATGCATAGCATATGGACACAATCACGGAAACCCCAGGATGGCCCAGAATCATTTCCCGCATCCCCACCCTGCAGAGCAGCACAGCACGCCACCTCGCCACCAGCCTCACCTGGTCAGGTCAATCGACTCGTTGGAGGAAGTCCAGGCCTCGGAGCGCGGCGGCTTGCTGCGCCGCTTGTGCGTGTGCGGCGTCCACGTCTTCTGGCGAGCATCGCCGGCGACGGCGTTGGCGGCAGCGGCCCGCTCCGGCGGCACGGTTGGCACGCTGCGCCACTTGACGGCGGTGCGGCGGCGGCGGCGGCCGGCGCGGCGCGACGCACCGCCCGCCGCTAGTCGCTCGGAGCTCGGGTAGTCGTACAAGCAGTCCGAGTCGGTGCACGGTAGTTCCAGCTTGCCGAAGAACTGGCGCGAGAAGCGGCGCACTGTGCGGTCACTCAGAGGCGACTCGGAGCGCGAGGAGGCCGGGCTCGGCCGCTGCGGCTCTTCCAGCGATGAGTCGGACGGCAGTGCCGGCGGCGGGTGCACTACGATTTGCGGCGGCGGCGGCGGCACGGGCGGCGGCGGTGGCGGCGGCGGTGGTGGCGGCGGCGGTGGCAGCGCTTCGGGCCGTGGCATCTCGGGGTCCGTCGACAGGCAGTCGTCGTTGCTGCCGAGCGCCGAGTCGTCTTCGAGCGTGGCCTGGTGGAGCAGAGCCGGCCGCCGCGGCGCGGTGCCCGTCTCCTCCACCAGAGGGTTGGTGGACGAGCAACGCGACGGCGCCGGGCTGTAGGCCGAGCTGTAGCCGGACGAGCTCAAATTGGACTCAGAGTTGCTGTGCGCCGCGTCCGGCGCGAACGGCGCCAGCAGCAGACCGCTCGTGTGCCGCGTGCTGTCCGTGTCCGAGTCCTGTTCGCTCATGTTGCGCGACAGCTGGCGGCCAGGACGCGACTGAAGCTCCAGCGAGTCGGCGCGGCTCGCCTCGCGCAGGCATGGCGTTTTGCGGAGCATGCTGAGTGCGTGCGGCGCGCTCAGCTTACGCTCGCCGACGACAGGCGGCGCCAGCGGCGTCAGCGGCGCGTCGTCTGTCGGCGAGGCCGCCAGGAACGTGAACGACGGCACCGTCACCTCCAGTGGCGTCAACGGCGGTGGGGGCGGCGGCGGCAACGGTGTCGGTGGCGAGGTCGGCGGCGGCGGGCTGCCCTCCGCGTCACCGTCTTCCTCCGAGATTATGATAGCCGGCGGGCATGGCGGCGGCGCAGGCGGCGTCACCGGCAACGGCAGCTCCTCGCTCTCCGGCGACGTGTTGGTCGTCTCGATGATCACCATCGGGATGGGGAAGTTGCAGCTGTATTTTCGGTTGAACGTCGGCGACGGCGTGCGGTTGCTGGCGTCAGCGTTGATGTCCAGGGAAGCGCTACTGGTGCGCGACTGCTCGTTGCCCGACATGGACATGGTGGTGGACGCGTCCGAGTCCATGTCCGACACGCGGTGCTCCAGGTGGATATGGATCGGGTGGCGCGCCATCCGGATCGGCGTCGGCAGCGGCGACGGCGACGGCGTCGGCACCTCCGTGATGGGCGAGAGGCACCGGTAGTCGTGGCTGGGGATCTCGAGCGTCACCGACTGCGCCGAGACGGCGCCGCCGTTCTTCCCGTTGCCGCCAGCGTACACGGGGATCTCGAGGCTGTTGGCGGCGGTCTTCTCGGCGGCGGCGACGGCGCCCGGCGACGAGGGTCCGTTGGCCAGCGGCGCCTCGTCGCCGTGGTCCGAGTTGGCCGGACTGGACGGCGTCGAGACGGAGCGGCCGTTGGCCCAGCCGCGCAGCATCGACAGGATGCTGTCGGCGCTCGTGATCTTGGCGATGGGCCGGTGGCGCGGCGACGAGGGTGTCGACAGCGACTGGATGAGCGCCGAGCGGCGCACGGCGTCCGGCGTCAGGTCAGAGCCCGTCGACGTCGTCTCCACGGCGTCGTCGGGCGGCACGCAGGCCAAAGCCCGGCCACGCCGCTTGAACGAGAGCGATCGCCGCGACTGGCCGCCCAGCAGGCTCTGTGGCTTGTAGCTGCAGCTGGCCTCGCTGACACAGCTCAGGTCGGAGCCGGACGAGGTCATCATGTCGCGCGACACGTGCGACATGAGCGACGCGAACTTGACGCGCTTGTCAAACTTGCTGCCCATGATGTCATGGAACGAGGTGTCAGCCAGCGCCGTGTCGTCCACTGACTGCGGTCCTCTCTTCCGCTGGTCCTGGGGTGAACACCGGTATTCCAGCTCATTGATGCTTAACGATCGACAGATTGGGTCACGAACAGCAAGCATCTCTGTACTCAATCCCTAACGATGGTCACATATACGCAGAGACCTGATGTTGTTTTAGATATCGAACTCGTGTACCAAATTGCTCTTAAACGCGATAAAACTGGTATCGAACCCGCCAGTACACCGACAACTGACGATCAACGGAGTGAATCATAAGCGCCAAGAGTCTGTGTCGCGTGGCGACGCCCCCCCCCCCCCCCCCCCCCCCCCCCCCCCCCCCCCCCCCCCCCCCCAGATGCGAAGGCTCTCGCCAGCTACCGGCGCAAAGCCGCAGCGCCCGTCTCACCCCGAGTTTCATCTCGGCCAGCTGGATGAACTCCTCGTAGCTTCTGCTGCGCTCGCTGAGCGGGTCGCGCGGCGTCACCAGGCCACGCAGGATGCCCCGCGACTCGACGTCCAGCTCGTGCGACTCCGCCGACGAGTTACGCTTGTAGTAGGGACAGCCCAGCGGCGAGCGCGAGCCTGCGCGCGGCCGGGCGGGGTCAATGCACGAGGCCGCCGGCCGGTCCCGACACAGCCAGCCGCCCATTTGCAGTCAGACGTAAGCAAATCAAGCTCAGAACGGACATCCTTGTCGGCTGCAAGCGGGGATCCATATCGCATGTTTTGGTAATTTATGACCGGCACTGGCAGACATTTAGTGTGGAGCGCAGTCTGTTATAGCTGGCGGCCGGCATATTGCAGGCGGTCATGAGCCAAATGCGCCTTGGACCAGGTTGGCCTGCCATACACAAGAAAAGGCACCCTACTAAATCCAGGCACCAAACAGTAGCGACAACACTACCCGAGCTGACCACAGGTACCTGCGCCGCTGCCAACCGCCGCTGCTGCGCCGGCAGCCGGCCTCACCTCGCCACCTCTCTCCTGACCTCACCTCGCCACCTCTCCCCCGCGCCGCGCCGTGCCGGGTCGCGCCGGGACGGGGCGGGGCGAGCGCGCGGCCCCGGCCGTCGGCGTCGCCTCACTTACGTCTGCGCTTGAGCGGCGCGCGGAAAAAGTCCTCGACGCTGCGGCGCAGGTCGTGGCCGGGCGACGACGCCACGGAGGAGAGCGACAGCAGCGAGACGCGCGAGGTCTTGCGCAGGCTAAGCCGCTGCAGGAAGCTGCGCTGCGGCGGCGGCGAGCTGGCCGGAGAGTCGCGCAGTAGCGCGTGCGACGCATGCGGCGACGGGATGTAGCCTAGGGGCGGCGCGCGGCCGTCAGCGCACGGACGGTGGCCGAGGCTGGCGCGCCGCACAGCGCTACACGACCAGGGCTACGTCGCTGCTACCGGGCGGGGCTACTCGACCAGTACGTGGCCGACAAACCTGACTCCTGGAGTTATACACGAGCCTGCTTTTATTGTAGCCGTGATCAGCGGGTTATTTCCTCCGCATGCATGTTGTGTAGGACACGACAATCGGCGTAAGATAACCAGTTTCTGTCATTGCGCTGGCAGTGCGCAAGACGACGGCCTTAAACGTTGACACCCTGATCTTCCACACCGCGGCAGGAATGCGCTCGCTTTCTGCAAGCAATGTTTGTGCGAGACGCAGACGTAAAGTACAAGTTCAGGCTCAGAGCACCCATCTGCAAGTTTGGCGACGATAAACGATACAGAAACGCCAGAGCGCACTCGCGTGCACTGAGGCCAAATGCTGAGGCACTGAACGTCATTTTATCTGTGTGGGTACATAGGTCCATGTGAACTGTGCTTCCGATATGTCCGGGCGAGAGCGTCAAGCGTGCGTACATATATTCGTGTTTATATATGAGCATCATCGCAGTGCTGGCACCATGCTGTTTATGTTCTACGTGATGCATCATGTTACCAGCAAGAAACAGCACGCGATTCATTTGGAAATCACGAGCTGCCTGACAACGTCCCTGTCCGTGAAAGGAAAGACGTGATCAACTGAACATTGCATCCAATTGTAATATAAAATTATTGTATGCTATACAACGCCTTGAAAGCATCTCAAATCAGATGACAACTGTGTACTGTTATCTTTTCTTGAAAAACCGCTAGATCAAAATTCGGACGGATGAACATGATACCAAGATCTTACGTATTTCGCAAGCCATCCATGCCTACAACTACAACAGCTGTCCCCAGGCCACAGGAGCGTCTCAAATGCGTGCGCTGTCAGCTGCCTTCAGAAATATCAACAAACTGTCGGGAGGTGTCTGAGAGAAGCACCGATCATGATACTTTCAAACGGAATAGCACACTTCACGCAATGCAGATCAGCTGCTCGAAAATTTCCGTTAAAAAAACTGAGCACGTGGTCTGTTCGGCGCGCACGCCAATCTTCTATCCAACCCCAAGTCTTCTATCCAACCCCGCCCATAATTGGCCGGTATTGCTGGGAGCTAACCACGCTAGAGCTTTACGTCTACGCAGCACCTCTGCACCGGAAGAACGGTGTCGCGTCGGCGCCAAGCACACAAGAACGCACACACGGCACACACTACTTTCAGCTGTGAGCGAACTATGTTCGTGCTGGCCTACACGCCTCACACCTACTTGTGTGACGCTACTGGGGTGCGCACGGTAATGCCACACTGGTCGGCTGGCTGTTACCTCTGGCCCTGGCGTCAGGCCGCGCGCTAGCGCTCGGCGGCTGCGCGCTGTTGATGGCCGCAGCGGGTCCGGCAGGCGCGCGGGGAGCTTCGCAACACCCGGTCAGGTCATGAGGATGTACGATGGACAAGTGTTGCGGCCAAGGTATGTGCAAGACTCATCAAGTGTCGCGCCAACGGCATATGCCTGACCCATCAAGTGTTGCGCCCTCGGTATATGCCTGACCCATGAAATGTTGCGCCCTCGGTATATCCAAGACTCATCAAGTGTTGCGCCCTCGGTCTATGCCTGACCCATCAAGTGTTGCGCCCACGGTATGTGCCTGACTTATGGGGTGTACGGCGATAGAGAAAACAGCGGAAGTAGTCCAGTGATGGTCAGTTTTCGATTGAAGTGTAGGCAGGGCACAGACACGGTTATGCGGAGTGGGGCGGCGCATCTCAGAGGGTTGAGTGTAGGCAGGAGGCACAGGCGGCGGCGCGCAATACAAGCTGTACGTCGCGAGCACCGCTTACTAATAAAACACAGACTGTGAGGACCCTAGAAGTCAAGGAAGAAACCGTAAAAGGTCCACCCAGCAAACGTACAAAACAGACAGAGGCATTCTCAAGAAGACGTTCTACGGGCACAAACGCAGAAGCAAGGGTCTCGACACCTCAGAGAAATGCGACTACCTTTACCAACTATGTCAAATGCGCTAGGTTGCCATATGCAGTTTTACGTATTTGGTCGCCATCTAACCACCAAGTCGCTTACGAAAACAGGGCTACTATTTTATGCAATGTGTATCATAACTGAGTGCATTCGCCGTAAATCGACCACCACAGGCCTCTGGAGCAGCAGGCTTTCCCAATATTGCAACCTTTGCGTTTGTATCGCCATTGACCTTTCGGGCGTACCACCGGACGCCCCTAACGCTCCGTCATTTGTCTTCGATTATCAAGCTAAAAGCCTGATTGCGTGACTCGGGGACTTAGACATAACGACAGGATCCCAGCCAACCCGTTTTTTGTTACCAACTACCCTCAGTAGACCTTTGCATTCACAACCTGTCACGTCTTCCCAAGCACCCCGCGGTGTTCCGCCGTTTGAGGTGATGAAACCCTGAAGATTGGAATCACCTTGACCATTAACGTGGAAGCAGCACTGATGTCAGACTTTTCCACTTCAATTTTAAATGCAGGTAGATCGATAAAAGTATGCACAGGCCCAAAGACGCACTGAAGTGTTATACGTTCAGCTTCAAATAAACACGTCGGTCTTGTCAAAACCATTCGCAGCATGAAACCCTCTTCACTTAATGAGTGTCACCTGAGTGAACAGAAATATGAAATACTTATACTTAACGTTTAATTTATGATGACAGTTCAGCTCCAGAACTATTAACACATCAAGTTTGATAAGATTTTGCTTTGTTGAACCAGCCGAATCAGTCAGATTCATCATCCACTTCGTTGTGGTAATAGCGACTTGCTTTTTCACTTCGTTTTTACCTTACACTGATGCCTTCTTCCTCTGAGCCAGGCGACTGTTGGCATTCAGTTACCATTTTTGACCGATCCCACCATTTTGGGCCTGGCTACCGTTTCTAATAAATTTCATTTCACATTGTATTGGTTACATTCGCGACCTGCTGGTGCCAACTCACCACCGTAGTATTTGCTCTTCTCGATCTCCTCGGCGAAGAAGTGTTCAATCCTCTCGGCGAAGTGTTTCTTGATGCACCAGATGATGCCGATGACGACCATGACGACCGTGACGGTGATGAGGCCCAGCCAGAACGGCTCCTCGATCATCCGCTCGCTGAGTGGCTTGTACGGAATGTGCAGCACCCGGGTCTGGCAGTGGCGTCCTGTGCACCACAGGCCGCCATGAATGTTCATGTGCCAGCCCACGGCCTCACAGTGCAACCTCAACTTCCGTGCGTAACGCTAGACGCAACGAACGGACGTCATAATATGACGCCACCACACGCCGACGTATCACACAATCCTTCGCCACTGTACAACGCCAGCGTAACGCAAACACCGCGTTCGTGGTCGTTGACGTCACACCACTAACGCGGTTGAGTAAACGAGGCGGATCTTTACCGGAGTGGCATCACTTTACCCCGCATGAATATCACATAAAGCGGGCGATGACGTCATCCCAGTTCACAGCTGAGAAGGCAGGCTCCGGCGGCACGAGCCCCGGCTTTGCAACAGCTCTCCGCTGTCCGTCCCGCGTACGGCACATCGACCAACGAGCTGACAGTCGCATCACACGGAGCGCGGCCCGGAGGGCGGCCACGCCCGCCGGCAGATCACGTCACGTGACCGGTCGACCGGCGGACCGGCCCATCACGTGCGCCACTGACCCGACCACCAGCCGTGGCAGTGGCAGACGAAGGTGCTGTTGGCCTCGGCGCACAGGCCGCGGCCATGGCACGGATTGTCGGCGCAGGGCGAGCGGCGCCGCTCGCAGCGCTCGCCCTCGTGCAGCGGGTCACAGTGGCACCGCACGCCGGCCGGCGTCGCCTCGCACGTGCCAAACAGGCACAGCGACATCTCGCACGCTGGGATGTGGCAGAACAAGCCTGCCGGCGACACGGGGGCTGTGTCGCACGCTGCGGGCATGCACTGGAATGGTTAGGCCCAAAATGGTGGGGCCACATGCATACTTACGGCCCGTTGTCATTTAACCCTCATTCACCACAGGTTCTGTTCCATGAATTACTTGCATTGGGCTGTTTGCCTGCGCACACTGGGCAGTTAACAAGACGCAATTCCTTGACCTTTCAACAACTTACGAATGCATTGGCAGCTGAAACTGTACCAAACGATCGTCCGAAAATGAAGCCAAACATAATAGACTGAAACAAAACTTAGCCACCAGGGATGCAGCCGACGAAAGAGCCAGAGAGGCTCTCCTTCGACACAGATTTTTTCGTGTTTCACCACAGATCGCTTCCAACTGAAAGTTCTAAATCAGCATGATGCGTGCTCACTGAGATCCGGTCCCGTCCCTCAGGAAAATCCTGGCAGCGCCCCTGTTAACTATCACCAACTTTTCCGTCTGGATCGACTGCAGTGTTACTTCCCGGCCGCCGTCGGCTCGGCGGCACGCTGCGAACCCTCACGCCCGGCTGGTGAGCGCCGGACCTAAAGTTGGCGAGCCCAGCGGCGCGGCGGCACTCACCCGCAAACTGGGCGGAACACGCGCAGACGGAGCGGCCGTCGCGCGGCACACACTTGCCGTCGTTCACGCACGGGCTGGCCCAGCACGGCTCGACGGCACCGCCGGACGCGCCGCTCTTGTTGTTGAAAGCCGCGTCTGCAACGTGGGACGAAGCTAAGTCCCGCTGTGGGAGGAGAGCGGGCCGGGAGGGGCGCTGAGCTGGCCCGCCTGATTGCTTTCAGCGGGCGGGTAGTAAGCCTGCTCGGTAAGCCTTCTTGGCCAATGGCTGCTGGTACTGCGGGGGCGTCGCCGGCTTCCGTGACTGCGGGGCCCGGTTACGCTGTCACGACACGCGCCGCTAGACGGCCTGACGGAAAATCTCTCGGCGGGCGAAAGGCTTCAGAACACTCTCCTAACAGGCAGTCGAAACATGAAAATTGAACTGCTATTGTTTTCAGTTAATTTCTGATGATTGCCTGTACAACACAGCTATAAACAATCAGAAACTCGATTTTGGATTACAGCAGTGTTGAAAGATATCTTATTTGTTCAGATCAACTAATTCAGGTTGCATGAAGAGATCGGTTTATTCGTGTCGTGGAATGATATTGGGGTTGCATGCGCTGCATGCATGGATACAGCCGACTTAAACGCGTGAAAACCAAATAAAGTGTAGCCGTACACGGCATGCGCTCGTAGAGACGACAGCCGATGCTTACATGATGGACAAACACGCCAGCTGAACGATCTGGGCTTGCTCAGGTTATAGTAATCAACTGCTGACCTGTCGCTGACATAGTCTGAGTACCGGAGGCTAAACAATTCAAAATATACATACGTATGGCAAAATGTAGACTAAGCGGGGTGATTTTCTTTTTAAATTAGTGATCTTATCTCGCTCATTTGGGTCATATTTGCTGTCGCAAACCAGACAAACGGAAACCCCAGGTGATCGCTAGTTCATATTTCTTCATAACTGAAATTAATAAATCGCGGATGCGCAGATCATAATTAATCAGTCGACCGCAGATAAACCGCGACATGGGGCGACAACACATGACAGTAGGCGTCCGTGACAACACCATTCCGCTCATCATAAATTCCAACTTGATCTACGGTGAGACCGTAAGTTGCTAAATAGCACGACGAAACCCCATGCACACTCCGTGCCACTACCGCTGCAAACAATGGATTGTGCCTGTGAACGCCCCACATAAACTGACTCCGCCGCGTGCTCGTAACGACTGAGCAGCAGCCGCTGCGCACTTAGTCCCGGTCAGGTATTCCGCCTCATACGAGGGCGATCTTCGTATGGGCTCCCGTCTCCCAGCGTTTCCCAGCGCCCATCGCCACACCCACCACTCCCCAGTGGTCCGTGCTGGTACGCCCCCGTGGCTCTGCGTGGGAGGCAGCGGCGCAGGCGAGGCAGCAGTGACCTCTGCGTAGGAGGCAGCGGCGCAGGCGAGGCGGCAGTGACCTCTGCGTGGGAGGCAGTGGCACAGGCAAGGTGGCAGTGGCCGGACGGCGCGTGACCCCAGCCCAGCCAGCCCCGGATACGGCCGCTGTTCCAATCACGAGTCTCGGTCGCGTGCCAGTACTAACTGGATCACGGAGGTGCACCGCCGGCCGCGCCAGCCAACAGCCGGCGCACGTGCGCGACAGGGCGGGGCGCTGCGGCACGGGGCACAGTGGCCACTGCAGGAAGGCCCGTACATCCGGGCATCCAATGTCACAAGTAGCAGGCGAGAATATAATACAAACCGTCGAATCTTCGTCTTTTTATCAGCAATCATCTTGGAATCAATCGAACTTTCCACAACGGGTTCGTCCTACGAAATTAAGATTTTCTCCTCTTTCTTCTCTGAACATTTTCGTTTGTATCTTAACTTTCATCCTGTCTCCATTATCTCACTTTCCGCTTTCCGTGCGCGTGCGCGTGCGTGCGTGCATGCGCGCGCGCGTGTGCTTGCGCGTGCGTGCGTGCGTGCGTGCGTGCGTGCGTGCGTGCGTGTGCGTGTGCGTGTGCGTGTGCGTGTGCGTGTGTGTGTGTGTGTGTGTGTGTGTGTGTGTGTGTGTGTGTGTGTGTGTGTGTGTGTGTGTGTGTGTGTGTGTGTGTGTGTGTGTGTGTGTGTGTGTGTGTGTGTGTGTGTGTGTGTGTGTGTGTGTGTGTGTGTGTGTGTGTGTGTGTGTGTGTGTGTGTGTGTGTGTGTGTGTGTGTGTGTGTGTGTGTGTGTAAGCCAACCATGCATGTAACCTCGGCCGTGTCTCGCTGGCCACCTCTCCCCAGCCCCGGCCCGCGGCCACAGCTCTTGGTTGCGGCTCTCGGCCACAGCTGCAGGCCACAGCTCTTGGCCGCGGCTGCAGGCCGTCCCCGTCGTCAGCAGCCTCACCTGGAATGGCAGCGTAGCTGACGCTGACCGGCAGCTGGTCCGGCGCGGTCGAGGCGCGGCGGCGCCGACGTCGCCGCCGCCGCCGGTCGGCGCCCGGCCCGCGCACCTCCGTCACCGTCAGCACGTGCAGGTACGAGCGGATGGTGGCGGTGCGGCGTGTCGCGCCCGCGCACAGCCACCAATGGGAGCCGCCGCCCGGCGCGTAGTCATCCGAGATGTGAACGAAGCCCTGCAGCACAGAGGACACATTTGGCTGTACTAAACATGCATATTGTAGGGGCTGAACGCAGTGTAAAACCTTCTTTAGTTGCGTACATAGAACGTTGCGGTATCTTGGGCTACATTTGGCACCTTTTTCGGCTGTTCGTCCTTCACACTTTTATATTCCTGCACGATTTAAGTGTTACTGCCAATAGGTTCCATATACTCGTCGCTTTGCGTTTGGTGAGGCTGAAATGATTTTCTTTGGAAGCACGTTTTAGCTGCATTCTAGAGCGTACGATATTCCATTTTGGGAAGACCATTTGTTTTACTGATGGATTTTGAGGCTTTCAGACAAGTGATAGGCTGCGTGACAATATTCCTATGAGGGAGCAAAAATAAAACAAGACAAAACAAAGACAAAACAAAATAAAGCAAAAACTAAAGCATTCATAAGCACTTGTAGGCCAAGATGGCTCGTGACTTGCCTGACAAACATTAGGGCGCAAATCCATGCAGATCCGTTGTGATTTTAAACCGTCAGCCTTCGTGAACGCCAACTCATCGCGAGTTACACAGCAGATGGCTGGCATGCAAATCGACCCGGGTGTATAGTGATTTACTGGCGGTTGCCCATTCCGTGTAAGTGGATCACAACGCATCGTGATATACCTAGAAATGCTTGAAAAGTGAATAGTGATGCATCACGTCATGTACTGGACCGCAAAAAGGACGGAAGGAGGCACAAATCCCGCACGAGCTGTGGGGTTGGAGGCTCTGAGCGCTGTCAATCTCGTACCAGGTCATACCATGTATTGCACGAGCTGTGGGGCTGGAGGCTCTGAGCCCTGCCAATCTCGCACCAGGTCATACCGTGTATTGCACGAGCTGTGGGGCTGGAGGCTCTGAGCCCTGCTAATCTCGCACCAGGTCATACCGTGTATTGCACGAGCTGTGGGGTTGGAGGCTCTGAGCCCTGCTACTGTCTGGCTCTGTTATGTGCCAGAAAAACACCGTGTAAGAACATTCCAAAAGCCCAAGTCGACTCCACTGTACGTTCTTTACAATCGACAGGGAAAGGAGTTCTGTAGTTAGGTTTGCTCTGAATACAGAGGGGTGCAATAGAACACATGCCCGTGGTTTAGACCGGGTACAGATAAACGAAAATTGTTCAGACAGTCTGGTAAGATCACGCCAGCGACTGTGTCAAAGTGGCATGCACTCAAAGCTGCTCCCAAGTGTGCTATTATTTTTAAATACTGTAGTTTATGCATGCTTCATGTTATACTCCATGCGCCCGTCATGCCCATCATCCGCGCCTCGACTGGCTGAGATGTGGCCCACAGTGGGCGGGCGGGCGCCTCCTCTCCGCTCGCGCCGTGCCGATGCTGCTGCCCTCCCTATCGACCGGGCGGCAGGCGGGGCTCATGCAGGTGGTCTCCTGCCGGCCCCTGCGCTCCCATGGGACGGCGCCTTTCATGTGGCGTGCATAACAAGACGGGTGAACGTCATCACTCGCGCAGCCGGGGAGTCCAGTGCCATAATATGGTATATCGCTCGGTGGAAAACCGTGGCAAAGTACGTGTTTGTCTCGCTTGGTAGAGGGGCTCAATCCATGCAAAGGGCGCAGTAGGTACCAAAATACGTAAAAGGCCTCGCTGTGTTAGAAAAATGCGGACGAAATTTGCATTCTTAAATAAATCGCACTGGTTGTCCAGTTTCACTAAAACTTGGTGGGTAGCTTGTGCGCTTGGCATCAATGCGACAATCTTGTACCGTTTGTATATGTACGTAACCATGGCCCATGCCTGAAACACCGCACTTTTCAAGGGCCTAGACTACAGACTAAACTAATTGGCATACGAAGGATTCATTTTAACATGCGAAACGGAACACTGATATCATCAGTGTGACATCGTAATTACGTTAATGATGTTATCACCGCTGATAACATCAGTGCTGGAAATAAGACCAGAACGAAACAGACCCGAGGCTGCTTGTCTTGAAAATTAAGAGATGAGCGCTTGGTGTCTTAGCACATGCATATCCAAGCAAAAATCTAGCTATTTTAGTACAAATACCCATATCGATGTGAAACAGTTGCTCGAAGCGGACCGGACGTCTCCAGTTTCCAGGAATAAGCTCAACCGTACCAACGGTGTGGCTGCTGGCCATCCCAGCGGCCCTAAGCGCTGGACATTGTGTGTGTGTGTGTGTGTGTGTGTGTGTGTGTGTGTGTGTGTGTGTGTGTGTGTGCGTGCGTGCGTGCGTGCGTGCGTGCGTGCGTGCGTGCGTGCGTGCGTGCGTGCGTGCGTGCGTGCGTGCGTGCGTGCGTGCGTGCGTGCGTGCGTGCGTGTGTGTGTGTGTGTGTGTGTGTGTGTGTGTGTGTGTGTGTGTGTGTGTGTGTGTGTGTGTGTGTGTGTGTGTGTGTGTGTGTGTGTGTGTGTGTGTGTGTGTGTGTTGCATATGAAAGTGCCCATAAGTTTGTTATTGACGCATCAAAGTTGGATATGACGAGTACGCGTCACCACTAAACTTGATATGCAACCCAACGCTTTGAATCCGACGATTTTAGGATCATTGCAAGGTATAAGCGCCCAGGTATTGTTCTCATTTGTGCCAAAATGTTTAATCGATAGCATAGGCCCAAATGGGATCCGTTTGCACTGTTCGCGACTATCCACAGGTTCAGGTCGCTGGTCTGACGTGACTTGGGTGTGTGACCTCATGTCTTTGGTGTGACCTTAGACCTGAGCTTTTGACGACATATGACTACAAGTTGTGAATTACATCGTGTACTTTACAAGCCCGGTTACCACTTGCAAATAAATCAAAAGGAAAGTGGTACTAACATTTGATTGCACAACTGGGTAGCAAAAGAACCTGGGACAAAAAGTCACTTGCGTTCAAACAGGCAGTTATTGACGGAACTTGTAACTGCTGGGTGTTTTGTCCTCCTCACCCAATACTGGCTTGGCGCATCCCATATAGAGCACCAATTATCAAAAATCTTAAAGCAATATTGCTAAAGAGTAATGAAAACTCAAGCCCTTTAATTATGTCAAGCTGGAATAAGCTGGAATATTTTGCCTAGTGAGCTGCTGAATCAAGCATCTACCAATACCAAAACCGTTAAGCCTTGATAAAATCTTGCAAAAGCACATCTCAGACCGGGCTACTTCAACATTGAATTTCACCGGCGAAGGTCACCTCCCAGCAGTTTATCGCGGCGCGGACGTGCTATCGATTCCGGGAACAAAGGGCGCACGGGTCGCGGTACCACCATCTGCTCGGGCGGACTGGCCGCCACTGCGGAAGTGCGTACGTCGCGTGCGCTGCCGCCAATCGGCAGCCATTATCCGGTGCCACCGGTCGACACGTGATGACCGGCAGAAATAATGCATGGGCGCGATTCCCCCGCTGCTGCGAATCGGCGACCGCCCCCAGCATGACAGCTCCGGAATAATGACGGGAGCACCGGCGGCACCATGTCCTGACGCGCGGCACGCATCCTGCTACGGCCCGGCCGCTCTACGGCGAGGGCGGCGTGCTACAGTGCCGAGGCCGCGAGAGCATCAGGGAGAGGCCCGGCACGTAACGAAGCATATCTCAAAAACATACTCTAGTGAGACTTCAGGACTAGTTGTATCTTAAGGTAGGACTAGGTAGTGTCGCCACAGCACCGTCAAGACATGATACAGATATCTACTTTAATTATTTTGGGGCCCAAATTACACTGCCAACGCTTTGTAACAGTAACACGCTTCTACCCTGCAGACGCCACCACCGTCGTCATGACAACCATCGGGTGCACCTCTACTCGTGCGAGAAAAAAAAGAACGTTTGTGGCTGGCCCAGCGGACAAGGGCCTATTACCGGGAGGAGCATTGGTTGAAGTTTGGACCAGTTACGTTACATGGATCATGTGATACTCCCATTCTCAAAGCCAGAAAGCACTTCGAAAAAAGCCAATGTGGTAAACGCCATATCGGGGAACGCCGCATAAGGGAAAATCAAAGCCATGGTATAACGCTTCGTTGAATTCGCGGGAAAATAGCTTCACGTTTGCTAGTATTTTTGTCTAAGCAGGAAGTTTCAGGCTTTCGTAGCATATATCACACAAACATTTTGACGCATTTTGATACAGCACACACATAATGTGCTGCAAGCATAACAGGGCACACGCGTTTTAAAAAGCAAGGGAAACCTAATCTATTGCTATCTTAGTGGTGAACAGGGAGCCAAATGAGATTTCTCCAGCGGGGTCGGCTACTTCAAATCAAAATTGTGATCTTTTCAGAACGATATCGAGAAAACTGGTATTACTGATAAAATTGTGCGTGTCTGATAACTAGCGCAAAGCCTAAAAACAGGCGAGATACTCCCTGTAAGGTGACAGAGCTTGTAATGCTTAACCGCTTTCCTACCCAGCGTCCCGCCCATTTTGCTTCTTGAGCATTAGCATAAGATATGAGTCAAGATGGCAACACATTGTTTTCCGTTTGAAAAGCCATACTTAAAGGAGTTGGCTTCTATCTGAGTAGCAATCTGACTTTAAGTACAGCTTAGGATACCTCCTAGAACTTGAACACCGCCAGCCCCAGCATAATTCTCGCGTCTTTGCCGGTGCTCCCCCCCCCCCCCCTATCTCTGCCCAGAGGCACAGGTGGGCTCGGGTCAAACGCGGCACCAGCGCCGGAGCTAATCAAGGTAATGCCGACTTCGCCTCCGACCAAACAAGCGGCCATTGTCGCGGGGATCTTTGTCGCCGGTCTCGCAGTGACTGTGACAATAGCTAACATCGATGGCCGGACCCCTACCTGGGACATAGCGGGCAGTTGGGGAGGAGGGGGGGGGGGGGGGGGGGGGCGCTGAGGTTGACCGGAGCCGGCCCCAGACAGGAGGAAAGGTTAACAAGGACGATCCTTCCTGCTCGGAATTTCTGAGGTAGCTTTGTGTGGCCATAAGAATACAAAAGGAGTTCTGACCAGCAGACAAAGCGCAGGGATAGGTCCGTACAGCTGCCAACAGTGCAAAACTTGCTCTAGATGGCTGGTGACGTGGATGAGTCACTCTGTACAAACGCAAAGGTGCTGGAGTTCGGATGCGGCCGCTTTATTTAAAAAAGAGCTATTGACGGAGGCCGGGACGGTCGTGTTAAGCTCCAGAACAGCTTTGGCCGGCTGGGTTCGCGTAGATAATTTGTTGGATGGCTGGCGAACCACGGAAAAGGTCGGCAGCAGCTCACAGCTGCCTTGCTCATGATACGCACTCGGGCCGAATTTATGGCGCGCCGTCGGCTAGCTCTCCGTCTGCAGTTTACGAGCTGGCGGTAAGAGGAGAAGGCGGGCGCAGGAGAGCAGATTCGCGGCAAGAGCGGCGCTCATCTGGTGCGTGGAGGCGGCGGCCGCAGCAGGCACCTGCGTTCGAATTGGAGCCGAAATAAGCTGCGAAATACTCGGCGACAGGCGCGTAAATGGCGCTATTCGGCCGCACAGCGAACCCATCCCCAAGGACGACGCAAAATGAACAGAGGAAGCGGACACGATGGCGGACTGATCCCGAACCAGAAAACAGATCTATCTCTCGATACGACAGGAGACTGCCCTGCCATTCGCCGTTCCCAAGATCAGCAGCATCACGTGGAATGCAGTTTGGTTTAAATTTCATAAGCTTACAACCAGTGCCAGCAATCAGATTGATAAATATACACACATATAGATAGTCGAATACAGAATGCATACATTCAGAATAGAACCGTTAAACATGCATTACTGGACTCGCCATATAGTGTATTTAAGTAAAACCATGCTGTGCATTTTTGGGGCCGCAATAAAAGCCTATACGGATGACAATAATTTGCCAACATGATTCCCCCGGCTTCGAGTACATGCAAAGTTTAAATTTTCTATGACTTTCAAATTTGTTGACAGCCGGGCTAGCTCGGCTACTGGCAGTACCAGCAGCTGGCTACCTATAGCCACTGGTGACAGGTAAGAACGAGATAAACATGGAGAAACTAGAAACAAGCAAACATCAAGCCGAACATTCAGCAGCCGGCTATCAGACATATGCAATGGCCTGTTCACACACGCATGCACGAACGCACGCACACGCACGTGCATCAGTCACCGCATTCACACCGCCCGGCCCGCACGCACACACGCGCGCACGTGGCTTACCCCCGGTCCGCCGCAGGGCGCGTCCACCAGCGAGCCGACGAAGACGAGTCGCAGCGCCACGTTGTGACCGGGCGCGGCCGCCAGCCTGTGCGACACGCGGTATTTGAGCGGCCCCAGCAGCAGCACCTCCGGCAGCCGGCGCGACTCGGCTGACGTCACGGACACCGGCAGCCGCTCGTCGACGGTCGCCGCTGGAACGAAAGGCGCGCTGTGACGGCGCGGGCAGAGGCGGCGACGCGGCGACAGCGGCGCTCGCGGCGACTGGCGGCGACCGGTGGTCCGGAAGGCAGTCACCGCTACGGGTGACTCGTTCCACTGCGTGTACGCGCGATGTGGAATATTGCTGTCAGCAGCTGACGCGTCGTCGACACGGCCGGCAGCGGACCACCACCGTCCTTCAGAACGCTCAGACGACGGCTGCTCGGTAACCGGGGGTCCACCGCCCGCCGTCCCACCGAGCTCCATCGCGCTCGGCCGGCCCGGCCGCGTGCGGTGGCCGGGGCGAGTCTGGCTCCCGGCTCCGGCAGCTCTCCCACCACCGCGCGGAGCCGGGGCGGCCACGCACCACTCACCGGCTCTGAACGTGAGCTGATAGCCGCGGGCAGTGTTCAGGTCATCCTCCGTGTGCAGGTGAAGGCGGACGTAGGGGCCGGGCGCCAGCACCACAGACCCCTGGTGGCCACACAGACGGCGAGAGAGCGGCGGCGGCGACCTCAGGTCGGCCACGCTGCTCACCTCCAGCCAGCCGAGCTTGCACGGCAGGTCGAGGTCGGACACGTGCAGCGTCAAACGCGAGGCACCTGAAAAGTAGGCATGCGTAACGGGTAGCCTGCAATGGACGGCAGTCACAGACGAGCGCCCTGAGGCTGTTTTATGAGCAAAGGAAGCCCCTATACCTGCACATCTTTTTATGACGAGCTTAAGACGCCGGGGGTCATATTAGCGTCCAGAGGTCATGCACCGCTGGTCTCCGCGCCCGGACCCCGCGTGGGAGCCGAAGCCGTAACCACCCGGCCATTACGCCCCGCTCTCATTCCCACGCGAATCGTAATGCCATCACGCCCATTAAAGCCATGACTTACAACGATAAAAGCCAAATTACGTCTGAGAGCTCTATTCCGTCTGCCAAAGGTTGCCCCAGAACGCCCACGCCAAACAGATTTTGACGCATTTGTAAGCCAGCCCGTCACATGGTGCAACATGTGCGGACCGAAATAGCATATACACTGGCTGACAAGCCTTCCAACTGATATTGACGAAGCCAAACACTGAAACTTGCCATGCAAAGTCCGACGATGAGACTTCAAGTTTTAAGATAGCTCGTTCACAGGTTTGTGCCATGTAGTAAATGTTTTTGGCACGCAGTTACGAGCATAGAACAAACATGCAAACACACGGGCTGCGACGAAACTTTGCGAAGTCCATGTTTCATGGGGTCCAGTTCCAACAGTTTCAGCGATCGTAAACTCATGGATATGCGGTTTCAAACTGCACAGTCAGCTTGAAATTGCGCCCTGCGACGCCCCACACTCATAACTTGCGATATCTGTCGTAACACAGCAAATCAGAGCAGTGAAAAGTTTACGGGGCTGGAAAAGTTTGACACTTGTGCGGTGATGATGTTTGAGCCGCTAACAAATGCGATTCATCCCCTATGCCAAACCTGCATGGCCTAAATCAATATAAACGTGTCGTTGTGCTTAGGGTTGTCTTTTATCGCCCGGATTCAATACTGATTCTATTTGATCACCTTTGCAACTAGGCTAGATAGGCGTTAGATGGTATCGAAGCTCGCTGCGTATAGCTGTACCATTGGACACAATTAATCATTCAAAGGGCCGATGCATGTGTCCATACGGCACTTAGGTAGCATCCCCAGGGCTCTCATCTGGTCCTCGCCCGATCCTGCCCCTCTGACCGCAGCGCTGTACCCAGCCCGTTCCCAAGTCAGGCTGGGACTGCTGCCGGATCTGACCGCCCTAGCCGTGCAGGGCTCCTCAGGCGGCTAGATCTGACGCCGCCGCTGCACTGCTAACAGAAAAGCGAACAGTGGCACACCTTACACAATGTTGCGGCGGGTAGTAACAGACACTGCCATACGAAAAAGTCCATAACGCATACGTTAGCTGAATGAGCTGAGGCAAATGAATTTCTAGGTCTTGGTGAAAAGTTAATAATTTCATCATGCTGTTCACCTAGACAATGCTTCCATCTAATATGGACCAAAAGTCCACAACAAGTTATGCCACTTTGATCCCATGGAATCTCTGCTTTACAGCATCCTCAAGGTGCACCATTTTCTGTCCCTGCTCCATGGTATCTTTCGTCTCAGTCATTCCGTGCCGAAATAATGCCGACCGGCGAGCACCTTGGAGCAGATTCAGCGAGGCGGAGGCCCCGCCCGGCTGCTGACCCAGGGCTTTGTGGCAGGGCAGGGCGGGAAGCGCCACCGACAAGATTGCTGATACTGGTCAAAACGATGTGCTTTCTCAACGTCTGTCCACTTCCAGACCCACAAAGCAGGCAGCACGTAGGAATAAAGGGATCATGCGGGCGGTCATGAATTGAGTATCCATTTCATTCCATTAGTCATTTGTTTATCATATATATCTTCATGCGCTGCATGCTATCTAAATGAATTTGCATGCGTGGGTATATGGGGAAAGGGTTAGAAACGTATTCACATGTGCATTTTATGGACAATCAGCATTTCCGTAGCAACAACTGTGCAAAACTATGGTATCATCATAAGGTGTCACAATTTGATAACATGCCCGGGAACAAACGTTCTACGGCATTGTATGGAACAGTGATCCCTCCGCATTCCTGCCTCATGAAAAGGTTGAGCCCAAACTTTGCATTGCATTGTGCGGTACAACGTGGGTGGTGAATTCAGGGTATGCCCAAGAAGTGCTTGATGCATTCCGAACCCAAAACCACGCATGGAAACCACTTGGGACGTATGCGACACATGATATGTGGATAACCTCTCACAGAGTTCTGGTACTTCGCAATGCACAGACACGTAACCTGAGTCGTGCTGTCAAAGAAGCCGTTTTTGTTACAGCAATGAAGTTCGCCTGCTATGGTGTATTACTGTCCATCCAACAACCGGGTTGCAGTATCTAATTTCCACCCTAATGGCTAAATGTCGCACTTCTTGCATCTTACAATTCGATGCAAGTTTAGAATATGATCAAAACCTTAAACAAATTTGTTAAATCAGGCTTAAAAAGGATGTTCCACACTTAAAGGTATTAAGCAGGCATCAGATATGATGAAATAAGCTCACCTATACTTTTGGTACACTTCTGAGTGAAAAAGACTGTTCTAAACAACAAATATCTATTTTTAGTATTTAAGTTCCTCAATGCGTCATTGTTTGCTCACGTCATCGTACCTTGCACAATATTGCTTAGGAACCAGTCGACGAACGTCATGTCTGGAAATCGTACTAACAAACGCCATGTGCGAACGACTTGACATTTACATTTGTGTCGTCTTGATCGCCGTAAAGCTAATGGAATGACGAGTTTTCAATGACGTTATTATGGCGTCATGTACGCCTCGGTGACCTTGGAATCATTTCCCTGAAATAGTCTGGACATCTTCGCGGATGCGTTGCTCAGAAACTAGAGGGGTTTAGTTTTTAGAACCATTCACTACCATTGTAGAGCCACTATCAATGTTTTCGTCTTTTCGCCGCAGCCCCGCACAAACATAATTTGTTCAACACCACTGATGCGCAGAGCAACACTGCAATGACATTTCAGATAGCCTATGGAAGAAGTGGATGAAATGTCTGCAAGTTCAGTGGCCACTGACGGCTCAGCATCTGAATTTTGATTTTTTGTTCCGAGGATTGATCACAGGTGTACGCACATAGTACCATTCTGGTTCACGTGCCTCGCCCCATTACCAAATTTCTGTCATGCATGAAAAAGCACGAGATTAAATATTAAGAGGCAAAAAACCAGGCAGACGCGTAAAATAGGAGCATCGAGAACATGCGACGTTGTTTTACGACAGAAGGCTGTGTAGGCCTGCAGCGCGCTCACTAAGCTTTCAGTGACAACTTTTGAGCCGTGCCCTTATCCCTAATGTGAAGTTCTGCTATAAAAAAACACTGGAATTATGGGATTGTAGATTTATTTTGCATGCCTGAAGCGCTTAAGCAGTGCGTGCTTGCTGATTGTTGAATGAACAGGCGGTGGTTGCTGGATAATCAACGTTTAGGCGGAATATGGCAGTAAGGACCAATACACGCCTATACTTTAGGAAAGCGTTTCACAATCTTTACAAACTGCCGTTTTGATGGTGGAAAGTTGTGGTAAAATATTTTGTAACTCATCTGGAAGCAGATATGAATTTATCACCTCCAGTTAGTATCCAACTTTCACGTCTACGTGCAATGTCTGTTAGGAAATACGGTGTATGCGGTTATTTATGCTCTCTGCGAGTTAATTCGTAGAAAAGTAAGCAAAAATCTAAAAATGTGGTTTATGGGATTTGATTTTTCTGAGATCGTACATTAAACTTCCTCAGCACTATAAATGTCTCAAACAAGTGTTTCACTGTAACCGCGCGCAAAACATTTTCTCTGGGCCTCATTAATGCTTGGGGTCTGAGCGCCTTTGTTCTATGCTAATTTTGTAAGGCAATCAGCCCAGCAAAAGATCACAGACAAAAGTGACAACAGAAAAAGGTTTTTATTCCGGCCACATATTTCATATGTAACCATGGGAGAACATCAGAGCGTAAGCGATCGATATACATCTGAATAACATACCGTTGTATGCTTGGCACTGTCCAGCGGCGTTTGCGTATAATAATGCGTCTAATTTAACTATCGAATTTTAGCATTTAGACGACTTTTTCTCCCCAGGCACAGCCAGAAGCTAGCGCAATGTTTCTCGTTCGCGAAGCCATTTTGAAGATGGCCGGTATTTTCCGCGAGACCGGCAGCGTTTCTGCACATCCGTGATGCACCACAAGTGCAATAGCCGAAAGTGAGATAACGTCGCAGCGTTATCAGAGACGCTAGGAAAGAGACAGCGCAAGCAGATAACATGGACATTTGCTGTGCAAACGCCACGTTAACGGA